>NC_140167.1:173326398-173771398 GCF_963971535.1 Notolepis coatsorum
AATCAAAAACTATGAGTTTTATTTACTCAAAACATAATGCGGTTTACAGTCTGTATCTACTTAATTATCTTAAGTTGTACTTAAGTTATGCTTTTACATTATACTTACTTAATAAGTGAATAATTCCAAGTCAATCAAAAACTATGAGTTTTATTTACTCAAAACATAATGCGGTTTTCAGTCTGTATCTACTTAATTATCTTAAGTTGTACTTAAGTTATGCTTTTACATTATACTTACTTAATAAGTGAATAGTTCCAAGTCAATCAAAAACTATGAGTTTTATTTACTCAAAACATAATGCGGTTTACAGTCTGTATCTACTTAATTATCTTAAGTTGTACTTAAGTTATGGTTTTACATTATACTTACTTAATAAGTGAATAGTTCCAAGTCAATCAAAAACTATGAGTTTTATTTACTCAAAACATAATGCGGTTTACAGTCTGTATCTACTTAATTATCTTAAGTTGTACTTAAGTTATGCTTTTACATTATACTTACTTAATAAGTGAATAATTCCAAGTCAATCAAAAACTATGAGTTTTATTTACTCAAAACATAATGTGGTTTAGAGTCTGTATCTACTTAATTATCTTAAGTTGTACTTAAGTTATGCTTTTACATTATACTTACTTAATAAGTGAATAGTTCCAAGTCAATCAAAAACTATGAGTTTTATTTACTCAAAACATAAGAACACGTCACACGAACTCAAGACATTCAAGTTAGTAGAACTTTCATAGAATATTGAGTATACCCTACTCAAACTAATTGATTATTTTGAACGTGCGGGTTTACAGTGTAACATTAGGTGAATTGATTGATTGATTGAACATTTTTATTAACAGATTGTAGAATGGGTACAGTACAGCTCAATACACACAATTGTTAAGGAGATGCAGACAAGAGAAAGACTTTCGTCTTGTTTACATCAGGGTCCCCCATTTTCAATTCATGGTGACGCCATAAGGATCATGTGTGAAGCAGGCGGCATCCCACGCCGGGGTTGGCTCGCCAACGTGAGTACCGGTGGCGATGTGGGGGTCACAGAGTCGCAGTAGAGGTGTCACAACGAGTGCTGGTACGGTGACACGGGTCGCCAGGTCGTCGTAAATTGATAGAGGAGGTGGAAAGTTGTTGCGAACAGGGCTGAACTTGCGTAGGAACCTCCTGTTCCGAAGTGTGACTCTGCCCAAGCTGTCAATCTTGACCACGTATTGGTCACGATGGCGTACCTCCACAACACTGCCTGTCCTGTCCCATTTATTGGGGTAGGGCCCTGTTTGGTTCTGTACACGGACCATGTCCCCTACCGTGAGTAGGGGCATTTTGTGTGCTCCGCCCAGGCATCAGCTGTGCGGATGTGCCGTTTGCGGAGGGCCTCCTCCCTTGCCGTCAGTGTCTCACGCCATGTCTCGTGTGGTCTGTACTTCCCAGGTACAACCGGGATGAAGTCATGTATCGGGCGGCCGAAGACACACATTGCCGGAGATATCTTTGTGTCAGGGTCAGGTGTGTTACGATATTGCAGGATCGCTCTCTGCACAGCATCCGTGTCAAGCTCCCCCTTTGGGCCGGTGTTGTCGGTGATAAGGCGTTTCATTGTCTTCACCCCAATCTCAGCACGGCAGTTGCTGTGGGGGAAGGCCACAGACGAGAGGCGGTGGTGTACGCCCCATCTGTATAGAAATGACCTGGTCTCAGTGGAGGTGAACTCTGGGCCCCTGTCCGATGTGAGCTCTTCTGGTGTCCCGTTCGTCACAAAGGCCCAATGTAGGTGATTTATAAGGCCGGCTGCGCCCCCCGTCGACTTCGAGATGATCGGCCAGTTTGAGTACCGGTCCACGGTCACGAGGTAGTGCATGCCCCTGTGCATAAAGAAGTCCGAACACACCGCCTGAAAGGGGTAAACAGCTGGGATAGGCGGAGTTGGCGGCGCTCAAGGCTGTGAAGGTGCCATCCGATGGCAGTGCTTGCAGTTCCTCCGAGTGGCGTTGATGTCAGCCGACATGCCTGGCCAGAACACGGAGGATTCTGCGCGGGCGGTCATCATCGATACGCCCTGGTGGGCAGCATGTAGGGCGCTCAGCACTTCTCTGCGGAGTGAGGGTGGTATAATTACTCTGTCCTTGTACAGGACCACCCCGTCAGTTGATGTGATGTTCTCACGGTACTGGTGGAAGTCACGGATCGTTTTCGGCATCTCGAACTTTGAGTCGGGGATGCCGTCCGTCGCCATTTCCTCCAGAGTGTGCATCTCACCGTCGCTGCTGGTGGCCTCCCTGAAACGATCCCATGTCACTGAATGAATGAATGAAAACTTTATTTAACAGATTGCAGAATGGGTACAATACAGTACGGCTCAATACACACAATTGTTAAGGGGATGCAGACCTGAAAAAGACGTTTGTCTTGTTTCCATCAGGGTCCCCCATTTTCAATTCATATAGACATTTATGACATACACAACATACATGACATTTATGGCATAGGGACATATAGGTATTTAGTACTGATACATTTGTGACATAAACGGTATTCAAATATACAGTACTGTTACCCCTAGATCCTGACAGAGTATATATATATGATGGGGAGGGGACTGTACTTTAGGAGGGGGTGGGTGGGTGGGAGAGAAATATCCATACGGCGGGGAGGGAATATATACATGCAGTGGGGAGGAGACTGTCTATTAGGAGGTGGTGGGGGTTTTGGGCATTTACGGTGGCCAGTTTCGAATTGCAGCCTCCCGTAGGTGCTCTTTAAGAGCAGTTTTGAATGTGGGTAGGGATTCACATTCCTTTACAGCTTTGGGTAGGGCGTTCCACATTGATGTGGCATAATTGCGAAACGTGTTTAGTCCCTTGTTTGAGCCGAATCTGGGTTTAACATGATTTGTTGAGCTTCCTCTGGTGTAGTGGTTGTGGTATTCACTGACCTTTGGGAAGTATTTTGACATGTACATGGGTACCTTAGTCGTATAGTGTATCTTGTAGACCAGGCCCATTGCAAGTTGCTGTACTCTGTCGTCTACTCTAAGCCATCCTAGGTTGTCAAAGTGGGCAGGGGTGAGGTGGGTTCTGGGGGTAAGGTCAAGTAGTAGTCTGACCAGTTTGTTTTGTGATGTTTGTAATTTTGTTTTAAGCGCCTTTGAGGTGCTTTGGTACCATGAGGTGCACGCATAGTCGTAGTACCCTTGAATGTACCCACTGACCGCAATAAGTCGAGGCCCGCAGCGCACCATACCAGGCTCGGTCTGGCGTAGGAAAGACAGTACATCAGTGTGCGTACTGGGTTGGAGGTGGGCCACTACGGCGTTGTCATCCGGAAGGTCCATAAGTGATGGCCGGGTGGTGCCAACCGGCCTACGTGACATGGCATCTGCCGCCTTGTTCCTCATGCCCGGGACATGCACAATGCGGAAACAATAACGCAAGGTCTTCTCCTTGAGGTTCCAGAGGCGGGGGTTCGGTATGTCATCGAGCGCCCTGTCTGCAAGGAGTCTCAGCAGCGGCTTATGGTCTACCGCCACAATCAAGTCCTCGCATCCCAACACAAACTAGCGTGCCTTGTCCAATGCGTCCGCGACCGCAAGAGCCTCACCCTCTATGGGCGCGTATCTGGACTGCGTAAATCTGCTGCCAACCAGGGTTACCTTCCAACCATCGGTGCAGCAGAAGGGTCTGACTGGCGTACATCGGCAGTGTTTCTGGAATAACCAGAATCCAATGCCCTCCTTCGACCAGTCCGTGGCGATACATGTTGGCTTGGTTTTGTCAAAGATGCAGACGCCACGCTCAATTTCTTGGATGATCACATCCTTTGACTCACGGAATATCTCTCCCAACTCTGTGGACCACTCGAAGCATTCCCCACTCTTCAGGAGCTTCCGGAATGGCTGCATACGCTCGGCCATGCTGAAGGCGTAGGCCACCTGGTTGACCAGCCCAAACCACGACCTGATGTCCGTAATGTTACGTGGTTGTGGGAAGTCGTGTATCGCCTCCAGGTAGCGACTGGACGGTCGCACGTCAGTCATGGTGATTGTGAAGCCTGCGAAGTCCACTGTGGGTGCGCTAAAGACGAACTTCTCCGGGTTGAGGACTATTCCATTCCGGCCGCATATGTCCAGCCATTGGACCGCCTGGAAGTAGCTCTCCTCGATCGTGTCCGACCATAGTAACGTGTCGTCTATGCACTTAGTTTTGTTGCCTATGTCCGCGACAATCTCGTCGTACCGTCGCGAGTAACCGTCCCCCGATGCCATGTACCCCCATGGAATGTTGTCTTGTGGCGATTGTCCTCATGTAGTGGGACGCTGTGGTAACCGTTCCAGGCATCGAACAGTCTTGAGTTTCCCGTTAGGCACACATCTCGCTTGGTGGAATGGAGATTGGGTGTGGTGGGTCTCGCGGAGTGCATACCTGTTCAGGGCCTGGAAGTCGACAGTGCGTCGTGGTTTGCCTGTCTTCTTCACGCAGATCACCATGCGATGACACCACGTCACCGGTGTACCGATAGGTACTTCCTCCAACACGCCGAGGCGGACGTCCTGGTCGAGGCCTGCCTTTACCTCCTCTTGCCAGTGTAGGGCCACGGGGATGGGGGTGTGACAGGCAACCGGTGTCGCATCCTCATTAAGCATGAGGTGGAGTGGTGGGCCGGTCATTTTCGGTAGTGTCTGGTGGGGGCATGTATTAAATGTGCTCTGGGCGTACAGTTCTAATAAGTGTCTCCGTAACGCCTTCCTGTTAGCCTCGATTGCCAACATGGGGAGTGTGGTCGGTCTGGTCTGCGGCTCCGCACGCCGCGGGCAGTCACACACTTCTGAGGTCGCCAGATTTACCTCCCCGAGTGTTGGGAACTGGGCGGAGATCATTCCCAGGTCCATGCAGGCTGCGTGGGAGAGAAATATGCGGTCAGAAGTGTCCGTCACATACGCGATTTGGCGCGTCTCTAACCTGCGAGCGTCACCACTGTTGCCGGCGAATCTGACTACCACAGCTCCGAGGATCCGAATTCCCTCTGGCGCGGGTGTCCTGTTGTCTCACCCGCCGGTACGAACTGCTGACCGTGTCCGCACTCTGAGGGTCGAGCGCGCGCGATGCCGATCGCTTTCCAGACTCCTTAGCCTCGATATACTCGATCATGTCCTTCAGTGGCATGTTCTGGTTCTTCTCACCGAGCAGGTCGAGCTGTATTTCTGTGTCTGCGATGCCACAGGCAATTACGTCGCGTAGGATCTCTTCCGTGAAGTCGATGACTTGGTCACACCCTGTCCTAGTGCATCTGGTACTTGCACGTGTCCGCCTGCCCCTTGATGCGGGCGTGGAACGACCGGATGGGCTCTTCATATCCCTGCCGCATGTTAGACAGGGCTGCCCGAGCTACCATGGTGTTCTCTGCGCGAACGGCGAGTGCCTTCATGGCAGCGAGGACGTCCTCCTCGCCGTTGCCTGCTAGGCTACTGCCCGCCGCGCGTGTGAGGTCCTTCCTCAGATCCTTCTTGCAGCACTCCAGTAGCTGTGAAACTATGTCTGGCCCCACCAGCTTGGTGCCTGTTTTGTACTCACCCCAGCGGGTTACAAAGTATGACCAGGCCTCGCCCGTTCCGGCCAGTGCTATGGAGGGACGCTTTAGCTTCTCCATTTTAGCATTTGCGCCCGGCGCCCAGGGGGGGCGCTGCGACATGTATAGTGGCATGTACACTTAACATGGCCGCCACCACCGCCGCCGCTGCATGCTCAGCTACATAGTCACAACCCTCAATAGGGCTTCCAATGTATAAAAAATTACTTCAGACTACAGCTGTAGCTCCAAAAAAATCCCTTTTGGCATCTTCCGTTGTAGAGCTAATAATAAAAGTCCACTATAATCCAATGAAATTATCCTTTACATGAAAGTAAAAAATCCATACCAATTGTCGACGTTAACAGTGTCCTGGTCCTTTAAGTCGACAAGGTGCCGTGTTTGCCGACGGCTCCGTCGACTATCCGACTTTCTCCATGGTTTTTTTGCGCACCTCGTCGTCCTCCTGATCCACTGATCATATCCGTTGGACTACATCCAGATGTTTGTATATAAATAAGCACGATATTCCATTTGTTCCATCCAGTTTAACACATTCGGAGCCATTGGGCTGAGTCTAATTAATCGCAAGAGGACCAGGGAATGTAAACAAACGTGGGGTTGTTTGTACAGCTAAATCTATACTTTATAATATTGCTATCTGTCCATTCTCATTGTCAATTGAGTCCATAAACCGTCCCTTCAAAATGGCTTAAAGAAAAAAAATATTCATCAATAGGTTCTCATTTTATAGCGCCGTGAATATACGGGATTTGGGACTAGTATATTTTCTGGAAGGCTAGATATAGAGCTAATAGCTGCTAACGTTATATCCAATGGCATTTCCGTTTTACAGATGCTACAGAAATAACTCAAACTGCATATGATCGACACGATCCCAAAGCATTTATGCATGAAAGGGGGGGGGGGGGGGGGCGGGGGACGTTGTTTATTATTATTGATTACCAATAACCGTGTTCGTCTAACTAGCCACATAGGCCGATCGCCTGGATGGCTATCAAAACAATGCCCGATCGGGCTGTAATTTACGTGAAAAAGATCTTACCATGAGCCGGTTGGATCCCCCCGAGCATTTCCCCTAAGAGGATCTGGCCGGTATTGCATGTTGGCGAATTCAAAGAGTATGGTAAATCTGCAGTGCCGCTCGGCGACCTTGAATAGGTTATTAAAATGGAATAAAAGCAATAACAACTTCCCACGGATATATCCGTGCTTCTGTCCACCATGCATGGATTCGAAACACGGATTTCTCCGTGGTCCGTCCCCAATGTGTTAATAAAGGAAGATAACAATATACAAACAAGTCTCGGACGACTGCAGGTGTATTTACAAATAGCGTCTCAGCTTCCTGTTCCGGTTGCTGCGCTACTGTGCAGGGCCGTCTATTATAGAGGCGCTGTATAGCATATTCTCTAGATCTTGTAAACAAGTCACAGCTAATATATGATGATGTTTTACCTACTCTACCACTGCACTGCAATTAGGCATTTTCTTTTAAAAGTGGTTACCAATGGTTACAGGCAGCCATACTGGAAGATAACTACACAAACACACATGCCTGCAAGGCCTCTATTGCCCTTCTAACTGAAGTTTTCATATGTTTCATGCTGCTGTGTTTGCTGTCCCCGTCGTTTTAACAGAATGTGGTCCGTGTGAATGTTGTGGATATTTGACTGAATAATATACCTTTTCTGCCACAAATTTCAAAGACATTTTGAAACTTGATATATGACAAGAGCTGACCGCCGGGCGCCACAATTAATTGGCGCAACCAATCAGAATGCCCTTGAGGGAATCCCTCTAAGGAGATTGAGTGATCTATGTCTGTATCTGGAATATCAGCCATTCTATGGCTACGTCGTCCTATGTCCTGCACTGTACAGTTTACCTTGCTTGTTGGCTAACATCACTTCACATTGTATACGTGTAATACGACTGTAATTGAGGATGTATTCCTTGACCGGTGCTGCCTTTTGTCATCGCTGCTATTTCGACCGAAAAAGAAAAACGGCCTCACGCCGACTCTCCAGCTAACGGTGTCCCGGTCGTTTATTCCCACGCAGATCACCGCCATCAGGCACAGCGAGGAACAGAACACCTGTCGCCCTGAAGTACCGCGCGGAGGCTGACGGATATATCAAAACCTAACCTACAGGAGAGGGTGACTTATTAGACACGCTGCCACATCCTCTTGAGAATTCAGAACTGAAAATCCACCATGAAGATCGCCGTCGAAGGCTGTTGCCATGGCGAGCTCGACAAGATCTACGAGACGATTGGCTACCTGGAGAACAAGGAGGGGGTGAAGGTGGACCTGCTGCTGTGCTGCGGGGACTTCCAAGCGGTCCGGAACGAGGGGGACATGAAGTGCATGGCCGTCCCCGTCAAGTACCGGACCATGCAGACCTTCTACAAGTCAGTCGCTCCTCTCGTCTCTCCTGTTTTTATTTAAGACGTGTAGAGGTAGTTTTTTAAGTCCTCCACGTCTGATCGCACTCTCTTCTGCAGGTATTACTCCGGGGAGAAGAAGGCTCCGGTCCTGACTATCTTCATCGGAGGAAACCATGAGGCCTCCAACCACATGCAGGAGCTGCCTTACGGAGGCTGGGTGGCTCCCAACATCTACTATCTGGGTAGGTGGGAAAACACGGTGTATGTGGGGATGCTTCATCCATCTTCGGGGGCAACAGTGGCTCCGGAGGTAGAGCTGTCATCTGGTAATCGGAAGATTCCTGGGTTAGATTCCGGCTCCTCCCGGGCAGTGTGTCGAGGTGTCCTTGAGTGAGACACTTAACCCCTAACTGCTACCGATGAGCAGGTCAGCACCTCGCATGGTTGCCTCCGCCGTCTGTGTGGGTCAATGGGTGAATGAGAAGCTTAAATTGTAAAACACTTTGGATAAAAGCACTATATAAATGCAGTCCATTTACCATGTGGATGCCTCATCCATCTATCCATCCATTCCTAGACCCTCTTGCTTACTCTCTGTGCCAACATGTCTCCAGGTTATGCCGGTGTTGTGCGCTACAAAGGGATTAGAATTGGTGGCTTGTCTGGAATCTTCAAGTCCCACGACTACAGGAAAGGTTAGTTTAGTTAACTTATTGCTACCGTGTGTCTAAATGATTGGTGCAGATATAACCAGATGTAACCACTCTGGAGACACACTATTGATGTTTCGTTTCCCCAGGTCACCACGAGTTCCCACCATACAGCCCAGACACCCTGAGAAGCGTTTACCACATCAGAAACATCGAGGTCTTCAAATTAAAACAGGTATCACAGTTACTACTTGTGCTCCATCTGCTATATCATATACAGTACATATTACCAAGTGATCAGTAATATAACCACAAAAGTTAAATACCACAGTCTTAGCCATTCTGCCACCTAAATGGGATCCAGTTCAGGTAGTGAAGCAGGGGTATTTAACGTAGGGGTTTACAGCGAGGGGCTCTTACTGCGAGGTTCCACTCACTCCTCCAGCCATATTGTTGACTGGCACCGCTATAACAGGTGGGCACTAGCTACTGGCAGGCGCTTTGCACACGGCACCTGTCTTTCGTCCAGTTACAACCTTGTTACATGTTTAGATTAGATTAGATTAAAATGTATTGTCATTATACAGCACAAGTACAGTACAACAAAAATAAGTTTGGAATCCAACCAGAGTGAAAATGTAACAGTAAAGTACAATAGTAATATACGATGTACAGGTGATTAAACTGGGGATACAATATAGAAATTAGTACTACTGAGTAATAGTGCTAATCAGATGTCTGTACAGAGTTGTAGTATTAATATGTACAGTGATACAGGCAGGGGAGGAAACTAACTTTTTGGCTTACCAGCCAACTGGCGAGTATCTGATTTTTTTTACCAGCCAAACAGATTTTTTACCAGACAAAAAAAATCACTAATTGTGATAATTACTTCTTTGTATGTCAAGCCGCGTCAATGTTGTGTATGCATCTGGGTAGGCACACTGTGCCTTTAAGACAGCACGGTGGTCTTACGACAGTGCTGTGAAGTGTTGTGGTAACGTCAGTTGGGTTGGTGTGCTGTTGACGTTGTGCAGTGCACTGGTTGAGCTTAGCTAGCCCCTTTCGTGACTGCGATGTGCAAGCCAGGGGCTTTTGAGCATGAAATAAAATGTCTAACCTTACGTCGTAGTCCGGTGCTTTTTTGGAAACATTATAGTCATAACAGATATACACCTAGCTGGCTGCTTTGAGCACACGGGGCTAACGTTAGCTAGCAAGCACCTATATCTAAAACGCTAACTAGAAGCTAACCACTGTATACAGTTCCAGTAGACAACATTACACCTCTGATTTAAATGTGTCCTTAGTAACTTATACTCGATGGTTGTACTTGGGTTGGATGCAGTTCCCCGTTGGTCAGTCTGTCTGTTTTCCATATTCTGCTGTGTTTAACGTTATCTGTTTGCGAGTGCTCCTGATGGCTAGCCTAGTAGTACCGCGGGACTTTTATTATTATTATATGTCCGCGGGTTGGCCAGTACTGCGCAAACGTTTATTAAACATTATATGTCCGCGGGTGGTCTTGTGCAGTGCTCTCGTGGCACTGTCAACTAAAGCGAGCACTCAGAAGACGCGCACCGTTTGCCAGTGCAGTGATTGCAGAATGTTTTATTTTTTTTGTATACTCGCCAGACTGGCGAGTGGTCTTCATGAATCACTCGCCAAACGTAAAAAATACTCGCATTTGGCGAGTAAAGTGGCCTAATTTCCTCCCCTGGATACAGGTATAAAGACACTATGGTAGTAAGTCATACTGGCCAGCAGCGTAACCAGTAAGAGTAGATAAGGGATATGTACAGATATAGAGTATCTACAGATATGTAGCTAATGTGTGTGTGATGTGATGTGTTTGTATATATATTGTTGTTTTGTATATGTGTAATATGGACCTTGAGTCTAGAATAAAGTCATCATCATATATATAATATATATATATAGCATTATTGTACATGCTATTATACAGAGTTATAAGGTGTATAAGAAGGTACCGTAATTTTCTGCCTATAAGCCGCGCCTTTTTTCACATTTTTTCGACCCTGCGGCTTATATAACGGTGCGGCTAATCTATGGATTTTTACAGCTAATGGCCACTAGGGGACCTCCTAAATCTATGTATTTTACAGGTTACAGTCCACCACCTTTAACTCTCACTCGCTCTTCTCTCACAGGCCCACAGCTGCTGCAGCAGTGCACGCCTTGCCCCTCCTCCCCCTCACAGACCCATGTCAACAAACCCTTACGGCAAGAGTCGAGTGCATGAGCAGCTCAGAGCTCCTCTTTCAACATAACTGAAGCATTAAACAAAATGGCCCAGTCAACTATTCACTTTAGTTTAATACCAGGCATTGTCTGATGTTATCTAGCTGGCTAGCTACTGATAGCTCCTGATATCAACGTCTGATATCATCAGTTTGGCATTCGTTTTCGCAGGTGCTGGCTAGCGTTGGCTAACTAGCTATCGTTCCGTGAGCTAACGTTAGTACCTAGCTAACGTTACTGTTTAAACAAATTTTTTTATAAATGGGAGCTTCCTCAAACAGCCATTTCTTTCCCGACAATCCCCTCTGTGCACGAACCCTTACATATGGTAATTAAACATTAAAACACCTGCGGCTTGGGGCACCCAAGTGGCGAACCATGTAACGTGCTGCGTCGTGGCACGGCCGACCCGGGTTCGAATACCCCGACCCGGCGTCATTTGCCGAATGTCTTCCCTCCACTCTGTCTCCCGTTCTTCCTCTCTCTCTCTCTCTACTGGACTGCCCAGTAGTAAAAAGCGATAAACACTAAAAATTAAAAAATAAAAACACCTGCGGCTTATAAACTGCTGCGGCTTATATTCAGGCCTTATAGTCCGAAAATTACGGTATATAGAAGAATTATCTGCAGGTATATATTCAGATAATGTATGTACCCCCATTCTCCCCTCCTTCCCTAATAGATCCAGAGGCCCATCGACATCTTCATGAGCCACGACTGGCCTCGCGGGATCTACCACTACGGCAACACGAGGGAGCTGCTGCACAAGAAGAAGTTCCTACGTCAGGAGGTGGAGTCCAACACGCTGGGGAGCCCTGCCGCGGAGGAGCTGCTGGCCCACCTCCAGCCCAGCTACTGGTTCTCCGCTCACCTCCACGTCAAGTTCGCCGCCATCATGCAGCATCCGGTGAGTGCCCGTCGTCGTACTGTGATGGTTTTTTTTACTGTGGTGTACTTTGCTTTTTTTTTTTTTTTTTTTTAATTTTTTTATTATTGCAAAACAAAACTTATTAAAAGTCAGTACTCAACACACAATGTATAATGAAACTTTCAGTAAAGGTGGTTAAAATATATGCAAGTACAGAAACAGGATAAAACAAAAATAGTCAATAATAACATTTTAACCGTATACAGTGTATATCCAGCGAAGTTACAATTATATAAATGTTAGTATATAATATACCCCTAATACCTATTTTCTAAAACCCTACACACATATGCTCCAGCTCAAACCCCCCCCCTCCCGGACCCCCTCTTGGATAGTACCTCCATTATCCCTCACTCCTAACCAGACACCACCATTATAGGCTAGCTTTAATTCTCTCCACCACTTCTAACCACATTGACATTTTGGATTCATTGAGCCCCAGAATTCTTGCTGTAGATATTTCTTGATATATCACATCGAGATATGTAAGAAACCACACTTTCCGGCACATTTTTTCCGGTTGAAACCAACGTGATGCGATCAGTTTTTTAGCTACTGTGATACCCGATAAAACCAATCTTTTTAGTTGTGGATTCACTGCAAACTCAAAAACATCATTCAATAGCAATACCGCGGGGTGTACAGGTATATTCCAAAATACGAGTATTGATAATTGTTGGGACACATCTTTCCAGAATGCCTTAACTGGTGGGCAGTCCCAATACATGTGCATAAATGTTCCTTCGTCCCCATTTGTACATTGGGAGCATTTGGAGTCTTGTATAAGCCCCATTTTGCACAGCCTTATAGGAGTCAAGTATGTCCTGTGAATATAGTTCAGATTGATTTGTTGATGATCCGGGTTCCTTGATGTAAGTCGGACATTTGCCCAGGCTCCTTGCCAATCAAAGTCATTTTCCAGGTCTGGTATGTTGTGTTTCCCGCCATGTCCTGATTGCATGAGTAATTATTGGGCCAAATTCTCGCTCACAATGCTTGATTGAAAGTTTAGTGTATGCTATGTCTTTCAATCTCTGTGGGGCTACTATGTTTTCTTCTAATTTTCTCCAAGATACCAAAGCCTCGGGGTCAAACCATATCTTCTTCAATGGTCTTAATGTGAAGGCATTAAAATATTGTAAAAAATCTGGGACTGCCATGCCACCGTCTGCTTTATTTCTCTGTGCGGTGGATCTTTTTATGCGAGGTGGTTTGTTATTCCAAATAAATTTGTATGTGGAGGTTTGTAATCTTTTCCAGTAGCCCTCTGGAGGAGGTAACGGAAGCATTGAGCTGAAGAAATTGATTCTTGGTAATATATCCATCTTAACTATTGATACCCTTGCCTGTACTGAGTTTTTAAGTTTTGCCCACCTGTCCAGGTCGTCTTTGATTTTATTCTGTATTTTTGTGTAATTGTGCTTCACCGTTTGTCTTATGGTGGGAAATATTTCCACACCCAAGCATCTGAAATGTTTGACCATGGGTATCGCACCTGGGAGGGTTGTCTCTTTTTTTGCACTGGTGTTAAGAGGAAGAAAAGCCGACTTAGGCCAATTTATTTTAAATCCTGATAAATCACCAAAGTTCTCTATCAACTTGAGTATAAGCGGCAATGTGTTGTTGGGGTTTTGCATGAATAATATTACGTCGTCCGCATATAAACTAATTTTATGATGTGTGCCCTTGATTACTATTGGTTCTATGTGTTGGGATTGTCTTATAAATTGTGCTAAAGGTTCTAATGATAGATCGAATAGTCCGGGACTAAGAGGGCAACCTTGTCTGGCTGAGCGTGATACCGGAAAGATATCGGAGATGAATGTGCCTGTTGTAATCCTGGCCGATGGGTCCTTGTATAGTACTTTAATCATATCAATGAAACCTTTTCCTAACCCCATCCTTTCCAATACTGCCCATAGAAACGACCATTCCAACCTGTCAAATGCTTTCATAGCATCCAGGGATAGTATCGCCTTAGGTGTGATGTCCTCTTTGTCTGTATCTAGTATGTGCAGTATTCGCCTTATGTTATCATTGATCAGGCGACCTTTTATGAAGCCTGTTTGGTCCGGATGAACTAAAGACGTCATATGCTTTTGCAATCTGATGGCTAATATCTTAGAGTACAGTTTGACATCGGTTCCGAGGAGGCTTAAAGGACGGTAACTACCGCACTCAGTGGGGTCTTTGTCTTTTTTGTGAAGAACTGAAATGAGTGCGGTATTTTGGTGTTCAATGAAGCTTCCCTCTTTGACTGAGTATAAGATCATATTTAGTAATAAGGGTCCAAATATGTCCCAGCAAGAAATGTACATTTCTGATGGGATACCGTCAATTCCCGGAGCTTTGCCGTTTTTCATTCCGGATATGGCTTTCTTGAGTTCTTCTAATGTGATCGGTACTTCTAACTGTTTAGCGTCTTCATCCGTAAGTTTAGGGAGAGTAATTTGATTAAGATATGTGTCTAATTTGTCTTGATCAAAGGTCGTTTCTGAGTTATATAAATCGGAGTAGAATTCTTTGAATGTATCGTTTATTATTTTGGGTTCTGTTACTAGAGTTTGTTGTTTCCTAATGGCAGTTATATCTGCAAATTTTGCATTAATTCTTAGTCGCATGGCTAATAGGTGACTAGGTTTAGAACCTTGGAAGTACTGCTGTTGTCTAGTGCTGCGTATTTGCAATTCCGATTTTTGTCTGTACATTGCTTTGATCTCTGTCTTTAGAATGTTAACTTGGTTATCTAGTCTAGTAGAGTTGTTGTATTTTAAAGAATTAAAAAGCGTTGAGTAAAGCGTTTCCATTTCAGACAGTTTTGTGTTTTGATTTTTGCGCAATATGGAGGTAAATCTATCCGAGAAATCCTTGATCATATTCTTTACCGACATCCATAATATTCTGGGATCTTGCACCGAGTTAGCATTATCTTGTAGGAATACTGTGAGAGCTTCTTTAATTTGTGTAATGAATTCCTTGTTGTTAAGCAGCATCGAATTAAAACGCCATCTTGGGGCCCGGGTAGATAGTGTACCAAATGTTGCTTTCAGGATTAAGTAGCAGTGATCTGATAGCGCATTGGGTGTCATTTCCACTTCATATTTATCAAATATTCTCGGGGATGCAAAGACGTAATCAATTCTGGATAGTGTGTTGTGTCTCGCCGAACGACAGGAGTACTTGCGGGTCATGGGGTTAAGTGAACGCCATAAATCAGTTACTCCTGTTGATTTCGACCAATCTTTTAATGCTTTAGATGAATTCTTTTGTTCGCTGGAGAAGGAAAGGTAAGTTTTGTCCATCCTTGGGTTCCAAATGGCATTAAAATCCGCACCTATTATATATGAGTACTCGGGATGGTTTAACATTTCTCCTGTTAGTGAAGTGAAGAAACCCACTTCGTACAAATTCGGGGCATATACCGCTGCCAATGCAATTTTCCTGTTATTGTGTATAATCCTAGCTATAGTTATGCGCCCCTCAGCATCCGACCATACCCCTTTCAATTCGATATTTAATTTGCGTCTGACGACTATGGCTACCCCTCTAGATCTCGTAGCAAAAGAAGAGTGACTAATATTATGGTATATGTGACCAGGTATGGACTTCAGGGTCATGTTGAGGGATCTTAATTTTTTTTTTTTTACATATTATGAAAGTACAGATTCATACCTTCAAAATAAGCCATCACTTGAACATTTTGGTGGGATACTTTGCAAGCTACTTCCTATGATTCATGGTGATTATCACAAAACGTATTCAGAGATAATAACCTTCAAGAGACGAGCAGGCTATTCTGTGACAATAGTGAAACAACTACAACACTACCCAGAAGTCATTGTAATCCATGGCCCCCCTCTTTCTAGGGCAATTAACACCTGGCAGCTTTCCAGTCTGAGGCTCTTTGTTATTACAATGAGTCTGGTGACTGGTAGTGGTAGTGAAAGGGACCCTGATAATAAACAAGAGATTAATCAAGTTTCAAGATTTTATTAGCATTTAAAATAACACGATATAAAAATAGACATGCTAAAGTCAATGTTCAATGTTCTGATGGCCTCTCCAGAAGCATTTAGATGTAAATACATGTAGTGTGGTAGTGAAAGGGTTAACCTTCTGTAGTGTGGTAGTGAAAGGTTAACCTTCTGTAGTGTGGTAGTGAAAGGGTTAACCTTCTGTAGTGTGGTAGTGAAAGGTTAACCTTCTGTTGTGTGGTAGTGAAAGGGTTAACCTTCTGTAGTGTGGTAGTGAAAGGTTAACCGTCTGTTGTGTGGTAGTGAAAGGGTTAACCTTCTGTAGTGTGGTAGTGAAAGGTTAACCTTCTGTAGTGTGGTAGTGAAAGGTTAACCTTCTGTGGTGTTGTAGTGAAAGGTTAACCTTCTGTAGTGTGGTAGTGAAAGGGTTAACCTTCTGTAGTGTGGTAGTGAAAGGTTAACCTTCTGTAGTGTGGTAGTGAAAGGGTTAACCTTCTGTAGTGTGGTAGTGAAAGGTTAACCTTCTGTAGTGTGGTAGTGAAAGGTTAACCTTCTGTGGTGTTGTAGTGAAAGGTTAACCTTCTGTAGTGTGGTAGTGAAAGGTTAACCTTCTGTAGTGTGGTAGTGAAAGGTTAACCTTCTGTGGTGTTGTAGTGAAAGGTTAACCTTCTGTTGTGTGGTAGTGAAAGGGTTAACCTTCTGTAGTGTGGTAGTGAAAGGTTAACCTTCTGTAGTGTGGTAGTGAAAGGTTAACCTTCTGTAGTGTGGTAGTGAAAGGGTTAACCTTCTGTAGTGTGGTAGTGAAAGGTTAACCTTCTGTAGTGTGGTAGTGAAAGGTTAACCTTCTGTGGTGTTGTAGTGAAAGGTTAACCTTCTGTAGTGTGGTAGTGAAAGGTTAACCTTCTGTAGTGTGGTAGTGAAAGGTTAACCTTCTGTGGTGTTGTAGTGAAAGGTTAACCTTCTGTAGTGTGGTAGTGAAAGGTTAACCTTCTGTGGTGTTGTAGTGAAAGGTTAACCTTCTGTAGTGTGGTAGTGAAAGGGTTAACCTTCTGTAGTGTGGTAGTGAAAGGTTAACCTTCTGTAGTGTGGTAGTGAAAGGGTTAACCTTCTGTAGTGTGGTAGTGAAAGGTTAACCTTCTGTAGTGTGGTAGTGAAAGGTTAACCTTCTGTGGTGTTGTAGTGAAAGGTTAACCTTCTGTAGTGTGGTAGTGAAAGGTTAACCTTCTGTAGTGTGGTAGTGAAAGGTTAACCTTCTGTGGTGTTGTAGTGAAAGGTTAACCTTCTGTTGTGTGGTAGTGAAAGGGTTAACCTTCTGTAGTGTGGTAGTGAAAGGTTAACCTTCTGTAGTGTGGTAGTGAAAGGTTAACCTTCTGTAGTGTGGTAGTGAAAGGGTTAACCTTCTGTAGTGTGGTAGTGAAAGGTTAACCTTCTGTAGTGTGGTAGTGAAAGGTTAACCTTCTGTGGTGTTGTAGTGAAAGGTTAACCTTCTGTAGTGTGGTAGTGAAAGGTTAACCTTCTGTAGTGTGGTAGTGAAAGGTTAACCTTCTGTGGTGTTGTAGTGAAAGGTTAACCTTCTGTAGTGTGGTAGTGAAAGGTTAACCTTCTGTAGTGTGGTAGTGAAAGGTTAACCTTCTGTGGTGTTGTAGTGAAAGGTTAACCTTCTGTTGTGTGGTAGTGAAAGGGTTAACCTTCTGTAGTGTGGTAGTGAAAGGTTAACCTTCTGTAGTGTGGTAGTGAAAGGGTTAACCTTCTGTAGTGTGGTAGTGAAAGGTTAACCTTCTGTAGTGTGGTAGTGACGGATAAAAAAACGGATAAATAGTTTTTTTTACCATATTTCTACACATTTCGCTGCCACATTACAAATTATGAAATCTCGACGAAATACCTCTGAATACCTCTGAAAAAAAAATTAAAGATTCAATTACTAATTCGGCCAGAAACGGCTTTGAGGCGAAGCGTTACTAAGCGCTTCTGTGTGTGGCAGTGAAAGGGTTACAACATCTCTCTTGCGTGCTGCAACAGCAGCAGCTCTTCAGCGTTCAGATTTTTATTCTGCACAAAGAAATCCGCGGTACTAAGCGCTTCTGTGTGTGGCAGTGAAAGGGTTACAACATCTCTCTTGCGTGCTGCAACAGCAGCAGCTCTTCAGCGTTCAGATTTTTATTCTGCACAAAGAAATCCGCGGTACTAAGCGCTTCTGTGTGTGGCAGTGAAAGGGTTACAACATCTCTCTTGCGTGCTGCAACAGCAGCAGCTCTTCAGCGTTCAGATTTTTATTCTGCACAAAGAAATCCGCGGTACTAAGCGCTTCTGTGTGTGGCAGTGAAAGGGTTACAACATCTCTCTTGCGTGCTGCAACAGCAGCAGCTCTTCAGCGTTCAGATTTTTATTCTGCACAAAGAAATCCGCGGTACTAAGCGCTTCTGTGTGTGGCAGTGAAAGGGTTACAACATCTCTCCAGCAGTCCAGCCTCGCGCTGCAGCTGCTGAGCACCAAGCCGCGCGATTGTACCATTTGTAACGTCGACACATCCAAGCTTTCAACAGTGTTATTTAGATGTATTTACCCATTAGGTTGGAAAAAATTCACCCTAACGAAATTCGTTCGCTCATAAAATTCTAACTGTGTTTTAATGGTTTTTAATTAAGTTAAAACATACGTTTTATAAGGGTCAAGGCCTATTTTTTTTTAATCTTTTTTTTAGACACTGCGTTACGTTGCTTATAACTTATAACATTAAGATAGTGTATTAATAGTGTGTTATTCTCTCTCTGAGAAAGGAAAGCTAAATAATGATGTCTGTGTGTTAACACCTATTAAGTACAGTACTTGGCCCCTGTGGACAGGCCCAAGCCCGCTCGTGTAGTTTTTTATCCTCAATTGAAAGAAAAATTTTGGAACTATTATAGCAATAATTACCTCATTTACAAGTTGTATTTAAGTTTGCAACTAAGGGCAAATAATGGAACAGATTAATGACAATTCAAATATGTAAAAAAAATCAACATTTCGATTTTTGGGATTTTCTGGACAGCAAGACATTAAGTCATTTCAGAGCACCTCCCCCTTTGCGGATCAAATCGGGTTTGGTCACGGCGAGTCACATATGTTATCCGCTAACGTATTTATGTCTCCCTCTAAAATGTGCGTTTCGCTTAATAGAGCCACGTCCACATGTTCTTTTTTCATCAGTGTAAGCACGCTTTTGCGCTTGTGTTGTTTGTTTATCCCACCGGTGTTCCATACCATTATATTCAAACTAGCCATAGTCTATGCATGTTTTCGTGTAGTTTTTGGTAATGTTTCTGGAGTATGAAGCTACAATAGATGCACATCCAATTAATGAGGTCCCGTTGAGAGCTGAGCTTAAAAACATATATATATACAAATAAAAATCCCCTATTTTCCCCTCACCCAGAAAGTCGAACATGCCTGTGTTCCAAGAACACATCCTCCGCGATTGACTTTCTCCCATGGTCCACCGGATTGCCCAAACTGAGCATTGTAATCCTAATTTTCCTATGCTAATTGCCATAGGATCTAACATTTCCATTCTATTGCAATAGAATGTCGCTTTTGGTCTTGCACCTTCCCTTACTGTAATGAAGTATTGTGATAAATAACATAAAGATAAAAATAAAAAATAAAATAAAAAAAGAGAATAAACCTTTATCGACATATTCCTTTGAACCCTCCACTAACGTGTGGGGGAAAAAAAGGAAAAGATTGTAGAGCAATATTGACACCTTAATGTGAAGAACATTGGAAAAGAATAATGTAAGTTAAAATATATTTAAAAAATATAGAGTAATATTGACACCTTAATGTGAAGAACATTGGAAAAGAACAATGTAAGTTAAAATATATTTAAAAAATATAGAGTAATGAGAAGAAAAAATTAAATAAAATAAAAATCAATGGAAAGATATAGATAAGGAATAAGAGATAAATAATTATCAACGTGGAGAAGCCACTAGAACCGATTTAACTGATTAGATAAGATAGAAAAGCAGCGCCTTTTAGCGCTTCAATGTGCCTTTAATGGAGTGATTACTTAAATTGTTAGAATAACCTTGCTGTGCTCATACGTTTATGTGTGGTTAATTTTAAAGTATTATTAAGGACTGATTGCACTTCATTTAATTTATTATCTGCTATGTGTATACACACCGAATGTTATTGTTAGAGTTGTATGCTTCGTTGTCATGGTGCCTTATATTCTAGAAGGTTGTAGAATATACTAGTGCCTAGACTATTTTACATTCCAGAATGATCTAAGAGACCCAGGGCATTTGAGCGATAAACCCAGAATATTCCAGATAGATCTTTTTGCATTGATATTTATTTGTCCCCTCAGAGACCAGAGACTGAAATTATAATGTATTATGAATCGTATTATACACAGTACACTTTGTTATAGACGACTTGCATATCGTTTGCTACTTTGATGAACACAACAATGTCATTCCAACACTGGTGGAATGACCTCATTGATGAACACAATAAAGTCATTCCAACACTGGTATATATTTAGAGAGAGGCTTAACTGTTTCCGGCATTTTCGTCATGCTTTGGGTTATTTGCTACATTTTGATTCAGGAAATCCTCAGCTTCAAAAGGTGTATATGGACCTGACCTGCGGCCGTTATTGCCCAAGAATGATAACAGCGCCGGATATGCTAGCCTTGGCTTGTAGCCGGCTTTGTACAGCTTTTGCATCACATCTTTGTATGGTAGACGTCGGATGATGGCCTCTTTGCTCAAATCTTCGTAGATAAATATTGGTTTATCACCATACTTCAGCTTCCCACGTTGGTTGCGAGCATATTTGATGATGTCATCCCTTGTTGTAGTTTTCCGCAGAGTGACAATGATGACTCTCGGCCCGTTGATACTTTGCCCCTGGGAACCGATTCTGTAAACTTGTTCCACTTCTGGCACTTTGTTTGGATCGGTGTTATCCAAAATCGTTGATAACTCTTTTGGAAAGTTGATGTCTTCGCAGTTCACTGCTTCATCAAGCCCCACAATGCGGATGTTATTCCGCCTGTGGTAACGTTGGGTTTCTAGTTGCCTCTCCATCGCTTCGTTTTTAAGCCCTTTTATTTCCCTCCGATATTCCTCTTTAGCTCTTTCCATCTCTTCTCCCATCTCTGTCAAGCCACCTTCGTTCGCTTTGACTGCTTTTGTGTTTTCTGTCACCGAAATCTCCACTGTCGTGATTCGCATGGACTGTAAAGCGACCGCTCTCATAACCTCTTCGAATTTAGTATCGATGTGTTCAACGTGTGCTTTGGAAGCGACCATCTGTTCTTTTACGTGTGCTTTGAAAGCGACCATCTGTTCTTTTATCAGGATAGTCAGAGAGTTGAAGTCGGGTTGTGTAATTGAACTGCTTGTGTCAGTTGATGTTATTGGAGCAGTGAGGGATCCGATGGATGTTTTTGCTATTATCTTCTCAAAATCGCCTGCTTTTTCCTTCACGGTACTTTTTTCTGATGTTCCTGTTATGTTGTCATCTATTGTCTCCATCTCGGGGCCAGTTGTCCTTGGTCCCTGTGTATTCTCCTCTATATTCCCCGCGTCGGGGCTTGTCAACGGATCTGCCACAGCGTCGCCTGTCATTTTCCTTGAACGTGTTTCAATCGGCGCCGTTAGAATTGCTGTGTCTTGTTTCCTTCCACCCTTTCTCTTATCCTTATCCATGTTGTCTTTTGATATAGTTAGTAGAGGGTCTTATCAATACATACGATGTGGTCTACTCTCTTTTGGTATTGTCCAAATAAGGTTTTTAAACGAAATTAACGATAACGGGAGCGGAGCTGTAACCAATTGCGTGCGCTACATATTGCAGCTAAACCGGAAGTACTTTGCTTTTTAACCCTTTCACTGCCACACTACAGAAGGTTAACCCTTTACTATCACGTCGGTAGTGTGATAGTAAAGGGTTAACCTTCTGTAGTGTGGCAGTGAAAGGGTTAACCTGCTGTTGTGTGGCAGTGAAAGACCTTCTGTGTATTGTCGCAGTGATGGGTTTTTACTAGGGGTGTAACGATGCGACCTCACAACGATTAATTTCGATTACGATTATTCAGGCAACGATTCAATGCATCATGAAATCTCTTCATTTGACCACGATTCTATTAGATTGGATTCGATTGGATTCATTTTTTATTGATTTTCTATCAGTTAATTCCCCCAAAAATTTTGAATACACAAATGTGGCTGGGGGAACTGATTCACTCAGCATGAATGGACTATAGGTCAATAAAAACAATACAAAAAAATAATCTTTTTAATAAAGTGATTAATCTGATTAAATTAGTATTTAAAAAATGTTTTAAATCAACTTTCTTTAGTGAATATAACTCATCAGTTTCGTAGACATAAATAATCCAATAAAGGCACGGTTGGTACGAAAGTGATGGTGACGTCTTGATGGAGTGCCGAGTGCCAAGTGGATGCAGATAGGCTACATCATTTATGATAAATGTTTTATTTAAATTTTTATGACGAGTCATGTACTATAATAGTATAATATTAGTGTAGCCTATTCTTTATCTGCAACTGTGAAGAAAAACCACATTGGTTTAAACAGAATGAATAGACTTGATTTAGAATTCGAATGCCAAACACAACGAACGAAGGTTCAAACGTTTGGGCTCAGCCCTACTGGTGTACTTTGCTTTTTAAGTGCCGCTGCTCACGGTATTGTATTCTTCTGTACAGAGCCTTCAGAAAGTATTCGGCCCCCTTCACTTTCCACACGTTGTGTTGTGGAGTTAACATACCTGTAAACTAGTCACCTTTAGGATTCCAAACTAGGGCTCTTAAGTGAATTATTTCTGAGTGGTGTGGTGTGTTGTGTCTGTCACCTTTTTCATTCTCCATGAGTTTGCAGCTATGATTTAAAAAGGATTAGATTATTACATTTATTTTGTGCCATGAAACTACACACAATTATAATGCCAAAGTGAAAACATGTTTTTTTGTCTCTCCCTCGCAGCCGAAAGGTAACGCTGCCCCGCGCATCACCAAGTTCCTCTCTCTGGATAAGTGTCTCCCCTACAGGGAATTCCTCCAGGTGAGTGACCAGCGATGCATATTCACTTCACCTCATATCAATGATGTTTTATTAATGAATTAATTAACATTTATGCATCTGTTGTGCGTGTAGTATATTATGTACATATACTAGGTTAATCACAGTGTACATTGGTTGCTAAATGGATAGAAGAAGAATACAATAGTGGAATGGTTTTCCCCTTTGACTCCACTTAGCCAGAGGAGAATAAAGCTTGTAGTCTGGACAAGAGAGCTTGAATTTCAACTCATATTTATTGCCAGAGGCCCAAGGTGGGAAGAGCAGGTTTTGACATACAGGGATTATTTCATTCATCAAACATGATGAATACATTGTTATAGATACTTTCATATTCAAACAAGTCTACACACATATTCACATGGTTGTAAATTAAAGGAATGTACTCTGCATCACATACCTGGTCCAAGATAGGGACCTTACATTTAAACTACACAACACCAAAACAGTGGTTATCATGGTTTACTCACGTACATTGCAAAATACACTCTCAGATAGTGGCGGTGGAGACCAGATGTGGGGGGGTCTGGCCTACTGTGATTTAGCACTGTTTCTCTTTATATACTTAGGCTCTTTTCAGCCAATCAGAGTTATATCCAAAATTGTCTTCTATCAATGAGGTGTAAACAAGAGGTTGCTGTTCCTGGGTCTGTCCTTTCCAAATATGGTCTTTACCAATAACATGTCTGGCTACTAAAACAAGTCCCTGGGTATTTTCCACTCTGTCAGCCCAGAGACCTCCATTGTCCATATATGGGCGTGTTGTCAGCCCAGAGGGGGGTCTTGTCTCCTTCCTGAGTTGCTGGCTTCTCCCCCCAAGAGAGAATGCACCAGACATTTGACATTTCTTGTGTACCATTTGAATACTAAAGCATTTCTAATGTACATGGTTCGTGTAATGAATTATAGATATCCAGCATTAACACAGTGTATTCTTTATCTATGGTTCAATACCAGACATCAATACTAAGCATTCTGTAATTGAATTAAACTATCATAACAGACATTGGCAGTTTTCAGTAATGAACCAACAGTCTGCTTGTAGTTTATTTAGAGTGTCTGTCTCTATTATGTAATTGTATGGACTACATCAGGGCTATTCAACTAAATTGTTCAGGGGGCCACATTGTCAGAAACCCAAGGGGCCAGGGGCCGGACTGCCACGGCGCCTCCCTGTGCTATGATTATATGTACACTTTGTTAGATCCTGATCAATTTGGCCAGTATCACGTCAGCTTTATAGGATCTTCGTCATAACTATGATAGCCCACCCCTTTCTGGTTGTCATGTGCCGCGTTGTCATGACAACTGCGTTAATAACCTTTCACACCATTAAACGTTTCACTCACTGTTGCATTAAAGAGGTCACCCCTCTCCCTCGCTCTGTACCGCTCCGTTATCTTTGTTCTTACAAGGAATTAAAAACAAAAACACCCTTGCTGGCAGTGTGCTTGTGAAACCTCTTCTTCTCCACCGTCAATATCATCCCGTGATGATAATGATATTACCCTCTTAAAGCGTCTCTTTATATCAGTTTTATAAACCAAATATACATTGAAAAAACCACCATTTTCTCTCAATCCCCCCTTGATTCTTATCACCCCTTCAGAATCATAAATCATTATTTGGTTTTTTAATTAATTATGCCAAAAATAGCCTGTGGTTGAAGCAAACCAACCTCATCTCTTGTGCACAAGAAATGAAGACGGCCCACGGTCAACCCAGTGATCTTGCTGCCTGATGTCTGTTTGCGCCCCCCTTCGTGCACAAAGGGAACCGAAACCGACCACCAAAACCAACAACATCCAACGACTCATAACCATAATTATATCCTGTTGTTTTACTGTTCTCCCTCTTATCTACCTTCTATATATATATATATCCTTCTATACATATATCTTATGAATATGAATATGAATCCTCCATTTATATCTCATACTCCTAATCAATGAACACAGGACTTGTCTCGTCTCTCGATCTCCTGATTGACTCTGAAAGGAAGTCCCTGTTTTGTCCATGATTCACCGCCCATGCTCTGTTGTTTCAAAACGCTCTCTAAACAGCGTCTCCGCAGGGAAGCCCCCTCCGATGTCCGCCTCGTTCTCCCCTGGGCAACACCGCCTGCGACCGCTGGACTCCGCCCCGTCGGCCGTCTCCGCCCCGTTGGCCGTCTCCGCCCCGTTGGCCGTCTCCGCCCTGTTGGCCGTCTCCGCCCCGTCGGTCATCTTGGTTGAGGCTCATCTCCACCGCCGTCGGCCCTCTCCAGACTCTGAAAGCAGAAACACCACGCCAGCAGTTTTTCTGTACACTCGACCCGGTGCTTTCTATTAGTCTACCGTGGCTTTGGGCCTGCAGCTCGTTCTCTATATATTTTTTCCTCTGCAAGCCCCTGCCATGGCCACGCCCTTTCAGACTGTTGGACGGTGTGAGTGTCCTACAGCCCATGGCGCTATTTGTTCTCTATTAGTCCCCCACCTTCTCAACACCCATATCTAATCCTACAGGGCTGTTCCCTGTTTTGTTGTCTTCCGGTGTGACACCAGCAGCTAAACGATACCCACTCCGCGCTCTATATGTTTGTCCCACGGATGACCCCCAGCGCGCGCCAGTTCTTTCTGGTGACGTGTCCCCTCAAGACTCTGCCTATTTATTAGGTGTGAGAAGGCCCCACTGGAGATCGAACTCCCTCTTATTTCATAATTAAACTTATTTAATTAAACCGCATCTCATCTCTCTGTGCAATTCTTATTTAACCCATTCAATAATTAAACTATTTAAATAACCTGTATATCGA
Organism: Notolepis coatsorum; assembly: GCF_963971535.1. Lineage (NCBI taxonomy): Eukaryota > Metazoa > Chordata > Actinopteri > Aulopiformes > Paralepididae > Notolepis > Notolepis coatsorum. The sequence continues at coordinate 173,352,092 of NC_140167.1, forward strand.
TATTATTATTATGATAATAACATACAACAGAGCATCGCTCTAACATACAACAGAGCAGGTTGGTTCCCTGCCCCTAACTCACATACGTACTCGTACTATCATCTAACATACAACAGAGCTGTCCGTTGCTCTATACCCTACGGGGCTGTCTACCGTCGCCCTGGAGCTGTCACGTCGCTCTATACCCTACGGGGCTGTCTACCGTCGCCCTGGAGCTGTCCCGTCGCTCTATACCCTACGGGGCTGTCTACCGTCGCCCTGGAGCTGTCCCGTCGCTCTATACCCTACGGGGCTGTCTACCGTCGCCCTGGAGCTGTCACGTCACTCTATATACCCTACGGGGCTGTTTTACGTCGCCCTGGAGCTGTCACGTCGCTCTATACCCTACGGGGCTGTCTACCGTCGCCCTGGAGCTGTCACGTCGCTCTATACCCTACGGGCTGTCTACCATCGCCCTGGAGCTGTCACGTCGCTCTATTCTACACTTTGAGTTCCTTTACAAAGTTCTCACATACACCACCGTGTATACACACAAGCAGTTGGTAATTTGAAAAAATTAAACTCCTTAATTAAATTAAACTCTAAATATTCCCCTATGGGTAATGGAAACTCCCCAGCACTACCCCCCCCTCCGCCACTAGGTGGCGACCTACTCCTCCTCCATTTGCCTGTATTATCTTATTGCCCCCCTAGATGGCGGCCAAACTCAGTCTAGAGGATTGTAGCTGACGTGTCACTTCCTGGTTCTAAACCCCTCGTGGCTCTGCTCAATTGTCTGCAAATTTTTTTTTCCTTTTTTTCCACAGTCCCTTTAATGCCTCAAACATTCTCTCGCTACCGACCACACCCGTAACGTTTGTTCACTGCTCCCTTCACGCCACAGTCCCGCTTCCCGCTTTCTGCGTTTTGAACAGTAATCAAACTAAATACGATGTTGCCCCTTTAATTGAATGAACATCTCCCCTTTGCCTCCCTTCCCATCTCCTATACAGTGGCTTCTGTGCTCTGTAGATAAGACTCTCGATTTTCAAAACAAAAACCGGTGCCGCTCTGCTGTTATTCAAACACACTATTACAGCTGGCATTCTCTGTGTCAAACTAATTACGTTTACGGATACACTATTGTTCGTTTTCTTATTGGCTTGTGAAGTTGTTGAGACTCACTTTATCTTTTCACCGTCAGTTGTTTTGGTCCATGGCGCCGTTTATCTCTCCGGCCTTGCTCGGCTCGCTCGCTGGGTCCATGGCGCTGGCCTTGCTCGCTCGCTGGCTTGGCTCGCGTCCATGGCTACCCCTTCACGCCTCGGCACTGCACACAGTCTCTTCCTTTCAAGCAACTTCAAAGCAAGCAATAATCCGGGTCCAAGCGGCATCAACTGTTAGATCCTGATCAATTTGGCCAGTATCACGTCTTCGTCTGTTTGGCTCCATCCAATTCCTCTGCGTTGTGTCATTTTAATGGTCCTGACGTCTCCGATACCGGTTGATTAAATCCTTATCTCACCCCGTTAGTACAATCCGCAAACCATAATAATTCTCCACCTCCGTAAGAATTCGACACTTCGACACCGTGAAATACCTTATGAGGAAAAGCGTTGTTTTATTGCTATAAACAGAAACCTCAGCTCAGATGTTAACAGATTGTATTGTCCTTGCAAAGTCTATTCTAATGACCTTTCGGTGTGTTCAGTCTATCTAATGATCTTTCAGTCCAGTCTATTGTCCCTCTGTCTCTCAGTCCAACAGTGGTCAGGCCTGTTCGTTAGCCAAGACCATCCTCGTGGTAGCCGAAGCTAATGATGATGTGGCATTCTTCCCCCCCCCCCCCCCTCCGTGGTGGAGGAGAGAGAGTCTCTCCTGGTTTCTTCCCTCTTAGTCTCAGTCAGATTTTAGTCTGCCCTACCCGGAACCACTGTCAGCTTTATAGGATCTTCGTCATAACTATGATAGCCCACCCCTTTCTGGTTGTCATGTGCCGCGTTGTCATGACAACTACGTTAATAACCTTTCACACCATTAAACGTTTCACTCACTGTTGCATTAAAGAGGTCACCCCTCTCCCTCGCTCTGTACCGTTCCGTTATCTTTGTTCTTACAAGGAATTCAAAACAAAAACACCCTCGCTGGCAGTGTGCTTGTGAAACCTCTTCTTCTCCACCGTCAATATCATCCCGTGATGATAATGATATTACCCTCTTAAAGCGTCTCTTTATATCAGTTTTATAAACCAAATATACATTGAAAAAAACCACCATTTTCTCTCAACTTGACACAACACGCAACCACATTTTCACAACTTTTATTTAACTACATTGCAAAAGTAGTATACTTTTCAAAAAAAGTGCTTCATTTATGTGCCACATCTGCAACATCTCCTGCAAAAAGTGCTTCATTTATGACTGTGCAACAACTGCAACATCTCCTCTTCAACATTTCAATATAAAAATAAAATAAAAAACAAACAAGTGCATGATGTGCATCTGAACATTCTAACATCAACACTTGAACAAAAAAACACATTTATAGTGCAGCTGAGCTTATGAAAAAGTGCTTCATGTCTGTGCAACAACAGCAAATCACAGCATCTTATTAGCACTTATTGTCCACTCTTAACTCTCAAACATCAGGGGGGTGGGGGGCAGACAGGCCTAGCCTACATACACACATCTAATGAGTGATTGCACTTCTTTGACTGGGCAATGGCAGAGAAAGAGGGTTCATAGGAAGTGAGGGCTACCCGCAAACAGTGATGCAAATGCTCATTTGTCAAGAGGCACGGTTGCTTGTTTTAATGGCATTCATGTGAGAGAAACTGGATTCACAGGTGTATGTTGAGCCAAACATTGTTAGCACAGATATTGCCAGCGTTTTTATTTTGGGGAATGTCTTGACATGAATACACTTTATCCAAAATGTTGTGGTGGATTCATTCTCAAGTGCCTGCTTCAGAGCAGATGATGCTTGCATGTCAATTATTTCAAGTTGCAGGAGACCTTCATCAATGTGAAGTGATGCAAGGAACTCTTGTCCTTTTGTGGAAATAGCAGCTACATTGGCAAATGGGTTGCTCACAAAATGCATCAATTCTCTGGACATGTCAAATTCATCAAATCGACTTGCAAAAAGAAAAAAGTTAAAAAAAAGAAAAAAGAAAAAAAAAATATTAAAGGGGCTATGCATTGCTATTCCTAGCACTATTTGGGCAACTTTACACAATTCCTGTGAGTCTATGTAACATATCTGTAAGGTTTATTCCAAAAATAATCATTGTTTTATATTTCTAATCAAGTACTCAAAACCAGCATTTTTCTGTTTTAGGATTTCAAGCCGTTATTGGCTCCACCCATACTAGCAGAATGCTTTGAGTGACAGCCACCCACCAAATAGCTCCGCCCATCTCCCCGTCCTTCCCTCTCAGGTCTCAGGTGAAGGGTTTTTATTTCGACACGCAAAACATATACCGATTTTACTAACTAATACAACATGGCTGTACATTATGTTTGGGATCCAGAGAGCGACCCACAGTATGATTCAGAAGAAGAAGTCGATTTGCAACAGCGAGGCTTGCAAATAGTTTCCGATTGGTAAGTTGATTACACCGTTAGTATAATGGCTTGCCGAAAGAGCGAATAACGTTACTTACTTGATCGATCAGCCAGCTTTTGCTTCGATAGCTTGCTATAAGTAACGTTACCTTGTTTACCTCTGACTAGTTGTGTTTGTATTGAGCAGTTTTTAATTATGACTAGCTTGCTTCAATAGTTTGCTATAACGTTACTTTATAAAGAGCAGCAGTTATATACAGTGTACTTCTGTCGCGTCCCGTCGAACACACACACACTAACGTTAGATTGTATTCACCCCCAAACAATGGTTCCCCCTTCTGTGGGGTTCCCGAATAGTAGGTACAACTCCACTGTATGTCAATTGTAATAATGAATTTCTATAGTTTGCTATAACGTTACTTTATAAAGAGCAGCAGTTATATACAGTGTACTTCTGTTGCGTCCCGTCGAACACACACACACTAACGTTAGATTGTATTCACCCCCCAAACAATGGTTCCCCCTTCTGTGGGGTTCCCGAATAGTAGGTACAACTCCACTGTATGTCAATTGTAATAATGAATTTCTATAGTTTGCTATAACGTTACTTTATGAAGAGCAGCAGTTATATACAGTGTACTTCTGTCGCGTCCCAAATAGTAGGTACAACTCCTTTGTTTAGCACCATCCAGGATGCCACCCCAGCATAAAAAAATTAATTATATACCCCACCGTCGAACACACACAGTAATGTTAGATTGTATTGATGATAACATACCTCACCCCACCCCCCAAACAATGGTTCCCCCCCACACACACACAGTGAACGTAGCAACAGTTAGTTAGTTAGCTGGCTAATTACGACATATCTACTTACTACTGATGTCGGGTCCCGAATAGTAGGTACAACTCCTTTGTTTAGCACCATCCAGGATGCCACCCCAGCATCAAAAAGACCTTGATTGACAACGTCTTCGGTGGAAAAATGTGCAGTACAAACCCGAGTATGAGACGTTGCGACAGAACTAGGAGGGTCCCCAAAAACGAACTTGGTCCATTGCTGGCGAAGTTCGGCATCCACGGGAAAAGCGTGCAAAGACATATTAGTAGCTTTACAGCCAGGAACAGAACATGTTCTGCGAGGTTTGCTCATCGTGGAAGATATGCAAGTGACTGCACTCCTGTTTCTAGGTAGTAGGTACCTCTCTATTCTAGGTAGAATGGGGGCGGGCATTAGCTCCAACCACAGAGCCAATCGCATCACTGTGCGCTACCCACAGCCCGAATGACGTCACTCAGGCCTTCAAATCAAAATGACCCGATTTACTAGAGGACGAAAGGGGCTGGGCTGAATCGGAGCAATCCGCCAATATGGTATTTAGACCCTAAAACACATTGATACGAACTCCTATTACTATAATACAATGCTAGAGACTGAAAAATGACATTTATAATACATAGCCCCTTTAAAAAAAATTTTTTTTTTTTATTATCATGTAATCTTTGGTCGGGCCGGTCAGAACCGCGGGCCGCCAGTTGAATAGCCCTGGACTACATGATAAACAGTTATTACCCAAGTCTAAGTTGCATACTCTTGTATAGTGAGAGAGAGAGAGAGAGAGAGATTATTTCTTTAGTTATTCTATATCATGACAATATTAAGTTTAGTCTTTTTCTTGTTGGTTGGTCCATGTCAACATTATCTCCTGTTCATTTAGTACTTTAAGGCTTAAGCTAACACTTTGAAATTGTTCTTTTAGAGACTGGTCTCTCCCAATAGCTGGTATCTCACAGCTGCTGGCTCCTTTCTGCCTTGGTTGCAATTCAACTGTCACACCCTGGAATGTGGTGTTATTTACATAACAGCCTAGTGGGTGTTTTTACAATGCCCAATAAGCTTTGCAGTCCCATTTTAGCTTGGTTTCCTGTTTAACTGCTGTTTCAACTTGTTCTCTGGTATTTCAACAGTAACCCAAGGTTACACAGTATTCTTTGTTAAATGAACCGTTTTATCAAGTCAATGTTACCACATGCGCTTTCACACAGTATGATACAAAGGGCTTCACAGGTACAAATGGGGAACAAAAAAGGATCAAATATAGAACAGTGTTACAAAAACTATGGTGTGTGTGTGTGCGTGCACACACACGTACATGCACATGTGTCCTTGGGTGACAGACACAGAACAGCAATATTAATCACAATTAGGGATGTCCCGATCCGATCACGTGATCGGGGCCGATCACGTGATTTTCCGAAGATCAGGATCGACAACAAAAAAAAATCTGCAATTTTTTTATTTATTCTTTTTACTTTATTTTTTTTATTCAACAAACATGACCATGTTCACGTCTTAAACTCATACTGAGGCCTTAGTTTTGGTTTTAAATTGCATAACATCATTCATTTATTTATTGTCACACAGAGCAGAATAATTTTGCCAAAACAAACCAATAGTATCCAGCTGCAGAACTGCAGACCTGTCACACTCTGACCCAAATTTATTTTTTTTAATTTCTTTTTTAATCCCAATTTCTCACATTACATTCACCCTGAATGTTGACGTTATGCAGGTGAAAAGTTAACTTCATAAATCATTTGATGTATAATTAAATCAAAGGAAATGCATTTGGGTCTGAGAGTGTGGATGTTCTGCCGTTCTGCAGCTGGATACTATTGGTTTGTTTTGGCAAAATTCTTCTGCTCTATGTGACAATAAATAAATGAATGATGATATGCAATTTAAAACCAAAACTAAGGCCTCAGTATGAGTTTAAGACGTGAACATGGTCATGTTTGTTGAAAAAGAAAATCGGGAAATATCGGTATCGGTAGATACTCAAAATCACATGATCGGGATCGGATCGGGAGCAAAAAAACGTGATCGGGACATCCCTAATCACAATGGAAGGCTTGTGTATTTATCCTTGATAGTTATGTTGTGGTTCCTTTCTTGTGTCCATTTGCCCGTTGGGGACTGTAGAAGCATTTTTTTAGTACGTTTTTTTTACTTTCAAATAAACCAAACCAAATTTAAAATAAATGAATAAATCAATTAAATAAAAAACTAAAATAAATGCAATACGATGACAGATAGACATTATGATAAATATCTATATTGTGTGACAGATCAGATGAACTAAGCATGTGCTTGTGTTTTGCAGATTGTGGAGGTTCCAGACAGACCAGGTTCATCAGAAGGTCTGGAGTACGACCCAGAGTGGCTGGCTATTCTGAAGGTCACCAACAGCCTGCAGAGGACCACGCCTCATCCCTGGAACCCCCCAATGAACAACGGCCTGCACGACCGGTACGCGCACACACAGGCATATAAAACCAACTTAAAGGAACACGCCAACATTTGGGGAAATTAGCTTACAGTCTTCTCCAGAGAGAGACAAGAAGATGGATAACAGTTTCCTCTCTGCGTTCAGTAGAAAGCTATCTGGCTGCACGTTAGCCTAGCTTAGCACAATGAATGGAAGCGGACAGTGCCGGTTAGCCTAGGCATTGTCCAACTAACACCTCTCCCGAAGGCTAACCGGCACTGTCCGCTTCCAGTCATTGTGCTAAGGTAGGCTAACGTGCAGCCAGATAGCTTTCTACTGAACACAGAAAGGAAACTGTTATCTATCTTTCCCCAAATGTTGGCGTGTTCCTTTTAAACTTGCTTACATACACATTTAAATTCAATCACGTGTACTGTACCTCTATTTCACCCACTCATTCTGTTAAGACTCTTGCTGGGGCGATGATCAATTTGATTCATACTCATCATGTCATCTGCACTTGACCTGCGCTTGACCTTGTGTACCGTCACTTCTCTCAGGTGGGACTTCAGTGCCATGGAAGCGGCCATGATGAAGGTGGTGGAGGACCTGAGCGGTGAGCTGGCCGTGCCAGACAACTTCAGCCGCACCGTGCCGGCCTACGACCCCGCCAAGCCCCAGCCCCACGCCAGCCCCAGCTACAACACCAACGCCCAGACCACGGAGCTCTGCGCCAAGCTGGGCCTCACGGACATCTACGCCCAGGTCACGCAGGGGGGAGACGGGCCGGGCGCGTGTAGCCTTTTTACAACGCATCCGTGTTTTCGGCGCTCTGATTGGCCAGGTCATGTGACATGTGCGCCCAATAGCGTGTTTGCCAATTTCCGCGTCGAACAGCCTGCAAACTACCTGCCGTTCTATCGCCATCCTCTAAGACAAACTCTAACCTTAACCAACTTCGAAAGAGTGCCTAACTTGCCGTCACGCTCTAAGACAAACTCTAACCTTAACCAACTTCGAAGAGTGCCTAAGCTTAATCAGTGTAGAAACTTGCCGTCCCACGATTGGCGCTCATGTCACATGACCTGGCCAATCAGAGCGCACAACGGGAACCCGGAAACGCGGATGCGTTGTAAAGAGGCTTCAAGCGGGCCGGGTGGCGCGTACGCGGAGGACGGCGAGGATGACGGAGACAGCACGGGTAGCGCGGAGGAGCCCAGAGAGTATCCCACGGACACCTCGGGACTGTCGAACTCGTACAACCCCGACGAGATCACGATCGAGGAGGAGTGGGAGGAAGAGGAGGGGGGGGAGGAGGAGGGAAAAGGCAAGTTGGAGGCTAAAAGTGGCTCAGATTCCACGGCTCCAAAGGGGAAGAGCGACGCGGGCGCCGACGTACCCTCCGGAGGGATCCTCAGTCCCACCCGCATGGTCCTGCCGGAGCCCAAGTCCTCCCCGTCTCTGTCTCCCCTCCCCGTCCCCATGAGCCTGCCTGCCCCCTGCCACTCCACCCCGACCCCGCTCCATTTCTCCTCGGAGGAGTTGGGTGACGTCTACAGGGAATTCCTCCAGGTGAGTGACCAGCGATGCATATTCACTTCACCTCATATCAATGATGTTTTATTAATGAATTAAGAAAAAAAAGATTTGTGAACAAAACAATTTTTTTTATTTTTTTTTACCACTTTGCAATTCAGATATAGCCTCCCTAAGTTCCTCTAGTGTAATAGGTGTTTCTAACTGTTTAGTGTCTTCCTCTGAGAGTTTAGGTAGGTTAATTTGATCAAGAAATGTATCCATTTTATTATGATCGAAAACCACTTCTGATTTGTACAAGTTGGAGTAAAACTCTCTGAAAGTCTCGTTGATTTTTTTGGGGTCTGTAACAAGTCCTTGTTGGTCATTAATAGTAGGGATATCAGCAAATTGTGCATTGGATCGTATCTTCATAGCTAGTAGGTGACTTGGTTTAGAGCCATGAAAGTAATAATGTTGTCTTGTACTGCGTATTTGAAATTCAGATTGTTGTCTTAACATGGAGTTAATCTCTTTTTTTAACACATTAATTTGAGACTCCAATTGACCCGAGTAGTTGTGTTGTAAAGAAGAGAATAACGACGAGTGAAGCGTTTCCAGCTCTACCAATTTGGAATGCCGTTTCTTATGGAGGATGGAGGCAAAGACCGTAGTGTTGTCCTTGATAAAACTCTTTACCGATATCCATAACATTCTGGGGTCCTTTACTGAACCCGCATTAGTCTCCAGGAATTTATCTAGTTTATCTTTGAGTTGTAAAAGGTATTCAGTGTTTTTCAGCAGTGTCGAGTTGAAGCGCCATCTTGGGGCTCGGGATGTCAGTCTACCAAATGAGCCCTTCAGGAGTAAATATCTGTGATCTGATAATGCACTAGGTTCCAATTCCACGTCAAATCTATCAAATAGTCTAGGGGATGCAAAAACATAATCTATTCTGGAGAATGACTTGTGTCTTGCTGAGAAAAAAGAATACTCTCTGGCCGTTGGGTTGAGTAATCGCCATAGATAATTTACACCTGTATTCTTGGCCCAAACCTTTAGTGCATTAGATGCATGTTTCTGATCATTGGTAGTGGTGGTATTAGATTTATCAATCAAGGGATCCCAGATGGCATTAAAATCCGCACCAATTATAAATGAGTACTCTGGGATGTCCAACATTGCATTAGTGAGTGTTGCGTAGAAGTTGGCGTCGTGAAGATTAGGGGCATAAGCCGCTACCAAAGCGATTTTCCTGTTACTGTATTCTATTTTAGCTATAGTTACTCGACCGTCTGTATCAGACCATACGTCCAACAATTTAATATTCAAGTTCCGTTTCACGACTATAGCTACCCCACGGGATCTAGTTCCAAAAGATGAGTAGCTAATGTTATGATATATTTTGTCCACCAGCTTTACATTTTCAGCCTCTAAAAGGTGCGTTTAGCTTAAAAGAGCCACATCAACCTGTTTGCTTTTCATCAATGTAAGCACCAGGGTTTGTACACCTTTTCCAAGGCAAATTGCAAGCACTTTTCAAGCATTTTTCAAGATTTTCCAGCATCTTATGCGGCTGTGGTAAATTAAATATTTACTCAAAATGATTATTTCACTTCTTCCATCACATTAAATCAGATGTTATTGTGCTAAACAACCAAAATTATGTAGACTTGGCATCATATATAACCTGGCTGAGCCGATGTGTTATGCAGTAACGTACTGTATATCTGTATGTCGTGTATGTCATAAATGTCATGATGAATTGAACATGGGGGACCCTGATGTAAACAAGACGAAAGTATTGCTCTGGTCTGCATCCCCTTAACAATTGTGTGTATTGAGCCGTACTGTATTGTACCCATTCTGCAATCTGTTAATAAAGTTTTCAGGGAAGAGAAATGAGGAGCTATCCCAAATGTGGTGAGGTATGCCACTTTATTCTCCCCACAAGTAAATTGCTTTGCTATCTCACTGTCAGGAAACATTGTTTGAAACATGGCCCCCATGTCATTACATGAATGGTAGGAATAGTGGCTGGTTACAGCTTTTGTTGCCCAGCATATTTCAGCTTGAAGTGTTGGATTAGAGGTAACAAATGATTTAATGGTGCCTGTGGTGTTGCTGGTTGACTGGTTCTTGGATGAGCCTGGGGATGGTAGAGGGGCAACTCCACTGCAAGCTACTCCACTGGCTGCTCTGGCTCTCACTACACTGCTGGTTGTTGATGTGGATGTAGCTGTGCTGCTTGATGCATTGCTTGTCTGCTGGAAATAATCCACTAATGCAGGACCTGGATTTAGACGTGCTTTCATCAGAATTTGATGCTTCTTCCCTAAATAAAAAGGAGCAGCATGTTATAAATAAAAAGTGTTTTATTAATTTAATCTCACTGGTTGCACTTAACTTTAAGAGTGTTTATTGTTTAATGTTGACATCTAATCTAAATGGATCATTATGATATTATAAATGTATATTTCATTTTCATTTATAGGCCTATGCATTTTAGAGCCTAATGATGGCCTGGAATGAACTAACTACCTTAACATTATTATCCATGTAATTAACTGTAAAGTTCACGTAAGCTGTTAGATTGCATATTCCATAAATAAACATGCTAAAATTGGCCTGGCTCGTCACGTTTGATTGAAAACGTTATTAACAGATTGCAGAATGGGTACAATACACTATGGCTAAATACACACAATTGTTAAGGGGATGCAGACCAGAGAAATACTTTCGTCTTGTTTACATCAGGGTCCCCCATTTTCAATTCATCATAACATTTATGACATACACGACATACAGGTAGACAGTACGTTACTGCGTTCCAGACTACAACTGCTCCACACCAGTTCCACACCAGTCTCCGTAAATGTTCTGTTATAAAAATAAAATACCATTTCAATACACAAGTTTTCGTGTTTTGAAATACATGAAAGGAAATTAGCTAACATTGATTCACCTAACGTTAAGCTATGCTACATGCTACAACACTGCGGTGAAAAACAGAGTCCGGTTACTCCGGTAAACACGAGTTTGTAATTCCAATAGTGTATTCTGCCTGTTACTTGACTATTTCGATTATTGAAGTGGTATTTTTATAACAAACATTTACGGAGACAGGTGTGGAGCACATGTAGTCTCGAACTTAGTTACCTGGCGAGCCAGGCCGAGACACGTTAATAACACCCATGGCTCAGTGGCTCACCTTTCAACGTGGCTCGAACCTTTCTGCATATTTTGCACACGGCTACTCGAGGATGTTCTCATCTGAATTATATTTGATATCTCCGAGCCAGAGCTCATTAAAACGGCAGCCTCCCGGCATTTTGGCCACACACACGCGCGCGCGCTGTTCTCAGATGGCACAGGTAAAAACACTACGGGTAGAGCCGAGCCACATTTCATTTTGCGTGAAAGGCGAATGCAAAATAGGCTCGCGAGTCGCTCCGACTTATTTTATTTCTTTGTCTAAAAACCAAACTATTCAGTCAGATAGCGATTTATTATTAAAGTATAAAGTGCAATTACAATTTCAATAACTTTCCAGCACTTTATACACAATTCAAGCACATTTAAAACCTTGAAAACAGCACATTGAAATACAAGCATTTTCAAGGATTTCCAGCACCCGTACGAACCCTGAAGCACGCTTTTGCGTTTATGTTGTTTGTTTAGTCCCCTAGTATTCCAAATCATTATATTCAGACTAGCCATAATCTAAACATGTTGCTGTATTCTTGTGTGCAAGTCGTTTGGAGAAGCGATTCACAATAGATATAGATCCAATTATTGAGGTCCTGTTGAGAGCCGAGCAAGATAACAAACATATAGAACACCCATACTGTACATATAATCCCTTATCCCCCTAAAACCTCATAGGATTTCGACCCTCCCCCCCTTACACGACCAGTCTGCCCATACCGAGCGATTCATCCTTAACTTTCCTATGTATGCCATAAGATCTAACATTCTAAATTCTACCATAAGTAGAATGTCAACTGTGGCTTGGCCACTCTCCCGCTAAATAAAAAAAATAAAATAAAATAAAAAATAAAAATAAGCTTCAAATATCATACTATAATCACTTACATTTTATACGAACTTGTGTAAGTTAAAACAACCCAAGAATAATAGAGAGGTATTGAACTGAATAGAGAACCTCAAAGAAAGAGAACATTTACTTAGATCTTGAAAGAGCTTTGCTATTCTTAAACACCTAGATTATAAAGTGGAAAAGTAGTGGAATTATTTCCAATTAAAATAAAAAGACGTTTTTAAATATGTATATGCAGTTCTTCCCCTAGCCAGGGGTGGGGATGTTCCGTTGTGAAGAATGTTGTTCCTCCGGAGGTCTTCTGGCTCGGTGTATGGCCACATATTGCTGTGATCCAGAATGTTCCATATATCACAGAACGTTTTTAATGTTCTATACTATTCCAATATGTCGTTTTTAAAGTACCAGAATGTTCCAATATGTTCCAAAATGTTGTTAAGAGATCCATACTATTCCAATATGTCAGCAATAATAAAAGTCCAACGGGGAAAACATTCAATGACTCAGAACTCGTAGGTCTATCTGTCCCAAATCAGCAATTCATTCAAGTTTATACGATATGGTGTCCATGCCAAAGATTAAAAGGCTGTATATAAACTATCCTGCACGTTGTGCTGCCAAGTATTTGACGGCTTCATCAGGCGAGTTCTCCATGTTTATCAATGATGCAGAGCCTTGCAGGGTACAGTAGTGTGGGATTGTATTTTTCCACAAAAAGTTGAGACATCACCGTCTTGTACTTGGCCCGCAAGAGCACCACATCCCGACAATAATCTTCGAAGAAGTATATTGATACACCCTTGTATTTCAGGCTGCCTTTCACCCTGCGCGTCTCCCGAATGATAAATTATTTTATTCTGACCTGACGTAGGACAGCCATAATCACTCTCGGTCTGGCGTTATCGTTTTGTCGGGTCCCCAACCTGTAGCACTGATCCACTTCGGGTACCATAGGAAGGATAGCTGTTCCCAGGATTTTATGTAATTCTGTCGCAAACGCTTCGGGATGTGTGCAGCTAACCGACTCGTCCAGCCCAACTATACAGATATTCAGCTTACGAGATTGATATTCCAGCTCGAATATTTTAGCCTTTTGTGCCTCGTTGTTTCGCTTAAGCTCAGCCGTTAGCTTATCGTTGAGATCAGTTATGGATACGTCCATCATTTTCGAGTCCCTGCTTGTGTTCTTCGTTGTTTTCCTTTATCTTAACCGTTATCGTTGATATCAGCTATGTCTCCGTAGATCAGTTCGAATTTATGTTGGTGTTCTTCCAAACAAGTTTCCACTGCTATGGTGCGTTCGATATGTGCATCAGCAGCTACCCTTAGCGCTTCGATATTGGATTCGATAGATTCTTTGATAGCATCTACTTTGTCGGATATTGTCTTCTCCATCGATTTTACTAGTTTAGTGGTTGTTTCCCGGACGATATTTTCTGTATCTGCGGAGGTGGTTGTAGTGGTTGGGGAGGAGGCAATCTCGTCAATTTCCTCTGCTGTCCTACGCACGAAACCCGAAACCGTAGACAGGTCCTCTGAACTTGGTTTTGCAACTGTTCTATCTTTCCTTGCTGGCATCTCGATTCTTTCAGTCAACATAGTTAGTTGATAATCTCAGTTGATATATGCGTCAAGGTTTAAACGCATTGGTGGTATAAATATGTTTTTAAAGCGAAAATAAATAAAAAACGGGTGAGCAGCTGTGTCACATGCGACTACTCCATGGTGGGGCTAGTCCGGAAGTCCTTAATTAACATTTATGCATCTGTTGTGCGCTTTCACACAGTATGATACAAAGGGCTTCACAGGTACAAATGGGAAACAAAAAAGGATCAAATATAGAACAGTGTTACAAAAACTGTGGTGTGTGTGTGTGTGTGTTGAGAGTGTGGGGGAAGTGGGAGTCGTGTGTCTCCTGGATCGTGGCCTGTGAGGGGGGGGGGGGGGTGTGCTGTGTCTTAACTTAGTAATTATTTAACATTTCACACAGTATGATACAAAGGGCTTCACAGGTACAAATGGGAAACAAAAAAGGATCAAATATAGAACAGTGTTACAAAAACTGTGGTGTGTGTGCGTGCACACGCACGTACATGCACAGTGTCCTTGGGTGACAGACACAGAACAGCAATATTAATCACAATGGAAGGCATGTGTATTTATCCTTGATAGTTATGTTGTGGTTCCTTTCTTGTGTCAATTTGCCCGTTGGGGACTGTAGAAGCATTTTTTTAGTACGTTTTTTTAACTTTCAAATAAACCAAACCAAATTTAAAATAAATTAATAAATCAATTAAATAAAAAACAAAAATAAACGCAATACGATGACAGATAGACATTATGATAAATATCTATATTGTGTGACAGATCAGATGAACTAAGCATGTGCTTGTGTTTTGCAGATTGTGGAGGTTCCAGACAGACCAGGTTCATCAGAAGGTCTGGAGTACGACCCAGAGTGGCTGGCTATTCTGAAGGCCACCAACAGCCTGCAGAGGACCACGCCTCATCCCTGGAACCCCCCAATGAACAACGGCCTGCACGACCGGTACGTGCACACACAGGCATATAAAACCAACTTAAAGGAACACGCCAACATTTTGGGAAATTAGCTTACAGTCTTCTCCAGAGAGAGACAAGAAGATGGATAACAGTTTCCTCTCTGCGTTCAGTAGAAAGCTATCTGGCTGCACGTTAGCCTAGCTTAGCACAATGAATGGAAGCGGACAGTGCCGGTTAGCCCAGGCATTGTCCAACTAACACCTCTCCCGAAGGCTAACCGGCACTGTCCGCTTCCATTCATTGTGCTAAGCTAGGCTAACGTGCAGCCAGATAGCTTTCTACTGAACACAGAAAGGAAACTGTTATCTATCTTTCCCCAAATGTTGGCGTGTTCCTTTTAAACTTGCTTACATACGCATTTAAATTCAATCACGTGTACTGTACCTCTATTTCACCCACTCATTCTGTTAGACTCTTGCTGGGGCGATGATCAATTTGATTCATACTCATCATGTCATCTGCACTTGACCTGTGCTTGACCTTGTGTACCGTCACTTCTCTCAGGTGGGACTTCAGTGCCTCGGAAGCGGCCATGATGAAGGTGGTGGAGGACCTGAGCGGCGAGCTGGCCGTGCCAGACAACTTCAGCCGCACAGTGCCGGCCTACGACCCCGCCAAGCCCCAGCCCCACGCCAGCCCCAGCTACAACACCAACGCCCAGACCACGGAGCTCTGCGCCACGCTGGGCCTCACAGACATCTACGCCCGGGTAACGCAGGGGGGAGACGGGCCGGGCGCGTGTAGCCTTTTTACAACGCATCCGCGTTTCCGGCGCTCTGATTGGCCAGGTCGTGTGACATGTGCGCCCAATAGCGTGTTTGCCAATTTCCGCGTTGAACAGCCTGCAAACTACCTGCCGTTCTATCGCCATCCTCTAAGACAAACTCTAACCAACGTCGAAAGAGTGCCTAACTTGCCGTCACGCTCTAAGACAAACTCTAACCTTAACCAACTTCGAAGAGTGCCTAAGCTTAACCAGTGTAGAAACTTGCCGTCCCACGATTGGCGCTCATGTCAAATGACCTGGCCAATCAGAGCGCAAAACGGGAGCCCGGAAACGCGGATGCGTTGTAAAAAGGCTTCAAGTGGGTCGGGCGGCGCATACGCGGAGGACGGTGAGGACGATGGAGACAGCACGGGTAGCGCGGAGGAGCCCAGCGAGTATCCCACGGACACCTCGGGACTGTCGAACTCGTACAACCCCGACGAGATCACGATCGAGGAGGAGTGGGAGGAAGAAAGTCGTGTAGTCAATGTGTGTGTGCGTGTAGTCAATGTGTGTGTGTGTGTGTGTTGAGTGTGTGGGGGAAGTGGGCGTCGTGTGTCTCCTGGATCGTGGCCTGTGAGGGGGGGGTGTGCTGTGTCTTAACTTAGTAATTATTTAACATTTCACACAGTATGATACAAAGGGCTTCACAGGTACAAATGGGAAACAAAAAAGGATCAAATATAGAACAGTGTTACAAAAACTGTGGTGTGTGTGCGTGCGTGCACACGCACGTACATGCACAGTGTCCTTGGGTGACAGACACAGAACAGCAATATTAATCGCAATGGAAGGCTTGTGTATTTATCCTTGATAGTTATGTTGTGGTTCCTTTCTTGTGTCCATTTGCCCGTTGGGGACTGTAGAAGCATTTTTTTAGTACGTTTTTTTAACTTTCAAATACACCAAACCAAATTTTAAATAAATGAATAAATCTATTAAATAAAAAACAAAAATAAGCGCAATACGATGACAGATAGACATTATGATAAATATCTATATTGTGTGACAGATCAGATGAACTAAGCATGTGCTTGTGTTTTGCAGATTGTGGAGGTTCCAGACAGACCAGGTTCATCAGAAGGTCTGGAGTACGAGCGAGTGTGGCTGGCTATTCTGAAGGCCACAAACAGCCTGCAGAGGACCACGCCTCATCCCTGGAACCCCCCAATGAACAACGGCCTGCACGACCGGTACGCACACACACACACACACACACCCTCCCCCTCATCCCTGGAACCCCCCAATGAACAACGGCCTGCATGACCGGTACACGCACACACAGGCATACAAAACCAACTTAAAGGAACACGCCAACATTTTGGGAAATTAGCTTACAGTCTTCTCCAGAGAGAGACAAGAAGATGGATAATAGTTTCCTCTCTGCGTTCAGTAGAAAGCTATCTGGCTGCACGTTAGCCTAGCTTAGCACAATGAATGGAAGCGGACAGTGCTGGTTAGCCTAGGCATTGTCCAACTAACACCTCTCCCGAAGGCTAACCGGCACTGTCCGCTTCCATTCATTGTGCTAAGCTAGGCTAACGTGCAGCCAGATAGCTTTTTTATTTTTTTTAAAACTTAAATTTTTATTTAACATTTATAGACATACAACACAACATTTACAGTGACATCCATAACATAACAACATACAGATATGGGTCCCTTGAATATGGCCTCGTTCAGCCGTCCAGACCCCCGTAAGAGGAGAGAAACCCCTCCCTCCCGCCCTCCTCCCCGAGAGATAGAACACCCCCATATCCTGGTCCACCATGCACGGAGCCGAACACCCAGAGCCCCCACCCGACCGCCAGGCCCCCAGTCCGCGAGAGCCCCAAGCCCAGGTCCGCAGAAGGCCTAAGCACCACGCCTCAATGGCCCCCCGACCCCCGCGACCCCAAGCCCGGTGCCCCCCCGGCCCGGAGACCAGACCGCCCGGCCACGACGGTCGAGGACCCCAGGAAACCCCACCCCCCCCCCCCCACATCAAAATCCCACTACACGCAATGCCCCCCCTCCCCCGGGTCGAACCGCCGGAACGATGGCCCCTCCCCCCGACCCCACTGTACCTCCCATGTCACCGACATCACCGCATACATTTATGAAATTAAAACTAACACAATAAGAAAAATGACATGGATATAAATGATTATATGGTTCGCACTCTTTCCCCGGTTGGCGGTTTGGAGGGGGATCAGCCCCCCCCCCCCCCCCAGAGACGAAGATACCCGCCGAAGGAGGCTCTCCAAGCCTCTCTTCATGTCCAACATTTTGAATTCTTGTCCTTCATATTTGTCCATGTGCACATTTAAAGCAACTGCTATTCTAACATAACTGAAGAAATAATATAAAAGAAGACTAAAGACAATGGGCACTTCCCAGGTAATTCCTTTTAACCCTGTTTGACCCCTGTTGGCGGGTTGGGGGGGTAAGGCTCTCCTGGAGAAGGCCCCTCCTATAACGACGGAGATGTCCCCTGTGGGGGTTCACCAATGTCCCTATTATTGTCCAACATTTTATTTGAATTTTTATCTTTCATATGATAGTACATTTCCAGAGCTCCAGATCAGGTCTCCGAATGCGATTCCCCATGTTCCCCGTCCTCTTAGCTGTGTGTCCTGTGTGTTAGTGTCTATAGTTTAGTCTAGTACGTATTATATGTCCCGAGTCAAGTCTCCATTCCCCAACTAATGTGTTCACCTTGTCTGTATTCCCAGTGGTCTGTGTGTTGTCTGCAGTATGTCTTGAATCATTGCCTCCATTCACTATCTAATTATATGCATATGCGATATTGAATCTTGGTCGGTGTGTATGACCTCAGTGCTCGAGTCCTGCTTGGTGTGTGAGACTTCGTTATTCGAGTTCTGGCTGGTCCGGTTGATCTCGGTGCTCGGGTCCCGGTTGGTGTGTGTGGCCTCCGTGTTCGCATCTTGGCCGGCCCGGGCGACCTCCGCGCCTGCATCTCGTGTGCGGATGGTCCGGCCGACCTCGGTGCCCGAGTCCCGGTTGGTCCGTTTGTATCCAGCGTCTCCCTGTCCCTCCCCCGGGGGCCGTCTTGTTTCGCCTCTCCCGAACCAGCCTCCATGCTCCCCCGAACACCCCACCTTGCATCGAGTCCAGTCCGCGTGTTGGCCATGTTAGCTTGTAGCTCCCTCGCCCACCAGGCCTTGCTGCGGCCCCACGTCCCGTTAGCTTGTATCCCTTGCTGCTTCATTTTCACCGTGATAACTTCCATGTTAGCTTGCAGCTCCTTCTCCGGCCAGGCCTCGCTGCGGTCCAACGCCACGTTAGCTTGTATTCCCCGACCCTTCAACTCCTCCCCGAGTCCATCGCTGTTGCCCTGGATGTTCCGCGCGTTAGTTTGGATATCCATTGCGTTAGCCTGTATGCTAGCGTGTAGCTCCTGGTTAGCTACTGCGCTAGCCTGTTGGCTAGCCAACTCGTTCTGCATTTCAGCTTGGATGCCGGCCCATATGCTAGCTGCCCACTGCGCCACACTAGCCTGCATGCTAGCTTCCCACTGTGTCATGGCAGCCTGAATCATCTCCTGTGCCCTCCTTTGTACTTCTTCTGGGTCGTTTTTCTCTCGCCTTTTCTCGTGTTCCTCCTTCCTCCTCTCTTATATCCTTGGATTGTCACTTTTTATTTCGCTTTGACTTGTTTTACTTCCTTTTTTGATATTCAATGACCGGGAACTCTTTCATGTGGCTGTTCACCAGAACGTCGCAAACCGGAAGCCGCCAGATAGCTTTCTACTGAACACAGAAAGGAAACTGTTATCCATCTTTCCCCAAATGTTGGCGTGTTCCTTTTAAACTTGCTTACATACGCATTTAAATTCAATCACGTGTACTGTACCTCTATTTCACCCACTCATTCTGTTACTCTTGCTGGGGCGATGATCAATTTGATTCATACTCATCATGTCATCTGCACTTGACCTGCGCTTGACCTTGTGTACCGTCACTTCTCTCAGGTGGGACTTCAGTGCCTCGGAAGCGGCCATGATGAAGGTGGTGGACGACCTGTGCGGTGAGCTGGCCGTGCCAGACAACTTCAGCCGCACCGTGCCGGCCTACGACCCCGCCAAGCCCCAGCCCCAGCTACAACACCAACGCCCAGACCACGGAGCTCTGCACCACGCTGGGCCTCACAGATATCTACGCCCCCAGGTCACGCAGGGGGGAGACGGGCCGGGCGGCGCATACGCGGAGGACGGCGAGGACGACGGAGACAGCACGGGTAGCGCGGAGGAGCCCAGCGAGTATCCCACGGACACCTCGGGACTGTCGAACTCGTACAACCCCGACGACATCACGATCGAACAGTGCAGTTCAGCATTCAGTAACCCATACTTTTTGTGAATGTGTTTTTGATACTACATTCTGTTGAACACACACCTCAAAACCGTACCTAAGGAAAATTGGCTCAATTGCAAGAAAAGTAATAGACAGTTATGATATTACATTCTGCATAATTCGTATGCAAAATATTGTGGTTCCCTGCTTTAGTCTGTTGACACATTTCTATACTAAAAATGCTTGTGTAGTCCTGTGTCATACCTAAATGTCATAACTGAATTGTATAGAAACAACTCTCCAAGAGTGACTATTGCACAACTGATTTGACAAAAAAAATATCCACCAAGGGGGGTAAACCCCCCCTTCACCCCCCCTCCTCGCCATACCTTGCCTTTTACTGAAACAACGCCACTGGTCTCTGTCTCCCCTCCCCGTCCCCATGAGCCTGCCTCCCCCCTGCCACTCCACCCCGACCCCCGCTCCACTGGAATATGTTGTGCCTTTACACATATGTTGGATTATGTAATTGGTTTGTCATGACAAACAAATAAAAAAAAATCGCGATTTACCCGGTGGCTACAACAACACAGTGACTACATGCATGTAGTCACTGTGTATTGTTGTAGCCACCGGGTATATCGCAATTTTTTTATTTGTTTGTCATGACAAACCAATTACATAATCCAACATATGTGTAAAGGCACAACATATTCCAGTTAACGGTATTTTTTAAATGAAATTAGACCAAGACTATTCCAAGAAATAGCCGTTCATGTCCGAGGGAAGGCCTGCTGTATAAAAAATTAGAGACACAATTGTTGACCACCGACCGAGGTCTAACAATAGCTGAAGCTGGAAGGGTGGTGCAGCCAAACCTGAACAGGTCAACAGTGGCATCCATAAGTATTTTTATGAGAGATAATCGGTAAGTCAATGTGTAATTTACTGTACAGTAACTATTGAAATTACAGTAATTTTAAAATTGATATTGCGGTCACAGTATATCTCATAAATACTAATTATTTTTGTAATAATCTTTAGGCTACTGTACTTTAGAACAGAAGGTGTATGATCACCATCCATATGAGCAGGCAACACTCCTTCTGGCCATGGATGAGGCGTGTGAAGACATCACAGGCCAGCAGTGTCGGGTGGATAAGGCACTCAAAGATTTTATCAGCGCTGTCTTGCAAACACATCAGATGTGACATTGACTAAATTCTTTGGCCAAATGCCGCGGAGAGGCATGATGCTGCTTGAGCACCATAAAGCTTTTTCCTTTTTGCCCTTTTTTTTACTTTACAAGTTTGTTTACAGTACTGTAACTTTGTTTTTACTGTACAATACAGATACTGTATGCATTTCCCTTTACTGTAATTACACTTCAAATAATCAAATAATTTGTTTGTCTTTCATAGAAACACAAGCACCAGGGGCGGATTTAGGATTGTAGGAGATCCGGGGCTTAGCCCAGATGGGCCCCCCTTTTCACTATAAAACTCAGTTAACCATAACGTAGTTATGGTTAGATTTATATATTGGGGGGGGGATATATCATATTTTTCATATAATCAAAAAGTGGTGGAGCAAAATCATACCTTTGCTCCCCCAAGTTCAATAGTGGGAGAGCAGAGATGCTCCGAATGCTCTTATGGCCAGGCGTCTATGATTCACTGATACAAAGTAAAATAGTGCAGTGCAATAAAATAGTTAGTAAAATAGAATAAAATAATGCAATAGTGCATTGCAATAAAATAGTTCTCATCGTATTTTTTCGGGAGGCCGGTAAGGAGTGCATTACAGTAGTCGAGTTGGCTTGAGATAAAGGCATGGATCTGGTTTTCAGCGTCCTTTTGATTTATAAATGGCCGTACTTTAGCTATGTTTCTAAGGTGGAAGAATTACGTTTTTGTCAACTTGTTGATTGTGATTTAAAGCTTAGGTCTGAGTCTACCATAACATCAAGACTTAACTCACTCAAATACAGTTAGCAGCTGGATAGACCACAGATGGAAATTAGCTTCTGCTAAATCTGGTGCAAACATATTTTCATGTAACAATGATGAATTGTAAAAAAAAAAAAAAAAATTTCTTTATTTTTTTTTTTAAATAGATTCAGGGCTTTTCAGAATACATCCGGGGCTTGAGCCCAGGTAGCCACCCCCTAGCTCCGCCCCTGACAAGCACAATACTGCAGTCTATCACAGGGGTTATGAGGAAATTACCATTGCATAGTCTCGTGGTAACAAGTATTTTGTGTTTGACCGCATTATTTGATAATGGCCGTTGTATTTGAAAATGCACCAATAATTAAACTTCAATGATGAACATATCCACTGTTCTGGTGCTGTGATTCTGCATATACTATTCTGATTTGACACTGGTATTTTTATTTTGCATGCTATTACATTTTGAACCCAAGATGAGCAGTATAGTATTCTGTGTTAAGAGTTTTGCACATTGAAACTGATGTGCAAAATGAGGTAAAGCAATCGTTAAAAAAAAAACTAAATGAACCCTAACCGTAACCCTTTCAGTGCCACGGACGACATATCTCGTTTTATTAGCCCCCGCACTGAGTGCCACGGACGACAAATATTGTTTTATTAGCAATCTGAAATCATATTTCATCAACCGAGTCTCCCGTTGGTACAGCAGCCCCTACAGGAGCTCAGAATGGAAAAAAGCGCCCCCTATCGTCTATCCCTGTGTAACTGCAGGTCAGTCGCTTAGACTGACCTGGGATCTGTAGATATGTAGGGGCGGAGCCAGCTGGTTCCTTGTGCTGGCAAGAAGTCTGATCAACATGGAAGTCATCGCGGGACGGGAATCAGCCTGGAATATATATTTACAGCAGCCAATACTCAATCAATAAGCGTGATCGATATTTGGAATGGCGATCAGGAATTGGAATAATCTTTTTGGAGAACATCTGATCTGAGGTAAGGAATCTATTTGACCAGTCTTGGGATAATCAGAGTTGTATTCGCTGAGATCTCAGCGTTTTCCCTATGTGTGATGTGGCTGTTTGTGCGCGATCGCTGATGAGGAAATAAGAGAATCGATTTTTCAGATCGCCTCCATAGGGTGCATACGTACACATATACTATCGATAATCTAGCGTTTATTTGAAAACGATCCATAAATAGGCCAAAAAATTACAATGTTTTTGTGTATTCTAGAATATTCCAGTAAATGTCTTTTATCATGGAATCTTTCCTTGAAAACGAGGGCTTTTCAAAATGCTATAAAACGAAAATGAACCGATAAAAAAACAATCCGCTTCGACAATGTTGACTGGAAAACGAGTCATTGATAAGCGACGGGTAGATTAGACACATAGCCATAATTTAAAACATAGATTAGGCATTTTTAAGCTAACATTGAAGTGGATGGTGGCATTCAACGGGTAAATCAAGGTTAAGCAATGGCTCTGAAAGTGTTAACCACACCGTTATCTTAAATGAACCCTAACCACACAGTTACCTCAAACTAACCCTAATATATATAACCACACTCACTGTTACCTCGGACTGACCATAACCTTTTATCATCATAGTATAGTATCACAGTTATAGTGTTCTTAGTACCAGAGTGGGTGGCGTGATCTAGTGGTTATAGAACACGCCCCCCCCCCCCCCCCCACCACAAGCATTGTTAGTTTGACTCCCAATCATGTAATACTTTCCCCCCCTGTGGTGGATTAAGTACGACACGTTTTCTGACGAGACTGTTGGCACCTGGCAGCCAGCATGTTGCATCCTTTAACACAGAAGGAGGAAGAGGTTCAGCATTCTGCGCTCGGGGCGCCAATAGCACAGCTTTATTGAACATCACTTTACAGGTGCTGATGGAGAAAACTCCATTTCCACTGAATGAACTTCCTCATCTTTACATGACACTGAACTAACATGTGATCATTGAAGAGTGTTAATGAGTGAATGCTATTTATTATTCTAAGCGACTTTTCATGGTGAGCCAATTGTTGGTGTCCTAGAGGTGTAGCTAGGTGTTTTTTATCATTCCCACGCTGGGCGTTGTTCTTAAGTCATGTTCTGTTACCCAAGACCCAGTAGTGTAGTCTAGGGGTACACGGAGTGTACTGCTCGCAAAATCTTGAAAATGATTTGATCTTTTTGATCAGTCCAAAGCATTTAAATCTCCCCAGCTGTAAAAGTAATAAGTCATTCATATACCCATTACTGAATGCTCCGTTATGTGTGGATGCATATATTATTATTATCATTTCCCTGGCTTTCCGTCAGAAATAGTACCGCTCTACCGGGTGTAGACCACACCCCCAATGTTGCTTGGGCCACGCCCCCCCGCCCCCCAGTGTACCCCCAGCAAAAAGCTAGACTACACCACTGCTAAAACCAATCAAACACATTTATAACATTGTATAATGTCCCAGTGTTCAGGGCTGTGAGTTTGAAAATTAACCAAATGAGAGCGAATGATGGTTGTGATGAAGGGTTCACCAGGACACCAAGTATTTGTTTAAAATTAATTCAGATCAGATGAGTCCTTAAAAGAAGTAATTCCAGGTTTACAGGTGTGCTCTGGTAAAATCAACGTAGGTTACATTTTCATTAAAATTAGACATAATACATAACATACAGTGTATTTGACAAGAGCTCCATACAGTCATACAAAGAGCCAAATGTAGCCTGATGACGAGGGTGCCGAGTTACTGGTTAATGGTATAAACCAATTGGGCATATTCACACGACAGCCATTTTGCTCTTAGGTCACGCTCAGGTTGGGATCCCTTCGTACCCAACCGGAGCGTGACATCAGTGTGAATATGGTCAACGTCGAGGGAAAAGCTTTTCTCGCGCTCTGCCTATTAAAACACACACCAAAAGAAAGGCCAAAACAAAACAAGGTTCACAGGAGAGGAAAACAAACAGGGAATAGGCACTTCTGTTTTTTTTTGTATTTTCATCAAACCTTTCCATATTTTCTTTTTCAGCAAAGCCTCGCGCATCTCCGCTTCCAGAGCATGAATGCCGTTTGTCATCATCGTAATTATCGTTAAAAGCATTCAAGATTGCAATGTTATCATTTTCGTCTTAAGACACTGGACAGATGAGGTGGGACACATGAATCACAAGACGGGAAGAAAAAGTACCACACGCTCTCCTTCTGTATATGCCAGGGAGGTCTTCAGTCTCACTGATAGGCTTTCCTAGTTTCCTCATGCTCACCTCCTTCATCTAGAAACAGGGGTAAATGTCTCTTAAGGACAGGCCACAAGGTATTAAGGGGATATTCGTCCTTGGAGGACCGTCAGCCACCAGGGACCACATGTCCTCCAATCACAATTAGCCCCTCCCTCTTTATTATTTATAGTTTTGAAAATATTATTTAAGACAAGGGCTTCGGGGAACGGAAGGCCAGCTCATGTTTTGCATTAGACTTGTGGCACTCTAGCTGCATTCCATATCTCTATAGTTGATTAATCACATCTGTAACCGATGGACAAAAGATTTAACCAAAGGACATATTCCGTAAATATGTTTTGCATGAATTTAAGTACAAACGCCTCACATGTGTAGTTTGAAATGCCCCTTAAAAAAAAACAATGCAGTATTTTGTAGTTCTTTGAAACAGGAAGATAGGGGTTAGGAATAAGTTAGGAAAGGGGGGGGGGGGGTGTTAGGTTAGGGAAGAGCAGACATCTGCCAATAAATTAACAAGCGCAAATTTGAAATAGCTGCAACCTTTTTTGTGATAGGCAACTCCCATTGCCACGCCCCCTTTTAGGCAATTGGCATAAAACACACACTTGAACTCCACGCCCCAATTACAGCCTCCTAGGGCGAAACCTGTGGCATTTAAGAGGGCGGGACATTTTTGTGGACCAACTAACTGACCGACTAATCAACTAACCAACAAAGTGACCTATAAAGCTGCTGGTTGCAGCTGCAAGACTAGGCCAGCCTTGTTAAGCCGGATACATGCCGGGTTTGTTAACCCATACATGTAAACAACTGTGTGTTGCACCCAGAGTTTAATCTGTGGTAGATCCTGCAGAACAGGCACTATAATAATCAGTCTATAATAGTGTATCAATATATGTTGGGTAAGACCAATGCAGACATAATGTTATCTGGTCATTATTTTATTGTGGGCCTATATATTCCCATAGAAGTTACTTGTAAATCTCTTGTTTAAGTAGGCGTGGAAGGTGATTTTGGTGAATATAAATTAGGTGAAGAAGGAAATACGCAGTGGAAAACCAGATAAAATTACAAGACTTTGTTGAGCTTCTTCAAACCAGTGGAACTGTAGCACGTCAACATGGTTTTAGAGGCCAAAGTAGTTTTAGAGGTCAAGGCTGGCGATAGGTCCTGGATTATCAGAGGACATACAGCAGGACTTCTGAATATAGATCAGTGGTCAAGACCCTTGGAGTACGTTTGTCGTTTGACGTTTGAGAAGGAGGCCAACGACTACATGGCCATTTCCAACAAATATTTTAAAAGATAGGCAAGTGATTTTCATTGCAATTCTCTGTGTAGTGTTTATGATCGATAAGGAGGACGATTCGTAGGCCTATTGTGATGATGATGAAAACTGGTATGGTAGCTATGGCATCGGCCATCCCCTGAAATAGGGAATCATTATAAATACTGGCAAGTGGTTCAACGTTAAAGTTTGTTGTTGGTGTCGTTTATGTTGGGCAGTAGAGTATACTATGAAAACCTAGCCAGCCAAATAGTCTCGGTCCTCTTGGATAAATCCATAGGGGAATCTTTAGGTCCAGAGATTGAAAACACAGTGCAGCGTAGATGCACTCTGTTTCGGTCTAACTGGATGTGTGAAGTTATGAATTTCCTTGCATGGAATCTTGAAAATCAATGTGATCCTTTCATTGGCGCTCGCCTCTGAAGTAGCGCAGTGGGAGTGTAGTTACTCGTCAAGACGACGCAGGTGAATCGATTATTCATGTAACGCGAATTCATGTTTCTGTATTTCAAAACAGACTGATTAGAGGCAAGTTGACACTATGTACAGGTGGGACAGGAACACGCTGGGAATAATCAACGCACCGGTGTCATAGTGACAGGCAGCCGTAGTCTACAGTCTTACTTAACCCTTTCACTGCCACACGACAGAAGGTTAACCCTTTACTATCACACAACCAACGGTCGCCAGCTGTCGTGTGGCAGTGAAAGGGTTAACCTTCTGTGTATTGTCACAGTGAAAGGGTTAACCGGTTGGTAGTGCGGCGGTGAAAGGGTTAATATGCAGCAGAGAATAAAAGTGAGCAAATGGTTTTTCAGGAAGCTTCCCAGCTATATTCATAACCTCACATCTGGAGGATGTGCAACACAGGGTATCTGCAGGTTTCAACAAGTTAAATCTAAGACCTTTTTAATACCATTCAGAGCTAAATGTAATACCAATTTCACGACCATACTAGCAACGAAATAGCAACACTGAACTGGCGGCTGCACTTGCGGGCCAATTTAAATTCTTGCGCATGTCACCAAGCTCCCGGTAGCCCTGCAAAAAACAACGACTTGAATACAAAAACATTTAATATATCCCAAGTCCCATCGCTGTGGCCATAATGTGTAGCCTGCTAGCTTAGGCTCCATTGACGTGTCAGGAGATGCTACAGTATTTGTCACTGCGTGTCTTTGTGTTCCGCGACTCACCGGATCAGCGCCCCACCGGATCAATAAGGGCGAGCCAATAGTGTCAAGCACACAAGAAAACAAAGCAATGAAATCCAACGCAAGCGACCGATCGTGAGTTACTACAAATCTCTGATGATGCCAAGTGAGTGTAGCCTTAGTTAATGTCAGAAATGCACTGTACCTACTGTATGCGATATGTTTTTTGAGGGGGACAAATTCACCTCTTCTCAATAACCCCCCCTAAACCTACGCCTCAAAGTTGGCATTTTGTTCACGTGGTTCACTATTATACACAACATGCCGTTCTCACGGGTTTGAGGCTCTGTTGTGGTCCGATGCCTACATTTCCACCTCAAGCAGCGAGGTCCAGCGGCACGCCACGTTCAATTAATATTCTACGCAGAGCAGGAGATACGGCCATGCGGTGCACGATGGAAGCCGCGTGGCAAGCCGGGAGGGGTCGGTGCAGCACGTTTACCAGATCGCGTTAGCATGACGTTAAACTCGGTGCTAATCAGGTGCAAATACATCCATGGCGTGCTGGGCTCACGAAATTCAGATCAAACTGTCAAACTAGGCGTCGAGGACTGAGAGAAGGTTTATGAGTGAGAGGACACCCGGCGTCCTCCGGCGTCTCGGCTGGAATAGGTGATAATGCCCCATAAATCAGTCCGTAAGGGACATTCGCTATTGTAGGCCGGCACTCCGGGGTCCGGCGATACTTATCTCATAGTATTGTAATGCGGGGTAGCCTGTGCCCCTCTGACGTGGGTCTGTCTAAGCAGGAGTTAAGGAGGTATTAGGAGCTAAGGGGTCATTCAGGAGGAGGTCCCTTTTTATATGTGGCGGTGGGGCTGATTCACATTCAGGAAGAGGAGGGGGGGGGGGTGAAAGGTGAAAGTAAACGTTAACCTCCACAACCACTAGGCGAGTAAGTGAAAGAAATGGGCACATGGGAATCCGTCGTTCTGACGGAAAAGTTAGGTTCTTTTGTTTTTTTCTTAGCTACCTTCCCTGTCCTCGGCCACTCTGCCTCCTCATACAAGCGAATGGGACTGATTGAAATGGCCTGAGACAGAATGAAAGGGGAAACAAAACAAAAAACATTCACGATTAGTGCTAAACAACACACTACATAAAGTTTGTCACACACTTCCAAACTTTTTTCTCGCTCCTCCTCTCCCTCAGCCTCTGTCACGCCTCTCGTGCCATCTCCCTCTTTCCCCCCGAATCTCGAGAAGACGCCGGCAAAAGTCCTCGTCTCTCTCCTCCCTCTTCTCCTCCTCCCTCTTCTCCTCCTCCTCCTCCTCGCTCCCCCCCCTCTTTCTTCCTCATCTCCTCTCTTCTTTCTTTGCGCAGGCGGTCCGTCCGCGTCTGGCTGGACCGGATAGGAGGTAGGGTGGAGGGGTGGAGGGGTAGGGGGGGTGGGCGGAGGCCGGGGAGGATCCCTAAGCCTGGCCCAGCCCTGCAGATAGGCTGAAGGAGACGGGGTGGTTGGAGGGCGGAGGTGGTGTGGAGGGTGGAGCCGGGGAGGACCGACTTAGTTCCCACCGCAGCAGGCCCTGGTGGAGTGAGCGTCGGGGTCCTGGAGGTTCACGCCCCGGTGTCGCGCTGCGTGCGTGGGGTTCTGGGTGTCTGTTTTTGGCATCTTTTTCGCTAAATCGAGGAGGAAGAAGTGAAAGGTTTTCAAACATCCATAACCCATGCTGCTGCAGGTTGTTGCGTCATTAGTAAGATTCGATTAGATTACATTAGACAAATACAGTACAATGAAAAGAAGTTTGGTATCCAACCAGAATGCAAATGTAACAGTAAGGTGCAATAGTAATATACAATGTACTGGTGATTAAACTGGGTATAAAGATAAGATAAGATATTCTTTTATTGATCCCCTTGGGGAAATATATAAATTAGTACTACTGAGTAAGAGTGCTAATCAGTGTATGTACAGAGTTGTAGTATTAATATGTAGTGATTCAGGTATAAAGACAGTATGGTAGTAAGTCATACTGGCCAGCAGCGTAACTAGTAAGAGTAGGTAAGGGATATGTACAGATATAGATATAGTATCTACAGATGTGTAAAAAGGATAATAGTAGATTATAGTAGCAACTAGCAATATTATAGTACTCCTACAGCACAATAATTTAATAACTTTCTAAGACTAGTTCTTATCTAAAATGTAAAAAGGTGCTATGTGACGCAATTTACATGCATAAGTCACTTTCTATTGCCAATGTGTGAACGGATTGTAGACATATTTTCTATGTAAAGGATGGTTTTTCCAGGATGTCCCAAAGGATGATATGTTTATACGCGCTCCCAAGTGCCTCTGCTCTCTCACAGCTCAACAAGGAAATTAATGGAGCATAGAATGACAGCTAAATTAAAACTTAAAATACCGGTTCGATAACAGGCTGAGTACCATTTGCTGGAAGAGGAAACACTTTTAAAAAAAGGAACACGCCAACATTTTGGGGAATGAGCTTACCGTCTTCTCCAGAGAGAGACAAGAAGATAGATACCAGTTTCCTCTCTGTGCGTTCAGTAGAAAGCTATCTGGCTGCATGTTAGCCTAGCTTAGCACAATGAATGGAAGCGGACAGTGCCGGTTAGCCTTCGGGAGAGGTGTTAGTTGGACACTGCCTAGGCTAACCGGCACTGTCCGCTTCCATTCATTGTGCTGAGCTAGGCTAACGTGCAGCCAGATAGCTTTCTACTGAACGCACAAAGAGGAAACTGGTATCCATCTTCTTGCCTCTCTCTGGAGAAGACGGTAGGCTAATTTTCCAAAATGTTGGCGTGTTCCTTTAAACTAGGACAGGTATAACTGGAGTTTGGTAGTTTTCCTGTAGCTATTGATTTTGTGCACTCACTCTCTGGAAAGCATGAACAGTGCTTGACAGAGGGCTGCATGCTTGTTGGAGTACACAGGCGACATCAGATAAGTGGTGCTTGTCGTCAATTTGGCTGATTTGCTTCTCGTTTACAAGTCGGATTCAGACGTCATGCTGACCAGTGTTGTGTAGGGTTGAGTGAAAGTAGCAATGGTGATATCGGTGGCAATATTTAGTCATTTTGAAATGGCTGCATTTATATAGCGCTAAAAACAAAATTACAAACATCACAAAACAAACTGGTCAGACTACTGCTTGACCTTACTCCTAGAACCCACCTCACCCCTGCCCACTTTGACAACCTAGGATGGCAGAGTAGACGACAGAGTACAGCAACTTGCAATGGGCCTGGTCTACAAGATACACTACACCGATAATTTCCGATATCACATTTTAATGCCAATATCGGTAGGCCGATAATATCGGACATCCCTAGAATATAGGCTTTTTTCTATAGGCTTGCCGTGGTAGTCCACTGAGTAAATTAATTGCCTACTGACCCTTTAACAACTTATCCTTGTTAAGTTTAAGTTTCACTTGTAGAGAGGATTTAACTTCACGAGACTGAATACTAGAGAACAGATGACATGTTACAACAATGGCAGAGGATTATTTGGATTTAAACACAGTAGCAGTTCAACTGGAGAGGAGCTCAGATGATCAGTCCGGAAAAGTATGTTTCTTTTTTTTTCCCTGCGAGAGTCCGGCGGGGGAGAAT
The DNA here is from genome assembly GCF_963971535.1 of Notolepis coatsorum. Lineage (NCBI taxonomy): Eukaryota > Metazoa > Chordata > Actinopteri > Aulopiformes > Paralepididae > Notolepis > Notolepis coatsorum. The sequence goes on from NC_140167.1 coordinate 173,383,374, forward strand.
GTTGGTGTGTGTGTTGGCGACGCGCGCATGTGTGTCTTTCCATTGGTTTCATTTGGTTAACATTATTGGGCGAACAATAAAACGAAAGAAAACTGTAAAATTGTAATGACCCTGCAGCTGTTCCAATGTAAATGTGCCTTCCTCCGTGCTCGCCCGCTCTGAAGTCGGACTCGGTGTGCCCGGCCACGCTCGCTGTTCTCGCACAGAACCCGCGAGTGCCTGCATGCGCAACTGGTGCGTTTGCGCTGTGAGGCGTATTCTTCGTATGGCTGCACGTACCGCACCGTGACGGCCGTGAATTCGCGGGACAAATACACGTACCGTTACACCCCTAATTTTACGTTTCTTATATCACACTCCATTAATTTCTTCATTGATGGCGAAAGAGGAAAATGACATCACTCCCACCGCTGCTCGCAACAGGCTGCAGTTCACTTAACGGCCACCGGTGTCATTAATGAGAAGGCATTTCTGACCATTCCACATACTGTAGCACCTTTAAAGGTCAACCTCCACGTTGTATTTTTGTTCAATAAACAATGTGGACTAGGCCAACAGTGGCTTTCATGAAGAAGGGGGAAAAAAAGTATTGAAATTGACCCAGTTTTAGCGTTCTTTTTTAACATTTTGTCTGCCCAACACAATCACCACGCACGTGCATATTTTAATCAATGGTTTCATAACGTGCACGTGTAATGTCGTCACAACAGGTGCAGGACAACAGGGGGCTCACCAGGGGGCGCTGAGTCACACAGCTAGTGGCAGGCAGAGAGCCTTGCTACCATAGATATATGCTTGCTACTACTAGCCGAATGGAAATGTATCCGTTTCACCTCACTATTGCTCCATGATTATAGCCATCCATCCATCTCTAAAGCTAACCACTATTTGTAAAAGCCACAACCACGTTACCATATTTGTAATAATGTAAATCATTGTGTCGTTGTACACATAGTGTTTATAACGTTAGTAGATAACATAGCTTAGCTTGGTAGCTATTGTGCTAACAACATATCCCGACATCCGGCTCGCTGGCCGGCATGAACGGCCGACCCTAAATGGTTCTCTCCTCTCTGTACACCCCGACCCGTCCCCACGGGTGCCCTGCCGGGGGGCCCATGGACGCGACGGCGGCGGAAGCCGCAGGGCGCCCGAGCCCGCAAAGGCTAGTGTTACACGATAGCTATGAGCTAACTAGCGCTGCAGGCTCCGGCGCCCTGCGGCCGCCGCTGTTGTCGAGTCCACAAGCTTCACTCGGTGCATCAGTCACGAAAGGGGCTATGATGAGCTTGGCAAGCCAGAGTAAAACACAGTTTTCATTCAATCAATCAATAACAACATTAACCAGACTCTCGTTGTGTCTATTATGCTAACGCTAACGTTACCTCATTGTGTCTATTCTACACAGATAGCCTCTCGTGTCTATCTGCTAACGTTAGCATTAGGCTAACTAACGTTACGTCCCTAACCCCCAACAACAAGCGTAACTAATCAGCGATCTTTTTGTCAGACTAAACTCTCCGCTCGGTGGCAAATTGTGTTGATGTCGGTTTTGTTTCATCAATAAATGAGGCAGAATACACAGTGACTGTATCCTTTTTTATTGCACTTGTTTCTTGCTGCAAACATACATAAGACATCCTACGCGAGACATTAAAGATGGCGGCGTTCTGTTTTCGTTCAGACTCCCCAAACAGTGACGCGTCTCTCTTCTGACCAATCAGTGGTCTGCAGTTTTTCATGTGACATTTCTGGAGCTCTCATGCTGATCACCAGCAGCCCCGCCTCCCCACACGGAGACAAACTGAGTACTTTATTTTAGTGGAAAAGCAACATTAGATTCGGCTCATTAATATGCAAGCCACACCTGTTGTGACGTCGGCGTTTGATAAGCTTTTTTGATTTGCGCGTGCATGTTATTCGTGCGTGGACCTTTTTAACTCTTTCAGAGTGGCATTTCCGGTGTCAAATGGAAAAAAATAAATAATGAAATTATATACCAATGATGTAAACTACCCATAATTGATCAGTAGGGTTTAACCTAGAGGTTGGGCTTTAAAGAAAATAAGTGTTGCATAATACAGTATACTGCCATTCCTGCACTTTGCTCCTCCACACTGGTTTAAAATGTGCTCGTCTTGTTTGGGGAAGTTTCTACAGTATAATGTGTTTCCTTATAGGACATTCACACTCTGTAAGATGTACAGTATACACTGTTCCTTATAGTTCTTACTGTACGCCTCTACAACTTGTTTACATATAGAGAACGAGGGCCACTCACCAATGGCCAGGAAGAGCTCGTTCACGTTCATGGCGGTCTTTGCCGAGGTCTCCATGAAGAGCAGGCCAGTGTCTTCAGAGTAGGTCTGCGCGTCCTGTGCCACAAGAACACATCACACAATCAGCACTGGCCTCGAAAAACTGCAGTCTTAAAAGAATGTTCACCCAAAAGATTTTATAAAAATAATAGAATAATGGAATAGAAAGCTTTGTCATTGTATATAATACAATGAAATTAGGAGCTACTCCTGATCAGTGCAGTTGAAAACAAAGTAAACAGGACAACTACACAATTCACTCCATACTACACACATCATGCACTCTATAGTACACGCATCATTCACTCTAGGGGTGGACGGTATGGTCTAAAATTTATATCACGGTATAATTTGAAGCATAGATGGTAACGGTATATATCACGGTATCAGTGTTTCCGTTAGAATAATTTGTTTTGCCTGATAGGCAGGCTATATAAAGAATGACATCCTCAAGGCATGTAGATTTATAATATTTTAACTTAAAACTAGGCTACTTTTGCGTATAAAGTCATTATATTCCAAATAAAATAAGTCCCGAGTCGAGACTCCGTGCTGCTCCCATTGCAAACAGCGGGGCTGGATGCTGGATTTTGCTAGAAGCATATGCAGCTGCAGAGCCGCAGAGCCAGGGCCGCTTTCAGGTCTGGTCACAGGCCCGCTCAACAGCACTGTGACCTGAAAGCGCCCCTGTCTCTGCGGCTCTGCAGCTGCATGCTATTCGCAAATCCACTGCTGCAGCCGTCCTCCCGCTGCAGCCGTCGTTATCATAACACTACACACATATCATGTTTACAGCAAACTGTAGTTGATCACCAGGTATGTTTTATTAACGTCGAATAATTCATATAAGAAAAACGATAGGGAGATCTCTTACCTTTCTCCACTGGTTAAAAATGCCAGGAACTGAAATTGAAACTTACTGTGCGCTGCGGTGATATGTGTTTATTATGAAATGACAATTGCGTGTTGACACGCCCACTGCGTGAAGCCTCCTAAATAACTTTTTCCAGTTTGCACATATCTATTATCTATGACTAATTATATCTATTTTTAGGGGCAAATGCAATTGAAATAGTCACGCTGTGGTTACATGACGTCATTGCTATTTTAGAGCTGCTCTACCGGTTACACGGTATAGTCAAAATCCATACCGTAGAGCAAATTCATACCGTTTATACCGTATACAGTTTATACCGTCCACCCCTAATTCACTCCATACTACACACATTATTCACTCCATACTACACACATCATTCACTCCACACTCCAAACAAACATTTTATCGAAGCTGGTCATCTATTTGAGAATAGCCATGTAGGGCCACCTGGTGGACAGGATCAGAAGCCCTGTACATTCCCTGTGCAGATAGGAAACGATTTTCAGTTTCATTTACAACCCTTGTGTGTAAACTCTGTTCTTGAAGCACTTCAAGCCATTGATACCAGGAAATCAACTGGAGAGGATGGGTTGGATCCTTTTTTCCTCAAACTAGCTGCACCATTGGTTTAGGAGCAAATAACACACATTTAATCTTTCACTACTAACAGGTGTGGTTCCTGTTGCCTGGAAAACAGCCCATGTGACCCCCTTGCATAAAGGGGGGGATAAAAGTGACCTAAATAATTCCAGACCAATCTCCAAGTTATCCTGTCTAGCAAAAATCCTGGAGTCATTGGTAAACAACCAACTTAAAACATTAATCACAAAGCACTCTATATTAAACCCACACCAATCTGGTTTTAGAGAAAAAGTCTCAGCGGCTACTGTAGTTATAAATTACATTGTATCAGCCCTTGACAAAGGAAAGCATTGTGCTGCCCCGTTTGTAGATTTGTCTAAGGCGTTTGATACTGTTGCCCACCTTCTCCTATTACAAAGATTACTGTGTTGATTAGAGTGTTGGCTAGAGCTGCCGCGGTATTGATTATTTCCTTACCGCACAAATTTGCAAAATATTTCCTACCGCCGCGGTTATTACCGCATGCACACAAAATTTAAAAAAAGTTTGAATGCATTTTTTTTTTTAGTAGTAGTCTACTCTTTATAGCATATAGCCTGACTCTAGTCTAAATGTCTATTTTTAGAGGATGACTTTGCAGCATGAATATTGTTTGGGATTCGGCAAGCACGCATTAGTTATTGAAAGTGAAACACGGATTCGAAGTTTACCCTCTGGTCGTGCACCGTTCACTCGGTGACGCGGGCAGGGGTGGTTACCCCTAACCCCCCCGACCCTTTCTTATTATTATTACTATAAAGTTACTACTTTATAATAAAGGCATTCGTTTTGTGGCATTAACATTATATAGTTATACGTTCAATAACAGCGTATTTACCGGACAATAGCAAGGCAAGCAATACTCTATTCATATCTCAGTTCCTTTCTTTGCTCAGAGCGTGCCGAGTTGTCCCATTCTGCGGTCTGTTAATAAAGTTTTCAATCAGACAAGTGTATAGAACGAAGGGCTTTTATTATAACATTCGTTGCAGACAGTAAAATCATTATGTCTCGTTTAGTACTCCTTAGGAGCGATCGTAGTCCACTCCGGCGGAGAGTTAAAGCTAACGTTATTAGCCGTGTTGTGATGATCTGACATTCAGGAAGTAAAAACCTAATACGCGCTTGCCGATTGGTGGTGACGCTACAACGTGTGACGCGTCTCTCTTCTGACCAATCAGTGGTCTGCAATGTTTCACGTGACTTTTCTGGTACCCAATAGGGTCGCTTGGAACCTCGATAGATGAGTAGGGTATATCTGCAGAGCCGCAAGCCCAACGAGAGGCGGGTAATTTATTATTATTATTATAAAAAACAGCGGTGACGCGGTATTCAGCCTACTCTGCGGTGGCCGTGATGTAACAGCGATACCGCGGTAATGCGGTAATCGCGGCAGCTCTAGTGTTGGCTTTGATACAGGTGCCTGCAGTTGGTTTCAAAACTATTTATCAGAAAGATTTCAGTGTGTGAAAATGGGAAATGCCCAATCAGAGCTTCTACCCATCACAAAAGGTGTTCCACAGGGATCAATCCTGGGCCCCGTCTTATTTACCATTTATATTAATAATATTGTCTCATCTCTGAGCAGCTGTCAAAGCCACCTTTACACGGATGACACAGTTCTCTGTCTATTGTACTGCTGATTCTGTGCAACTGGCCACTAAATATTTACAACTCTCCTTTGACGCCTTGCAAGATGCAATTATTAGTCTAAAAATTGGTGCTTAATGCCAGTAAAACTAAATTCATGTTGTTTTCCAAAGCCAAAAATATTGTTTATAGTGACTTGCATATCTACTCTGAACGGTTCTGATATCGAGAGAGTTTCAGAATACAAATACCTTGGTATTTGGATTGATGAAGGACTTACATTTAAATACCATGTGGGCGTTCTCGCCAGTAAATTACAGAAAAATATTGGCTTTTTTATAGAAATGGAGCCAGCTTCCCTATCATTAGCAGAAAGAGAGTTGTTGAGAGTTGTTGAAGCAGTGTTCCTATCTGTTTTGGATTACGGAGATGTGATTTATAGACATGCAGCGGCTTCCACTCTTAAGCCCCGAGACTCTGTTTACCATTCAGCCATTAGATTTATCACCAGTGGTAGTTATGGTACTCACCATTATATCCTATATAATAAGGTTGGGTGGGCCTCTCTGACAGAGACGTAAGTTGCATTGGAATCTTTTTATTTATAAAGCCATAATTCACTCCATACTACACATATCATTCACTCCATACTACACACATATCATTCACTCCATACTACACACATCATTCACTCCATACTACACATATCATTCACTCCATGTTACATACACATATCAATGTGAATATACAGTAGAAATAATTAGAATTCGAGTGCCATCAATCCATCCAGATAGTTTTTGAGATAACTGCCGTAGAGATGTCTGCTTCACTCCAATACAATGTAGCTGAACGGCACAGGGTTTCTGGCACTCAAAGCCAAAAGGTACATTTGAAAGCCTTGTGGCGCTTTGAGAGCCACAAACCCTGTGTCATTAAACTCCATTGTATTGGAGCGATGGGCAGATTTCCCAAACTCAGAACATCACACCAGAACTTTCTGGATTGATAGATAGCGCTCCGGATAAGAGGAGAAATATGTTGACAACGACACGCAGGACGAGGCATGTACAGTATCATGGCACTGTCATGGGGAAAATGCTAAGTGTTAGGAGCATTTATACTCCGACGTCACAGTGGTCGTGAAGGCTGCGGCGAGCCTACCGGCGACGCCCACATGCAGCCGGCCAAAATCTTTACTGCGCCTCAAATCTGACGTGCACAGCACAGAGCTGCAATTGGCCGCTGGGCTGGGCCGTGTACGTGTTCCTCTGACGTACTTCCGTAGTTACCATTTATCATTTCGGAAGCTCGGTCGGAGCATTCCATTATCGATTGTGATTAACTACATTACAAACACGGACCAAATCGAAGAAAGACTGGCGGAGGAAGTCCGAAAATATAGCCATTTGTACAACATAACACCGCCACCTTGTGGGTGCCCCAGTGGCACACCACGTACATGTGCTTGCAATTTGCAACGTCCTGGGTTCGAATCCGGCCCAGGGACATGTGTTGCAGGTCCTCCCAATCTCTCTCTCTCTCTCCTGTCCCGTCAATAAAAAGCACTTAAAAATGCCCTAAAAAATATCTTTAAAAATAAAATAGGAACATCACCACCTAGTGGTTTGGTGGTACACTGCAACCAAATGCGTGATCATGGAAGTATGTCGGTCTAGCTCCCACGCGCTAAATATCGTTGAAGCACATCTCAGCCCTGAGGCAGAATCTTCCCTTCATAGACATCCGTGCTTCACCCCGTCCAGCCTGTATCTGACTGGAACAGAGTACATTACCTCATACTCTACTAGTCTCTTCTCTGCCAGGTCAGCCTTGTTCCCAGCCAGGGCGATGACGATGTTAGGGCTGGCCTGCCTCTGGAGCTCCTTCACCCACGCCTTGGCTCGCTCAAACGTCTCCTGCACGAACACACAGGACCGGGGTTAACTCCTTACTCACTCTTGCTGCATTAGAGCCAGTCTCAGAAACATGTCGAGTCATACATTTATTACAAGACCAATTCATATATATATGTAACGGTTGTGACATCGTCACCTTAAACTTCGATGCCCTGAGGGAGTTTCGAACCCGTGCTCTCCCACACCGAGGGCAACAGCACAGACCGCTATACCAAGAAGTGAACTCACTGCTTTGTAACGTGTCTATGTGTCTTTTGAGGATGAGAGTGAGTTTAACCCATAGCACCGCTACTCGCCCCAGTCACTTCACAACATCGTGACTGCACTTCGCGGTACCATCCGTTATATATCGTATAGCTTACGCTCTGCTCTTAGTGGAACTGTCCCTTTATCCAATCTAATAATGAATAATTTTCTCCACATGCACACACCCATCCGCCTGGCCACACCCACATCCGCTCCTCTACATAAGCAGGGTTGTGGCCACACCATCAGCTCCTTCCCTATTCTTACCACCGAAAAAGTGTCTGTAGCACACCACTTTAGAGTTTAGTGCAAAATAAGTTGTTGGAAAGGAGCTACGTTGACATTGTATCTTTGTTTTTTCTCTCTTGCAAATTTCCGAAAAAGCAAAGAGATAATGTCTTCACCGTCGGAGGGTCTAGAGACTCTAGACGGTTACAACGCTACCCTCCACCAGCGCTTCACTATCGCGGCGTCCTCCGTGCGTCGTGGGGAGTCTCTGGTTCCACGGTCATGGCAGCCAGGTGCACCTGGGGGGCGCCCGGAGGAGAGTGTGCCTCGCCGAGGGGCCGTTGAGCCCCCATCTCCTGTGAGGTGGCCGGGTTCCGGCCCTGGTTCCCCCGCCAGGGGACAGTCGGCCGACAGTTCCTTTGGTGGCCGAGGATTTGCGTCTCAGACTCTTCGCCTCGCTCTCGCCGTAAGACGGCGAGCAGCGGGGGTGAACGGCCTGGTTTTAGTGTTGTGCTGGAGCCGAGCAAGAGTTCTGGAGCCGAGCGATAGCCGCCAGGAAGGAGCACGCCCTGGCCACAACTAAAGTGTTTCTGTCAGTAGGCTTGCGAAATAAATCTGTATGGATAGTGTTCCCCTCCTTGATGACCAAAACATCCAAGAAACTGATGCTGCTGGGGCTGGCCTATAGAGTGAAGCTCAAATTGGAGTTAGCTGCGTTGAGATACTTACACTGGCACATCATCAACTCTGATCCCAAACTCCAATCTGTCTTCAAGGAACCTCCCACCGTAGTCTACAAACACCCCCCCAACCTGAGAAACCAACTAGTGAGATCCTACAGCCCACCCACTGCTCACAGACCCACGTTCCTTGATAACACCCCGGATGGGAACTACAAGTGTGGCAACTGTGCACAATGTGGTTACACTATTAAGAGCAAAACCTACACACATCCACTTAATTGTAAAACTCTGAGTTTGCGGCTTCATCACCTGTAGCTCCACTCATGTCATCTACCTAATAAAATGTCCGTGTGGCCTGAGCTATGTAGGCAAAACCAACCGGCAACTCAAAACACGCATCAGCGAACACCGCAGAAACATCAGATGTGGTGATGAACATAACCCAGTTACAGTACATTTTAGACAGGCAGGACACAACATCAGCACATTAAAAGGTACACAGGCATTGAAAAGGTAGAGAGACCAGCCAGAGGAGGAGACCATGGCAAACTACTTTTGCAGAGAGAAACCTATCATATACACACCCTTCAGACTATGGCCCCTATTGGACTTAATGAAGAGTTTGACATTAAACCCTTCCTGTAAAATTTGTAAATACACACATTCTGTCTGGTTCTGTTTTTAAAGGGGAACTATTTTACTATTTCTTTCACTATTTGGGCACTTTTACACAATTCCTGTAAGTTTATGGAACACCTGTAATTTTGAATTTTTTTTAATTCATTGTTTTGTATTTCTAATCAAGTCCTCAAAAACAGCATTTTTCTACCTCAAGATCCTAAGCCGTTTTGAGGCTGGGCTCCAACCACAATGGTAAGTTACTGACTCGCCTGAACATTATCATGCAGCGGTGTCTTTCTGACATCACAAATCAGCACATTTTCAGATGACTCAGTTCAGTGAGGGTGAATATTGTGAGAGGAGAATTGGAAGAATGCGCCAATATGATAATTAGAGACATAGATCATATTAATATAAGTCCACATAGCTAGGAAACAATGCTAAACACTGAAAAAGTCCATTTATAAGATAGTTCCCCTTTAAGTTCTCATTATATATTTTTTTTTCTCTATTTTACATGTGAAAGTGTGTTACATCTAACTACTACTGTTATTGTAACTACCGTAAATCCTCAAATATAAGACGGGTATTCTATTTACCTCAGCTGCAAAGAGCACCAGGCCTTTTTTAGAGAGAGGCTTATATAAGAGGCAGGCCTTAATTTCTAAAAATGACACTCATGGACATAATCCCTTCATTTTCAGACTTTTATTGCATTATTATTATTTTTGTAATACGTACATTGTCTGTCTACATTTATTTAGACTAGAATTGGTATTTAAATATTTTGATTTGATTTGATTTGAAATCTTTATTTCGAACATGCAATGAATACAAACAAACAATAACAAAAGCAAAACAACTCAATCTACATGTTCGAAAAGGAGTAGGAAGAAGTATACACTTATTTAATCCTACCCTATATTGAGTGCAGTTGAGTAATTGTGGGATTAACGTAATTCACACACTGAAGTTGGAACTGTCTATACTAGGTTGTGGGGTCCGGGGACGGTTTAGCGTGTGGTACCTTCTCGACTTCCTCAGTTGAATCGAGTTGTTTACATGCAGTAGCTTTAGCTACTAACGTTATCATAGCATCATGGTCTGTAATGTGTCAACTGGACAACGCCAGCCTCGTCTGCCAATGCCATATAGATAGCGAACGTATGGCGGCTAGCGCTAAAGCTAACCAGAGGGAAACGTTAATGTACGGTAGTCAGTGTAGCGGGAGGCAGCACTTGCTTTCCATTGGCAAGAGTTTCTCATTCTATATCACGGCACGAAAAAAAATTTAAACTTTTTTTGCGACCTTATATTAGAGACCGGCCTGTGTTTGTCTAAATGTATCAACCCCCCCCGCCCCCCCCCCCCCCCCCCCCCATTATAAGAGGCCCCTCCTTTATCGGAGGTCCCTCCTCTATTTGAGGATTATATAATATCGGACATCCCTAGTTAGATGATTTAACAGAAGGTTTTGTAGATACAGTACTGAATTCTGCCATCTTTTTTATAATGTAAATTTCACCACCATTTATCATCGTATTGCAACACAGTCTTTTGCAAGACGTTCACAGAAAGGTAGAGAAACTAACTGCGTTCTGTTTTATGGCAATAACATTCAGGTTTGTGGGAGATAATCCCAAAAAATAAGAGAAATAAAAAAGTCAATCCAGAAATCAGATGATTGACAGGGGCTGGTGTGAGCTGGGTAGGGTAGTTTTTCAAAATTCGAAAGCCCTGAGTCTCTTCCTTCAAAAGACTACACTCACTTTTGGCTGTGCCACTTCCTCCTGTCAATATGCGCCAGTTTCCGACTCAATGCCCTGAGATTTCTATAATCTTATATATCACTAATAACAGTTAAAATAATTGGTAAACAAACATAATGCTGAAAATATACACTTTTACTGTATATCTCGGGCTTAAGAGGTCAACCCTGTGAGTCCCAAATTAAAAAGACATTAGCAACTTCAGAGGCCAGAGGGTGGGACATATAAACACATTTACTATCAAATAGCATTGTGAGGCTGAACAACAGGACCAATTGACTATACATGTGCTTAAACATTTTTAAATAAACACTTTTTTTAAATGGCTAAAAGTGATTTTGTAATTTTGCAACAGTGGGTCTCACAGGGTACTTTTAACCCTGTGAGGCCCAAATAAAAAAGACATTAGCAACTTCAGAGGCCAGAGGGTGAGACCTATAAACACATGAAGGGTGCCATGACTGAAAAAAAAGTTGAGAAACGCTGGTATATGGTGTGGCTCTTTGTGGTACCACAGTAATTTTTGTGGCTCTTAGTCTCCGACTGGTTGGCCACCCCTGCCCTAGTATGTATATATACCCCACCCCTTTTCACATGTTGGTGACACTTGAAAAAGGCCACAGGCCGAAACGTTGTGTTAAATTGAATTAAAACTTGGGAACACTGCAGACGGTGTGCTGACTTGTTTTTACAACTTTACACTCTCATCCAGTGCCACCTTTGGCTGGAGCAGGCGCGGGTGCCGGACCAGAGGAGGATTCCGCTGCTGACGGCCCCCCTCTCCGATGCTGGACTATTCGGGTCGGCCATGCAGCAGATGGAGGAGCGCTCCGTGCTCCAGCCCCATTTCCACCGACCCGATGCCACCGGTGATGTCCGGAGGAAGCAACGCCGGCAGAGGCCTGCGGCCGTTGCCACCATCACTGCCGCCGCTCCTGGGCCTTCCTCCCAGAAGGCCTGGAGTGGAGGGAGTGCCGCGACCGCTGCAGCCAGTCGTCCCCAGCACCGTCCGTCCGGGCCGGCTCCCCGTGGGGGCAAGCGGCGCTCTGCATGCGGCGCTAGTGACTCCCCTGTTTGCCCCCCGCCCCCCCCCCCCCCAACATATAATTTTGTTATTAAATAAAAAAGTCCCTCCTGGTGAGGGAGTTTTTTGTTACAAAACGTGTGTTTATTCACTATATATATTCGGGATACGGTGTAAAACCATCACCTACTGTGGGGTTGTGTGCTTGCTTAGGGAGTGGGGCAGTTTTCTTTGAAAATTGTTTTTTGGTCGATCTATATGTGTGCTTAGCAAGGCCTGTGGCTAGCACTCTGTCGAAAGACTTGTCTTCTCTCATCATAAAAGACGGCGTTCTTCTTGCAGTAGTAAGAGTGAACTTTACCTTTTTTATTATCTGAGGGGGTTGTGTGTGTTCATGTTACATTTAGGAAACGTGGCATCGAGTCCACAAGTCCACAACTAGGTTGAGTGTTAGCCTACAGAAGTGGTCACATATGTAGCTATTGTACCGAGGTCTTTGGACCCTCTCTTTAACGTCCCTTGTTTTTTCTTTACTTGGTAAAGGTGTAAAAATGCAGGTGGCAAGTTCACACATGAGCCTAAGCCTTGTATAAAAGCCTGTTTTTTGCACAAACGAGTTTATCGTCTGTGGCTGGGGTGCAAACTGTTAAGCTTTACCCTAGAGGTATATGCGCTTTTCATGTAGCATGCTAGACAACTGGTTGCATCGTATCCGGGGTGTGGGGTCATAGGGGGTGAACTGATAAACCCCTCCCCCCTTTTTACTGATTGGCCAGGGGGTTGGACCTCCTATACGTCGGTCTCCCTGTCGAGCTGTGGGGTCAGCGCGTCACAGGGAGGGGAAGGGGGGGTTGGAGTTTCCTGGTCCCACACCATATTAGGATAAGTGGGTCACGGGATTTCCACGGCCATGGAATACGTCACTGGGCGCGTTTCTATTGGCCATGAGACTTCCGTGAGTTCTTTCAGGCTCCGTACTACGGACCACTGTCATTGTCAAGGTTGGGTGATGCGATGCATTGAGAACAGTTTGTTTTCTGCTCTGCTCTCTATTGGAATGTGTGCCTTTGGTCACTTGGCTCAATAATTACATATTTTTCAATTGTTACTCACGTGGAGGTCTCTCTGGGGGATTCTCTGTCTTTCCCTCTTGTGTACAGAGTGGTTTTACCCTCAGACGCGTCATATGGGATCCATATCTGTGTCTTATTGACCGGCTTCCTGTTGCTCGTCCCAGACAGCATGGAGGGAATGTTGTCTGGTTTTCTTATTAGAATTGACCATTGATGTGTTTTTGGGTCTCGTGTACATAGAGCTGGCCCTGGGTGCTTTCGGTGTGAAACCACGTTATGGGCTGGCGCGCCTTGGTTGCCCGTTTGATAGAAACAGCGTTTTTTTTATGCAGGCGGCTGGGAAGGTGATTTTTTATCTCTACCGAGCGCCAGTGTACTAGGTTAGACTCGACGGCTCACGTTCATCTCCGGGGGGAGATGACGGGGTAGATCAATACATTGGCGGAGGGGTCTCACGCCCATGGGGTGGGCCACCAGGTGCAGTGCATTCACGTGCTCTTGGTGGCGCCCTCTGTGATGTTTTGGATCGACGCGCGTACCTACCCCCCTCTTAGGACTGGTGATGGTGGCGTGACTAGGACACAGGACTGGTTCTGGTCGCGCCAGACCAGGTCAGTTAACCCATTGTCCGGCGGGGGCGCAGATCTGCTGTTCTGGTACCCCGAAGGACTTTGTGCTTTTCCGGGGGGAAAATGTCGGGTCGGCTTCAGAGTGGCGTGCCAAGGGGGGAAGGGCCTGCTCTTGATTTGGGCCCTGTCCGATACGCTGGCGATGTGGGGGATGGTGTCACCAGTGACCGTTTGGTGGGGTCCCGATGCTACGGCATCGTTGGCCTCACCGGGCCCCCTTTTTCAGGGGGTCCTGGCCCTCAGGTTGTTCCTAGGGCAGGGTCCTCCTCCGCGCTCCGCTGCTACGGCCTTGCCAGAGGGTTGGGTTCTTGACCTTCGACCCTGTGATGTTGGGGGCTGTGACGGGGGTGTTTTGCTTCCCGTCCGTTCCCTGGTGGCATGTGGGATGCGCGCCTGAGTGGTCGCGGGTCCTTCTGTGTGAAGGTAAGTCCCACGGTCTGCTCACCCTGTGCGTTTTGAGGTGCTAAACCCTCATCGCACATTCAGATCCGATTCCCTCCCGTCCTCCTCTAGGGGGGTCCAGGGGGCTCGGGTCCTCCCCGGTTCTGATGGTTGTGGGGGGCCTCAGCTGGTACATTTGTCGAGCTCTGTGTTCCACTAAGAGCAGAGCGTAAGCTATACGATATATAACGTAAGGTTATTCTATAACCCTAGTTATATGAGTATAGCGAGCGCTCTGCTCCGACTCACTGAGGACCCCGTGGTCTTCGCCTTCGTGGTGAAAGACTTGGGAAGGAGCTGATGGTGTGGCCACGACCCCGCTTATGTAGAGTAGCGGATGTGGGTGTGGCCAGGCGGATGGGTGTGTGCATGTGGAGAAAATTATTCATTATTAGATTGGATAAAGGGACAGTTCCACTAAGAGCAGAGCGCTCGCTATACTCATATAACTAGGGTTATAGAATAACCTTACATTACATATATATACACACACATACACACAGTCAGGTCCATAAATATTTGGACATCGACAAATTTTTCTAAATTTACTAGTCTACATTTTGGCTCCGTGTACACCACAATATAATTGAAATGAAACAATCAACAAGCCCCTTAACCCTTTCCGTGCCGGAGCTCGGTGCCACGGAACCTCCTTGAATGCCGCCACCAACTTCAATGTTAGCGTTAAAAAACGCCTAATCTATGTTTTAAATTATGGCTATGTGTCTAATCTGCCCGTCGCTTATCAATGACTCGTTTGCAGTCAACATTGTCGAAACGGATTGTTTTTTTATCGGTTCATTTTCGTTTTATAGCATTTTGAAAAGCCCTCGTTTTCAAGGAAAATATAAAGATTCCGTGATAAAAGACATTTACTGGAATATTCTAGAATACACAAAAACTGTCATTTTTCGGCCTATTTATGAATCGTTTTCAAATAAACGCTAGATTATCGATAGTATATGTGTACGTATGCACGCAAGCTGAAAAAAACGATTCTCTTATTTCCTCATCAGCGATCACAGCCAAATCACACATAGGGGACACGCGGTTATCTCAGCGAATACAGCACCGATTACCCCAAGACTGGTAACGTAGACTCCTTACCTTAGATCAGATGTTCTCCAAAAAGATTATTCCAATTCCTGATCGCCATTCCAAATATCGATCATGCTTATTGATTGATTATTGGCTGCTGTAAATATATATTCCAGGCTGATTTCAGTCCCGCGATCAGATCACTCTTGAGCAGACTGCTCACCAGCACAAGGAGCCAGTTGGCTCCACCTCTACAGATCTACAGATCCCAGGTCAGTCTAAGCGACTGACCTGCAGTTACACAGGGATAGACGATAGGGGGCGCTTTTTTCCAATCTGAGCTCCTGTAGGGGCTGGTGTACCAACGGGAGACTCTGTTGATGAAATCTGAATTCAGATCGCTAATAAAAAAATAAAACGATAATAATCGTTGTCGGCACTCAGTGGGGGGGCTAATAAAACGAGTTATGACGTCGCTGGCACTCAATGTGTTAAAAAGGAGGAGGCACGTATAGAAATACCCTCAAATTAAAGCTGAAAGTCTATTATGTCAAAGTTTTGATCCTTGGAGACTTTAACATTCATGTATGCTGCCCTTCCAAGCCTATGGTGTTAGACTTTCTACATCCGATTGACTCGTTTGGTCTCTCCCAGCTCGTCACTGACTCTACCCACAGGTTGGGCCATACACTAGATCTAGTGTTAACATCTGGTTTTCCAGTGTTGTTTAATCATAACAAATGCATGTTCATCTGATCATCTTGCTGTTGTGTTACCTTATCTCTGTCACTCCCCACACCCAAATCCCCTCCCCCTGCACGTCTCTCTCGCAACATTAACCCCTCGACTGCCAGTAAGTTCTCCACTGCCTTCATAGCTGCCGCTAACACCTGCACTATTGAAGCCTCTCCCTCCCATCTTAGCACTGAAGAGCTTACATCCCTTTTCAACACCACCTGACTCTCCACTCTAGACTCTGTAGCCCCCCTTAGACAGAAAAAACCTAAGCCTAAAGGGCAGCCCTGGCTCAATGATAACACCAGAGCCCAGAGAAAAGAGTATAGAAAGGCAGAGCGGAAGTGGAAACGTGACAAACTTCAAGTCTCACTTGAAATGCTTAGGGACAGTCGCATTAACTACCAGCTAGCGGTTAAAGCGGCGAGAATCACATATTTTTCTGACCTCATCAACAACTCCCACAACCCCAGGACCCTGTTCACTACCATCAACTCTCTCATTAGCCCCCCCCAGTACCTGCCTGGATGTGTCCCCAACTAAGTGTGAGGAATTCTAAGAAAATTTCACAACCAAAGTTGAGGATATCAGAAGGAACATCTCACCCCCCACACGTAACTTAGCTGTCCCTCTGGTCTGCTCATCCACACTGACCTGCTTTCAGCCCTTCAGTCTACTCACCCTCGCAGAGATAGTTTCCTCTATGAAACCTGCAACCTGCCCCCTTGACACTGTTCCCACTGCTCTCCTGAAACAGGTTTTTCACACAACCGGTCCCAGCATCCTCTCCAATATTAACAGCTCCCTGGCAACTGGTACTGTTCCATCCTGCTTTAAACATGCAGTAGTCCAGCCCCTATTGAAAAAAACAAACCTTGACCCCACCCAGCACAGTAATTACAGGCCCATTTCCAAGCTTCCTTTTCTGTCAAAAATACTCGAAAAGGTTGTTCTGTGCCAATTGTCTCCCTACCTGCACCAAAACAGCATCCTGGAGACATTTCAGTCAGGGTTCAGGACTGGCCATAGCACAGAATCAGCCCTCCTTAAAGTGTCAAATGACCTACTCCTCGCCGCTGACAACCGTGACTGCTCTGTTTTAATGCTGCTTGACCTCAGCGCAGCTTTCGACACCGTTGATCACACCATTCTATTAGATTGTCTCCAACATGGGGTTGGTGTCAGTGGCACTGCACTAGCATGGTTCTCCTCCTATCTCACAAATAGAAGCTTTGCTGTCAACATCGCCAACTGCTCCTCCCCCTCAACCTCCCTCTCCTGTGGGGTCCCGCAAGGGTCCATCCTTGGCCCGATCCTGTTCTCTCTTTACATGCTACCCCTTGGTCCAATCATTCAGAAGCACAACATCTCAGTTATGCTGACGACACACAGCTTTACGTTTCACTGAAACCTAACAACCAGTCTCTACTTAACAGTCTCATGTCCTGCCTGGATGACGTTAAATGTTGGATGGCACAAAACATTCTACAACTAAATCAAATACGAAATAATCCTCTTCGGTCCCCCAGACGCTGTCACCACCCTTACCAACAGCCTTGGCAACCTGTCCTCCCTGGTGAAGCCTAGGTGTCATTTTTGATCCACAATTTAAATTCGACAGACAAGTGAACTCAGTGGTAAAGGCATGTTTTTTCCAACTATGCACCATTGCCAAACTCAAAGCCCTTCTCTCCCCTGCAGACCTTCAGAGAGTCATCCACGCCTTCATTTCATCTAGATTAGACTACTGCAACTACCTCTATATAGGCATTAACCAGTCTTCCCTGTCCCGCTTACAACTGGTACAAAACGCAGCTGCCAGACTGTTGACCGGAACCCGCAAGAGAGACCACATCACGCCTGTCCTTGCCTCCCTTCATTGGCTTCCAGTACGCTACAGGATAGATTTTAAGGTTCTCCTATTTGTTTTTAAAGCCCTTAATGGTCACCCCCCCTCCTACATCTCAGACCTCCTATCCCCCTATTCCAACACCAGGTCCCTCAGGTCAGCCGATCAGAGGCTCCCGACAGTCCGGAGGTCTAACCTCAAGCTCAGGGGGGGCCGTTCCTTTGCTGTCGCAGCCCCTGAACTGTGGAACAGCATCCCCACCTCCATTAGGATTGCCCCCTCGATAGATGCCTTAAAATCTAGGCTCAAAACCCACTTCTACCTACTAGCCTTTCCCGTTCACTGACTCATGCCCTGTTTTCCTATGTGTTTGCCTGTGTGCCCTCCCATAGAACGGAGTGTGATTGTTGTCAATATGTATCTATGTATATATGTGTATCTACCCTCTGTACAGCACTTTGGTTGACACGTGTCATGTTAAATGTGCTATATAAATAAATCTGATTGATTGATTGATTGACTTAACACCAAATGTGTCAAACTCAAATGTCAAAATATTTATGGCCCCAAATGTGTGTGTATATATATATATATATATATATATATATGATACACTGTATATATATATATACACACACGCACACCATTATGTATATATATATACAGTATGTATGAGGTGATCAGGTTGGAAATAAGTTACCGCCCCAGTTGATTGGGTGCATGTACTAGTCTACAAGGACAGCTGGGTTGCACCACTCCTCACTCCTTCACAATCAAACACAAGCATAGAGAAGTGAGAGATGATGGATGTTTTGCAGGATACAGAAATACTGATACAGTAGCTTATGGCTTGTGTCCATATAGCGGGGGGTTTCTGGGCGGTGTCTTTTTTTAAATTGTTCCCAATGAGGAGTGAGCATATGAATGAATGAATGAATGAAAACTTTATTTAACAGATTGCAGAATGGGTACAATACAGTACGGCTCAATACATACAATTGTTAAGGGGATGCAGACCTGAGAAAGACGTTTGTCTTGTTTCCATCAGGGTCCCCCATTTTCAATTCATATAGACATTTATGACATACA
Organism: Notolepis coatsorum; assembly: GCF_963971535.1. Taxonomy (NCBI): domain Eukaryota; kingdom Metazoa; phylum Chordata; class Actinopteri; order Aulopiformes; family Paralepididae; genus Notolepis; species Notolepis coatsorum. The sequence continues at coordinate 173,402,121 of NC_140167.1, forward strand.
CAACATACATGACATTTATGGCATAGGGACATATACTGATACATTTGTGACATAACGGTATTCAAATATACAGTACTGTTACCCCTAGATCCTGACAGTATATACATATGATGGGGAGGGGACTGTACATTAGGAGGGGGTGGGTGGGTGGGAGGGAAATATACATACGGCGGGGAGGGAATATATACATGCGGTGGTGAGGAGACTGTGAGACTATGAGGAGTGAGCGTATGAGGAGTGAGCATATGAGGAGTGAGCGTATGCGGAGTGAGCGTATGTGGAGTGAGTGTATGAGGAGTGAGCGTGTGGTGACAAAACACAGTAAAATAAAATTTGCAAATCAAGGTTCTAGACAGTAAAATAACAAATAGATGAGTTAATCAAAAGCAACAACGCTAGTCTGTCACACAACAGTGGTTAGGTGGTTGGTGATTGGCTACACTGTAGCCATAGATACAAAACGTCATCCCAGTGCTTTTCTGCCAGTAAAAAACGCTATATGGACACAAGCCCTAATACAGTAGCTTATTCATAATTTGGTAAAAGGATCAATTGATCAGTGTCAGCCTTATTATGATAACGAGATGAGTAACCACTGTGTTCACTAAACTCAGGATCTGTAATCACCTCAGCACCTGTACTAAATATGTATAATTATTAGGGCTGGGAATTTATCGCATTAATTGCGATTAATTAACTACAGAAAGAATTAAAAGTTAAAAAAATATATGCATTAATCGTATGATGATTTTTCTTTATTGTGTAAGAATGTTACCTTTCAAAGGAGACCAGCATGTGCTATAAGTATAATAAATCGCAAATAACTTTTTTTCTTAGTCTGGTTTGTTCATACAGAATACTGAAAAAAATAAGAGAAATTGAAATCAAGCAAGAGTTTTTTTTTTCCAATGGTCAACTGTTCTGGAATGTACTTGAAAGTACTGCGTTTGACTTTTACCTCGAAAGTGCTTGAGTTTACAAAAGGTCCTTTGCGCTATATATATTATTCCTAAAATTGCTGCACTTGTTATACAGCTAATACAGGATTTTGCTGCTTAAACATATGTATATTCATTGATTCACTTGTATACCAAAATCCATTTGAAAAATGTTGCTTTTCGCATCAAATATTGATATGCGATTAAAATGCGATTCATTTTGATTCATTAACTATAAAGTCTCGAATTAATTCGATTAACATTTTTAATCGAGTCGCACCACTAATAATTATATAATGTATGATACAAAACAAAGCTGTTGAATCCATGTGGAATAAGGATACTACGGTATTCTACCCACGTGACTGTCTTCGGGTGGGGGGGTAGTGGGAGGTTTTTGGGTTGATGCTGGGCTACAACTGGGGAAGGGTTACATGATGTATATATATTATTTCCCTAATGTATTGCTAATTTTATTCTTTACTCTACAGCTTGACAATTTAATGCAAATAGAAATCCTCTTGTTACTGTGTCATGGATAATTCCAAGATATACATAATAATAATTGCCAAAGCTAAATTAAATTTACAGAACATATTATGGCAAAAATAAATATACTTTCATGGAATGTACAGGGAATAAATAAGAATATCAAATATAGCAGCTGTCTTGAATATATAGACAAGAAAAGGATTGATATAGCTTTTTTTCAAGAAACTCACATAATGGCACAAGATTTGGGAAAATTGGAAAACAATAGATACATAGTCGTTTCTTCCTCATCTGCTATTAATAAAACAAAAGGAGTATTAATTCTAATATCTAGAAAACTTAATTTCAATACTATTGAGAAAGGGAATGATTCAGATGGCAGAGTCACTTATGTAAAGGGAATTCTAGGTGACAAAGAGATATTGCTGCTATCAGCATATGCCCCTAACACTTATGACTCTGCATTCTATGCCCAACTAACAAAGACCTTACAAAAGTATTCAGATTGTGGAATAATTATTGGTGCAGACATGAATACAGTTTTATCACCAGGCTTGGATAAGTCAGGTCCAACCTCAGTTAATTCATCCACTACAGCATTTAAAAATCTGGTGTCAAATCACTCATTGATAGATGTTTGGAGAAATTATAACCCAAGTTTAAAACAATACACCTTCTTTTCAAATAGACATAAAACATTTTCAAGAATAGATTATATACTAATATCTGCTAATATTTTACACTGTATTAAAAAAACGGACATTATCAACATGTCTTTATCAGATCACCATGCCAATCTGTGTGTATATACAATTGAAAATTGTCCAAAACGTGCTACTAGATGGAAATTTAATTTAACATTACTGCAGGATCCATCATTCTGTGAGCAATTTAGATCAGACTTCAACCTTTTTATCAATATCAATAAAAATAGTGTTACAGATATAAGATTTCTATGGGATGCAACTAAAGGCTTTATTCGCAATAATACAATATCATTTGCTTCAGCACGTAACAAAGCCCACCATCAAGAAATATCCAGATTGGAAAATAGACACTCATTGCTAACTGCAGAACAACAAAACAACTATGATCAAGAAAGAGAAAGGGAGCTTTGGAAAGCGAAGTCTGAACTAAATGCTCTAATGGCACAAAAAGCAGAGTTCCTAGCTCACAGAGCGAGGCAAACTGAGTATTTGAATGGAAATAATCCAAGCTTTGTGTTGACTAGGAAAATCCAATATAATGAACAGAAAGCAGACATCACATCAATCCTAAATAAAGAAGGAGCGATGGTAAACGATCCGGCCAAAATAAATCTAGAATTTAAACTTTTCTATCAACAATTGTATTCATCTGAAGCTCAATTCTCAAAAGCTGATTTAGACTCCTTTTTTGAAGACTTGGATCTACCTAAATTAACAGAGCAACAAATAACCTCAACGGATTCTCCCTTTACCCTGGAGGAACTTTACGATGCACTGAAAGAAATGAAACAGGGGAAATCACCAGGTTTCGATGGTATCCCACCGGAGCTGTACTTGACCTTTTGGAAAGAGTTGGGTCCATTACTACTCGAGATGTTCCAACAAGCCATTATGAAAGGGAGTTTTAATAGAGACATAAGTACAGCAATTATCACACTGATACAGAAAAAAGGAAAGGATGGAAACATCTGTGCTAACTATCGTCCATTGTCCCTTCTTAATGGAGACTTAAAATTATATGCCAAGGTCCTCGCACGACGTCTAGAGACGATACTGCCAATATTGGTCCACCCAGACCAAACTGGATTTGTTAAACAAAGATTTGCATCAGATAATTTAAGACGACTGTTACACATTATTGACAAAGCTCCAAAAATATCACCATGTGCAGTGTTGTCCCTTGACGCCGAAAAGGCCTTCGATAGGCTGGAATGGGAGTACTTATGGCACACCATGAAGAATATGGCATTTGGAGACACATTTATAAATATGCTCAAAATCTTATATCATAATCCAACGGCCATGGTTATCACATCCAATCAGTGTTCCACACCCTTCCCTATCAGACGTAGCGTCAGGCAGGGTTGCCCCGCCTCCGCATTATTATTTGCGTTATCTCTTGAACCCTTGGCCCAAAAAATTAGAAATTGTGCCGAAATAAAACCCATAATAGTAAATAACACCTACCATAAAATTTGTCTGTACGCAGACGATCTGTTATTATTTCTTGACAATACACCACGGTCCCTACCTGTAGTCCTAGACACTATTAAACATTTTAGTTTTATTTCAGGCTACAAGATCAACTTGAATAAATCAATTTTACTTCCCCTAAATACAGCAGCAAGTAGTCCCCAACTACATACAGAAATACCAGTGGGCTCTGGTTTCAGATATTTAGGTATAGATATATACACATCCATTGACAAAATTGTGTCAAAAAATTACAAGAGCTTAAGAAGGTAATATCTGACGAGTTAAACCGTTGGTCACTATTATTAATCCCATTTTCAGTCAGGCTTTCAGTAGTCAAGACCCACATTCTCCCTAAGATCAATTTTCTGGTAAGCATGATTCATTTACCGCCACCTCCAGGATTTTGGGAGAAGCTACAGGGACTAGTATTCAAATTTATATGGCGTGAACAACATCCACGAATCAGCAATTCCACACTCCAAAACAGTAGGAAAGCAGGAGGGCTATCTGTTCCTAATTTTGAACAGTACTATTTTTCTTTTATGCTCAGACCGTTGCTAAGATGGTTCAATAATGATTCTGACATACCATGGGTGAATATGGAGAGGCACATTGTATCTCCATATACATTCAAAGATATACTATTTTCTGGTCTATCCCCAAGCTTTTGCCGTACTAAATTCGGCCCAATTATAGCACATTCAATATACGTCTGGAAATATATTGCCGAAACGGGACAGTGGAACACAAAATGGCACATAGATACCCCTATTTTTGATAACAACTTCTTACTGTTGGGAGGGGAACCAGTTACATTTCCCAATTGGCAAAGACAAGGTATTCACAAACTATCTGACATATACAGTGAATACGGTCTCAGATCATTTCAAGAGCTCAAACAAATCTATAATGTCCCTAGTACATCCTTCTTTTTTTATTTACAGTTACGCACTGCAATGCGCACTTATGGTGTCCCATGGAATCAGCCTTTACCAGGTCACCCTTTAATGAATATAGTGAATGGCATAAATGTTAAAAATGGTTTTGTTTCTGGGTTATATAATAAAATACAAGGAAAACTAAACAGAACTACAGGTAATACCACTGTCTGGAACATAGATTTAAAGAATTACAATGCCTGCATAAATTGGCAGAATGTATGGGATAATATTCCACTAACCTCTCGTAATTATAATAACCAATTAACTCATTACAAAATGATACAAAGATTTTATCTGTCACCCAGGAAACTCTGTCAAATAAAAATATTACAAAGTCCTCTATGTGCTTTATGTCCGCAAAAAGTTATAGGAACATACATACATATGATGTGGGAATGTCCAGGAGTACTCGCTTTTTGGGCCAAGGTTGCATTATTTCTCACTAATATAACAGAGATAAACATACCTTGTTTGCCACACATTTTATTATTAAATGATGATTCATCTCTAAAATTAACACCTCACAAAAAGAGTGTTTCTGGCCGGTTTAACGGCAGCAAAGAAAATGCTCGTAATGAGATGGAAACCACCCCATAGTCTCAATATTTACCGTTGGAAACTGTCCTTCTACGAAGTATTGAGATTAGAGGCATCCAGTGCTAGAGCACAGGGAGCAAGGACAGAATCGATCCAAATATTACTTACTGCGGCCCAGAAGGTAAAATCAGTACTCCACTAGGTTGAACACTTGTACCTTGACACCAGAGAATGAACAAAAATCATGTTGCTGTTGTTTCCATTTATCTTTTCCATTTATCTTTTCCTTTTCTGTTTACTGCTATAATTTGTTGTGGTTGTTTCTAAATTGTATTGTATTTTTCCCTATTACTTGGTTATCTAACAAACATAATTATGATTTCTTTTCTAATTAAGAGTATCCTATACATGTATGCATCAAGGTTTCCCCCTCTCCTAAAATGTCTATGCAAACCCGGGGGGCTGGGAGTGGGGTTAAGAAGCGACCTGGGCTGTCTCGCAGCCACAGGACCGCCAGAACGGAGGAAAAGACTGTCACAACTGCAACAGTCAGGCTACACAGTATATGAATATACTGACGGACAATATATACTGAAAAGACACTTTTTATGCCACTGTGTGAATTAATATGAAATGCTGATGTGAATGTCCTTCCTCTGAACTTGTTTTAAAAAAAGACAAAATAAAAAGTTGGTCACAAAAAAAAACAAAGCTGTTGAATCCATACCGGCTTAGTGATGTCAAACACCACGATGGCGGCCTGAGCCCCGCGGTAATACATGGGCGCCAGGCTGTGGTAGCGCTCCTGTCCCGCCGTGTCCCAGATCTCAAACTTCACCGTGGTGTCGTCCAGACACACCGACTGGGCCAAGAACGCAGCTGCATACAAAAGAGATAGGACAGGTTAGTAAAGCTGTCCTCTACTGCATACAAAGGGGTTAGTTAAAGCTCCTTCCAGCTCTCTCAGAGACGGGACAGGTTAGTAAAGCTCCTTAGGGGGCTTTCACACTAGCCATTCGGGGTCGAATCATAGCGCGATCGCACCAAAATAGGGTGTGATCGTGCCTTATGAGAACGCTCCTCCCCCCCGTCACCGGGGATGCGGATTCGCTCCAAACCTGGACCGCTGGAATAAGTGGTCTCGGGTGCGTCCCCGACGACGGAGCGGGGGGCGTGGTGCAAGCAAACCTGTAATGCTTTCATGCTTGCTTGAATTTTGGGCAGATAAAAACATACAGCAACAACTGGACAATACCCACAAAAACGATACTTATGGGCAATTTGGAGTTAGACAAGAAGATACATACCTTTTTTGTCTCTGTGCGTGCATTTAGCTTTGGGAATAGACGCTCCGTTAGCATAGCTTAGCTTCATCACTGGAAGTGAGGCAGATCCGTAGCCTTACAGTGCCTTACAGTGTATTGCAAGGTCTGACATTGACCAAACTTGATATGCATGACCTTGGTGGGCTCTAGGTCAACTCCTGAAAAGGGGGTCAATGTCAGACCTTGCAATCAAAAGTTAGGGGGCACACTGAAATTATGGCAAGGGTTATTAGGCCCCTAACTTTTGATTGCAAAGTCTGACATTGACCCCCTTTTCAGGAGTTGACCTAGAGCCCACCAAGGTCATGCATATCAAGTTTGGTCAATGTCAGACCTTGCAATACACTGTAAGGCACTGTAAGGCTACGGATCTGCCTCACTTCCAGTGATGAAGCTAAGCTATGCTAACGGAGCGTCTATTCCCAAAGCTAAATGCACGCAGAGACAAAAAAGGTATGTATCTTCTTGTCTAACTCCAGGGAAGATGTTAAATAAGCTAATTTCCCAAAATGTTGGAGTTCCCCTTTAAGGGGATGCAGACCTGAGAAAGACGTTTGTCTCGTTTCCATCAGGGTCCCCCATTTTCAATTCATATAGACATTTATGACATACACAACATACATGACATTTATGGCATAGGGACATATAGGTATTTAGTACTGATACATTTGTGACTTAAACGGTATTCAAATATACAGTACTGTTACCCCTAGATCCTGACAGAGTATATACATATGATGGGGAGGGGACTGTACATTAGGAGGGGGTGGGTGGGTGGGAGAGAAATATACATACGGCGGGGAGGGAATATATACATGCGGTGGGGAGGAGACTGTCTATTAGGAGGTGATGGGGGTTTTGGGCATTTACGGTAGCCAGTTTCGAATTGCAGCCTCCCGTAGGTGCTCTTTAAGAGCGGTTTTGAATGTGGGTAGGGATTCACATTCCTTTACAGCTTTGGGTAGGGCGTTCCACATTGATGTGGCATAATTGCGAAACGTGTTTAGTCCCTTGTTTGAGCCGAATATGGGTTTAACGTGATTTGTTGAGCTTCCTCTGGTGTAGTGGTTGTGGTATTCACTGACCTTTGGGAAGTATTTTGACATGTACATGGGTACCTTAGTCGTATAGTGTATCTTGTAGACCAGGCCCATTGCAAGTTGCTGTACTCTGTCGTCTACTCTAAGCCATCCTAGGTTGTCAAAGTGGGCAGGGGTGAGGTGGGTTCTGGGGGTAAGGTCAAGTAGTAGTCTGACCAGTTTGTTTTGTGATGTTTGTAATTTTGTTTTAAGCGCCTTTGAGGTGCTTTGGTACCATGAGGTGCATGCATAGTCGTAGTACCTTTGAATGAGTGCTCCTGCCAGAGTCTTCAGGGTATTCTTGTTTACCAGAGAGGAGATCCGGTACAAGAATCTAGTTCGTTGGTTGACTTTTTTTATTACATTGGATGCCATTTTGTCACAGGAAAGATTTGCCTCTAGGATGGAACCCAGGTAGGTAATTTCGTCTTTCCTTGTGACAATATTGTCACCCACTGCAACTGAGAAGCCGTCGGTCTTGCTGAGTTTGTTATTTGAACCGAAGAGAATGGACTCTGTTTTGCCCATGTATAATGATAGTTTGTTATCAGCGAGCCATATGCAGATTTTGCCTAGTTCCGAGCTGAGGGTTTTTTCAACCTGCAACTTGTTCTTGTCAGAGACCAGCAGGGCTGAGTCGTCCGCAAACAGGAACAAGTTGCAGTCACAGGCTGACGACATGTCATTTGCATAAATTAGGAAGAGTAGCGATCCTAGTATGCTTCCTTGTGGAACACCACAGCTCACTGTGAGGGGGGGGGGGATAGAGTACCGTTTACCTCTACCACCTGTTCTCTCCCCTCCAGGTAGGATTGCATCCAGCTCACTGATTGACAATTAGCTTGTCAATCAGAATGGAGTGATTGACAAGTGTCGAAGGCCTTTTGTAGGTCCAGCATGACCATGCCGCAGTATTTGCCCGCGTCCACCTCTTGTTTGATGTGGTCATTCAAATAGAGGAGGCATGCGTCAGTGGAGTGGGACGTTCTGAAGCCAGATTGGAATTCGTAGATTAGATTTTTTTTCCGCCAGGTACTTTTCGACCTGTTCGTAGACTATTTTCTCCATGACTTTCGAGATGGAGGTAAGAATAGAAACAGGGCGGTAGTTGCCTGGGTCTAATTTGCTGCCCTTTTTGTGCAGAGGGGTCACTCTCGCAATTTTGAAGTCCTTGGGGACGTGTCCCTGTTTTATAGAGGTTTATTATGTGTGTGATGACTGGGGTGATTGCGGCTGCTGAGTCTCTGAGGAATTTGGAGGGGATGTTGTCATGGCCAGTGGCCTTGTTAGGTTGGAGGGCGCTCAATTTTTTGAGTACCTCATTGGTTGTTACCATTTCAAGTTTGAAGTCGTCTTTGTGGACCCCTAGGTTTTTGTAGTATGCTACTATGTGTTCTACCCCATAATGCCCTGAGTGGGAGGGTAGTTTGTTTACCAGTGTTGTGGCTATGTTTGTGAAGAAGATGTTTAAGTAATTGGCTACATCCAGCTTGTCTGTGATGAGCGTGTCCGTCTTTATGTTTATGTTTGAGAATCTGGTTTTAAGTTTTTTACTGGAGACTAGTTGATTATTGAGTAATCAATAATAGGCTAAGCTAACTAGCGTTAGCCGCTAACCCAGGAAACGGTCAAAGCGGACTCCACGATACAAGTTCCATTCGTGAGAAAAGGGGGTGGGTTATATTGACAAGGCTTGACAACAGATGTTCAAAGATAACTTCATATTTATTGGTTATTCGTTTCTTTATATCGGGCATCCAGTTTCCATCCGTGTGTTCAGCTCTTCCTGTTGACGTTCAAGAGTGACATCATCGCCTACGGCAGCTTACACGCTCAAAACGCAAAACGTAAACAAAAACCGGAGCGAACCAGACTGCAGTGTGTACACAAACCAGAGGGGGAGAGGGAGGGGGGGGGGGGGGGGGGAGTTCGCACTCCGGGACTGCAGCTGGACCCTGTCTGATATTGCAACGCCTCAATACCGCCGCCTGGTGGATGTCGGGCGAGTTACACTCCAAGCCAAACCGGAAGTGGCGCTCGGTGCATCGAGGAAATTCCTCCGGCAGTAATATCTTGTAACGTGGGTCTAGATACACACTCGAGTGCATGGGATCGCTTTCACTTTATTTTTCCTCCAGTCTCATCGGCGAACGGTAAGAGGAATATAACGTTATTTTCAGCCCGATTGTTTATTCATTTCACGGCAATCCCTCTGATCAACAGATCAACCCATAGTAAATAAAGCAGAAGGATTTATAAACAACCCCTCCCCCCACTCCTTTCCTTCACGCATGATGAAGCATAATGTATACCGATCATATACATTTGAATTTTTTAATATAGCGTGTATAGGAAAGAAACACCAATCGATAATCTATCATATGCGTCAGGGCCTATAACTCGCGTTTTAGGAATTACTGCAGAAAACCTTAAAAACATACTTATATTATCGACGGTACTAACACAACGTATGAATGAAAAAATATAACGTTCCCACATCCGGAACGATAGATACCCGATGTTGAATGGGCCATAGTAATGTCGATATAGCTATAATATTTAAAAAGTTAAAGCCCTGCAAAGAAGGTAAACATCTCCATAGGGTTACAGCACTGGCAGACTGGGCATAAGGATGGGCATACTGCGTGGCAGACAATGTGTTAAAAAAAAAGAAGAAATGGCCGTCTTATCTTTTTTTTTTTTGTCAGATTTGATTGATTGAACATTTTATTAACAGATTGCAGAATGGGTACAATACAGTACGGCTCAATACACACAATTGTTAACACTTTCAGTGCCAGCAGGGGGCGCACGATTTAGTGCTTGAGTGCCACCACCCACTTCAATGATAGCGTTAAAACGCCTAATCTATGTTTTAAATTGTGTCTAATCTGCCCGTCGCTTATCAATGACTTGTTTGCAGTCAACATTGTCGAAACGGATTGTTTTTTTATCGGTTCATTTTCGTTTTATAGCATTTTGAAAAGCCCTCGTTTTCAAGGAAAATATAAAGATTCCGTGATAATCGCCCTTTACTGGAATATTCTAGAATACACAAAAACGTTGTCATTTTTCGGCCTATTTATAAATAGTTTTCAAATAAACGCTATGCACGGTATATAGGCTATCTGAAAAATCGATTCTCTTATTTCCTGATCGCTCGCACAGCCACACATAAAAGGGGAAAAGCTTATATATCTGTGAAAACAGGTCTGATTATCCTAAGACTGGTAAAATAGATTCCTTACCTGAGATCAGATGTTATCCAAAAAGATTATTCCAATTCCTGATCGCCATTCCAAATATCGATCGCTTTTATTGATCCAACGCTACACACTGTACATGTGTATTCCACGCTGTTCTGAGGGTCCACAATGAATCCGATCGGCTCGGGTTACATGCCTGAGAAGTAAAATGTGGATTCCGGATTTCTCTTTTCTCATCCATTTTCATTGAGTACATTCCAAAAGGGTGCATTACCATCTGGGAGACGATAGGGGGCGGTTTTTTCACATCTGAACTCCTACAGGGGCTGCTGTACCAACGGGAGACTCGGTTGATGAAATATGAATTCAGATCGCTAATAAAAAAATTAAACGCTAATAAACGTTGTGGGCATTCAGGCATTGGGCTGATAAATGACGTCATGGGCACTGAAAGTGTTAAGGGGATGCAGACCAGACTTTCGTCTCGTTTACATCAGGGTCCCCCATTTTCAATTCATCATAACATATATGACATACAGATAGACAGTACTGCTACATCTATACATTTACGACATACCAGATTTACAAATACAGTACTGTTTGTGATACAAAAAGAGTCTAAAAAAGAGAGTATATACATTTGACGAAGAAACTGTACATTGGAGGAGGTTGGGTAGGTGGGGTGGAGAAACTATACATTGGAGGTGGTTGGGTGGGGGGGGGTTGGGTAGGCGGGGTGGGGGGGGGTGACTGTACATTGGATCATCAACGCCTTACTTGGTCCCAAGAAAAGAGTCTCATGTATTATTGGGTTAGGACATTTACTGTACATTGGAGGGGGTTGGGTTAGGACATTTACAGGGGCCAGTTTCGAATTGCAGTCTCCCGTAGGTGCTCTCTTTTGGTTTTGAAAGAGTAGTGATTCACATTCCTTTACAGCTGTGGGTGGGTAGGGCGTTTAGTCCCCCCCCCCCCCCCGTCCTCACCTCCGATGGTGGTCTCTTGGAACTCGTCGAACTGTCCCTTGACGAAGCGCAGCACGAGGCTGGACTTGCCCACGGCCATGTCTCCCAGCAGCACCAGCTTGAACTGGCAGATCTTGGTCTGCGGCAGGCTGCCGTTGGAGCGGCCGCCGCTCCCTCTGGAGCTCATACCGTATGGAGTAGGAGGCGGCAGGGGGGACGGGCCTTCGCCCAGGGGGGGTGCGCGGGAGGTTCCGGAGGCGGTCGCCGACGCTGTCTCTCTCCGGTCTCACTCAGAGGGTTTCTCTCCTGATATCTGTCCTTATTTAATCTCTGAGAGGAGAGGAAGCAAAGCATCGGTGAGTGAATGGTTGGCATGAGATCCATCAGTGTTCAAGTCAAGTGTTCCTTTATCAATCCCCTTGGGGGAATTCAAGTGTCATAGCAGCATGGGGGGGGGGGGGGGGGGGGGTACAGGAAGGATACAGTAGAATATAGAACAAAGTGCAAAGTAATAATGATAAGTGATAACAGTAGTAGTGAACAGTAGTGAGTGGCAGACGACTCCAAACAGTAGTAACACACCGCACCAGAGTCCGTGCAGTGTTTATTATTAAGAGTCAGATAGTCCTGGGGAGCTCCAGTAGCTCACCGCGTACCTCGAGCGCTATTTCGGCGCCGGGGACAACCGTGCTCGTCACGGATCTGGGGTTTAGCGAGTTCGAATCCCGGACTGCAGCCGTGCCTTTCCCAGAGTGTCTTCCCCCCCATCTGTACCCCTTCAGCCTGTTTCTGTCGGTCATTCTTGACCAGAGTAAAATGCGATAAACGCAAAAAAGAGCCAGCGGAATGGCCAAAGTTTAAAATGTTAGATAGTCCTAACAGTGTTTATTATTAAGAGGCAGAGAGTCCTAACAGTGTTTATTATTAAGAGTCAGATAGTCCTAACAGTGTTTAATATTAAGTCAGATAGTCCTCAACAGTTCAAGTTCACCAGCCGTTAGTTCTCCAGCAATTGGTAGCAGTCTATGCCCATGGTTGTGGAGCCTGATGGCTACTGGCACGAAGGACTGGCCGAGGCGGTTTGTGGTGTGTCGTGGGGGGATAAGTCTAGGATAATGTGGCCCTGATTGGCCCTCTTTTCGAGGACTAAGACTAGTTATAGAGCTGTAATTGACAGCCTGAACGTGCTCCTCATCCTGGCTAGCTCCTCATAGAGGGGGTGGGAGGGGTTTTCCAGTATAACATCCAGCTTTTTCCTCATCCTCCTCTCGGCCACCACCTCTAGTTTGACCAGTTCGACTCCCACTCTTCCTTACTAAACATCTACACAAGTTTGTCAAGAGAGCTAAGGTTATTGAGGGGAAGAGAAGTGGTAAGAGACTTAGGACAGTGCACTGAATAAATGCCATTGCTTTCAGTGCGATAGCAGGGAATCTCTTCTGTGTCCTCGCTGTGGTCTCCAGATACCAGCATCTCAGTGCTACTCGGAACACTTTTTTTCTTTTGCCACATTACAAAAACACGCCATTCCTCAACCAAAACAAAGCAACACCGGGCTACGACACTGTAGGCAAGTCCCATAACCATAAAATATAATAAAAGGCTACAGAGCCTGGTCAGCACAAAGTCCATAACTGCAGCTTCAGATTCTCTGAACAGGAAGGAGAGACAGACAGAGATGGAGCGAGAGAGACACACACACACAGGGACAGGGGGATATAACTTCAGTTTTACTGTACAAAAGTAGGCTATATTAGTGGGTAAAAGGTTGGCAGGAGATAAACATTGGACGTGACCCTTTCACGAACCGTCTATAGTGTGGTAGTGAAAGGGTTAACCTTCTGTAGTGTGGTAGTGAAAGAGTTAACCATTTGTCGTGTGGCAGTGAAAGGGTTAACATTCTGTATTGTCGCAGTGAAAGGGTTAACCATTTGGTAATGTGGTAGTGAAAGGGTTAACCCAGTGGGATTCGTGACAAAGTCCTGACTCCTGCATCATCAAGACTTTTGTAATCGGGCTCTGCTACCTGGAAAGGGTGATCTGAAGATCAGTTCTGTTTGACTTTTTCCAGTTAGCTTGCCTCCTTAAAGGGAGGTCAGCAGGCCTCGTTACTGGACGTCAAGTGTTTCCATGAAGCAGACAAACGTAACTCATCCCTGAACGTCCTGTAGCCTACTCTTCTCTGTACTTGCGCTTTTTGCCATTTTATCTTCACATAAGCTTTCCGCTGACACAAGGTGCGATGCAGAGCACACAGCCTGAGATCACGGGTAGTCCATTTAGAACAGTGGTGGTACGGGTTCCAAGGGGCCAGTTGTCCGTAGCTGCCCCCAGGCTGTGGAACTCCCTCTCCCCTTCCATCCGAGGCTCCGACACCATCAACCTCTTCAAAACCCACCTGTTCACACTTGCCTTCGTGCAACGCGGCGCTGCTCCCAAGTAGTATTTTCCTGTTATTACTATACATATATATTCATATTCTTATCTTGTCTTTTATATAGCTTCTCTTTTTATTTAAAGTGTCCTCGAGTCTGAGAAAGGCGCTTCTCGCTCTAAATCGAATTTATTATTACCCCCCCACACACACTGTAACTAGCCAAAACTCTGGTATCGGTACCGACTCAACCTTGCTTGTTAGCCTTGCAGTTAAGCACTTGAACCTTGGCAAATCTGTGACGGGAGAAACAGTTGTAGCTGCCGGACAACACGGATGAAAAGAGACAGAACTCCTGAGACAGCTTTACATGTCATCTGCGATGTACGAGGGGAGAGATGATGCGCGTTTTGGAGAGCAGTGTCAGCTTTTGAACCCAGAGCTTAAAAGATTAACAGGCATCATGACTTACAATGTCGCTGCTATGGAAACTCTACAGTATCCATTCAGGGTTGAATTTGATTGTGTGTTAACGCCCTAAACACAGGCCGTGGTATTAATAAAAAGAACTGTGACCGTTTATCTTGCATTTCTTTGATATGGTTTATGTAATATGTGAAGCCTGGCTTGATATTTGGCTGCATCTGCACTTTCGTATACAATAGTGTAGCCATGATAGTACATTTGTGGGCTCAGGGCTGGTATTTGTACATCTGTCTGGTTTATTGTAGTTATGAATTTCACACAGCTAGAAGAACAGACACACATGGACATGTACACACAGATAGAGGAACAGACAGACATGTACACACAGCTAGAGGAACAGACATGTACACAGTCAGATAGAGGAACAGACAGACATGTACACACAGCTAGAGGAACAGACAGACATGTACACACAGCTAGCTGAGGAACAGACACACAGACATGTACAGCTAGAGGAACAGACATGTACACACAGATAGAGGAACAGACATGTACACACAGCTAGAGGAACAGACATGTACACACAGATAGAGGGACAGACACACATAAATGTACACACAGAGGAACAGACATGTACAGATAGAGGGACAGACACACATGGACATGTACACACAGATAGAGGAACATGTATGTACACACATATAGAGGCACAGACAGACACAGACAAACATATTACTACATAATACTACAGTATGCGCAAGCCAAGCATACACACAGACACACCTATAAACATGAATCAGGGAACACACACACATTATATATATGAAACACATGTAAAATGACATGTTAAACATCTAGCCGCAACTAGTGATGGATGCATGCGGGCGGCGTGAGTAGCGCCGGGCCACACAGTCCCCCAGTAGAACCGCTGTGTCACAAGCAGCACCGTGGAGCCGGGATCCCAGTAGAACCGCTGTGTCACATGCAGCACCGTGGAGCCGGGATCCCAGTAGAACCGCTGTGTCACATGCAGCACCGTGGAGCCGGGATCCCAGTAGAACCGCTGTGTCACATGCAGCACCGTGGAGCCGGGATCCCAGTAGAACCGCTGTGTCACATGCAGCACCGTGGAGCCGGGATTTCACGGGGATGCTGCGTTCCGAATCACCCCACAACCATGACAGACTTTTCCGTTCGATTCCTAAGCTATTTCGCAAGAACGAACGTCTCCACGTCACCGGCCGCATGAGGTGATGTGATAGTTATAGAAATTAGGTAGGTGGTACCTAGCCGCCTATGTTGTTATAGGATAGGGATAGGTGGTACCTAGCCCCCTATGTTGTCATAAACCCGTATCTACTGCTGTGCTAATGGACTCCGCTCTGGACAGTCACAAACAGATCGGGATAAAACTAAATCGGCCAAAGCTCTCCGCTTCGACGGCCAATGCAGTATCGTATTTGACCCTTTAAATATAGCCAATGTATTCCTTAATTTCAACAAACACTGCGATATTTACCTAAGTCGATGTCGTCGTTTCAGCAGCGGAGGTCCGTGTTTAAAGGAGGCTTGTCTGTTGACAATTTATCAGCTGGTAAAGAAATATTCAGCACTTCCTGTAAATGTGCGCAGCCGCAGTGACTGTCGCATTGTCAGTTTCCATCAAGTACCGCATTATAGACGGCATTTGTGAACTGTCTCAAATCTGTTACTTTTTTCCCTCTAACAATGTGCTATTTTCCTTATCTAAAAAATAAGTTCGATATAAATTTTATTGGTGGGAAATAATACACGGTCTACACGTATGCTGGTATCTAGAATTATAACATCTGGGCTGATAGCTTGTATCCTTTCGGCAAGCAACAAGCCCTTCCGCGTTGCTCTGATTGGCCGAGCGCGCGCATGCGCATGAGCCGCGACAAGCCAGGCAGGAATACTAAACTCCGCTTAACGCAATTTATACAAATGGAAGTATTGATTTCCCCGTAACGAATCATTAAAAAAAATATATATAAATAAATATATATATAAAAAAAAATATATACCCTGACACATGCCTTCTCTATTTGAATGACCACATCAAACAAGAGGTGGACGCAGGCAAATACTGCGGCATGGTCATGCTGGACCTACAAAAGGCCTTTGACACGGTCAATCACTCCATTCTGATTGACAAGCTAAAAGCAATTGGTTTTGATAGTCTATCAGTGAGCTGGATGCAATCCTACCTTGAGGGGAGGGAACAGATGGTGGAGGTAAACGGTACCCTATCCCCCCCCCCTCACAGTGAGCTGTGGTGTTCCACAAGGAAGCATACTAGGACCGCTACTGTTCCTAATTTATGCAAATGACATGTCGTCAGCTTGTGACTGCAACTTGTTCCTGTTTGCGGACGACTCAGCCCTGCTGGTCTCTGACAAGAACAAGTTACAGGTTGAAAAAACCCTCAGCTCGGAACTAGGCAGAATCTGCATATGGCTCGCTGATAACAAACTATCATTACACATGGGCAAAACAGAGTCCATTCTCTTCGGTTCAAATAACAAACTCAGCAAGACCGACGGCTTCTCAGTTACAGTGGGTGACAATATTGTAACAAGGAAAGATGAAATTACCTACCTGGGTTCCATCCTAGAGGCTAATCTCTCCTGTGACAAAATGGCATCCAATGTAATAAAAAAAAGTCAACCAACGAACTCGATTCTTGTACCGGATCTCCTCTCTGGTAAACAAGAATACCCTGAAGACTCTGGCAGGAGCACTCATTCAGGGGTACTACGACTATGCTTGCACCTCATGGTACCAAAGCACCTCAAAGGCGCTAAAAACAAAATTACAAACATCTCAAAACAAACTGGTCAGACTACTGCTTGACCTTACTCCTAGAACCCACCTCACCCCTGCCCACTTTGACAACCTAGGATGGCTTAGAGTAGACGACAGAGTACAGCAACTTGCAATGGGCCTGGTCTGGAGATGGCGCTGCTCCGACCGGCTGCCTTTCTGTTCGCTCCGTCGAGACTGTGTTTACTTTTGTTAATATTTATAGTTTTTAGAGTTTTGTTCGTACCAACTGTTGGTGCATTTAATGTATATGACCGTCAGTCTGGATTACTCACTGGAACAGCTTTCCGTACCGCATCAATGGCCTGAAGAGATTCTCCGGAGATTTGGACCAGATCCTTTGTTCCCAGAGCCCAGGAAAAGACGACGAGGAAAGAGGGCTGGGATCCGTAACAGGCTGAGATCCAGACGCCACCGTACACCACTGCCCAGTATATTGCTAGCCAATGTACAATCAATTGACAATAAACTGGATGACATCCGAGCAAGGATTCAATATCAAAGAGACGTTAGGGACTGCAACGTCCTCTGCTTCACCGAGACATGGCTAACACCGGACGTCCCAGATCACGCAATTCAACCAGCGGATCACTTCTTTATCCATCGCAAGGATCGGTCATCAGAGTCCGGTAAACAACGTGGAGGAGGTATTGCCTTCATGTTTAACAAAAATTGGAGCGATCCAACTAACGTGAAGGAATTATCCAACCACTGCTCCCCAGAACTGGAATATATAACCATCAAGTGTCGTCCTTTCTTCCTCCCGAGGGAGTTAACGGCGATCGTCCTGATCGGAGTGTATATTCCACCGCAAGCCAGCAACAAGGTTGCGCTCTCCAGACTACACGACGAGGTAAATAGAATACAAGTGGCTAACATTAACGCCGCCATTGTGGTGCTGGGAGATTTCAATAGCGCCAATCTGAGAAAGGTATTGCCTGACTTCTATCAGCATGTGACTTGCAACACCAGAGGCGGTAACATCCTAGATCACTGTTACACGCAATTTAAAGGTGGCTACAAGGCTCATTCTGATAGTGGCTTTGGTAAATCAGATCACGCGTCCATTTTTCTTTCACCAAAGTACAAACAGAGAATTGAAAGTACTCCCGTAGTCTCGCGAGAGGTGCAGAAATGGGATTTGACGTCAGAGGAGACGATCCGGTCAGTGTTTCACTACACAGATTGGAATGTGTTCCGCGACACAGATAACATTAATGTCTACACGGAGACAGTGCTGGACTATGTTTGTACTAGGGTGAAAGAAACAATCCCCACTACCAAAATGAAAGTTTACCCAAATCAAAAACCCTGGGTAGACAAATCCGTCCGTGAAGCTCTGAGAGAGCGCACCAAAGCATACAACGACGGCCTAGTGACAGGCAACATGAATGACCACAAGGTGGCGCGATACAACGTAAGGAGGACAGTGTCAGAGGCCAAACGGCGCTACAGGGATAAAATTGAACTCCAATTTGAACAAGCTGACTCTAGAGCTATGTGGCAGGGGCTCAAAACGATGACAGACTACAAAGGCGCCTCCCTCAAACTGAACAGTGACATCTCCTTAGCAAATGACCTCAATACCTTCTATGCGAGGTTTGATGCTGGTAATAACAACACCAGCTCACAAGCCTCGGCAATGGGGGGGGGGGGGTCGGCTGCTGATGGAGGCGCAGTGTTCAGGGTAACAGAGCATGAGGTGAGGCGGACCTTTAAAAAAGTGAATATCAGGAAGGCAGCAGGTCCGGACGGCATCCCCGGCCGCGTCCTAAAAGTCTGTGCCGACCAACTGGCCCCAGTATTCACTGACATATTTAACCTGTCCTTAGAACAGGCTGTCATCCCCACCTGCCTGAAGAAGTCCACTATTATCCCTGTACCCAAAAAATCCAAGCCTGCTTGCCTCAACGACTACCGCCCTGTAGCTCTCACCTCCATAGCCATGAAGTGCTTTGAGAAGCTAGTAAAGGGCTACATCTGCTCCTCCCTCCCCATCAACATGGACCCCCTGCAATTTGCATACCGCCCCAACAGGTCCACGGAGGACGCCATATCCCATGTGCTGCACACAGCAGCATCACACCTGGACAAGAGGCAGGGGAACTATGTGAGAATGCTATTCATCGACTACAGCTCGGCATTCAATACCATAGTCCCCTCCATACTCATAGCCAAGCTCAGGGACCTGGGCTTGGGCTATGACCTCTGCCAGTGGGTCTTGGACTTCCTGACTGGCAGACCCCAGGTGGTGAGAGCAGGCAACTGCACCTCCTCATCCATCACCCTCAACATAGGGGCCCCCCAGGGCTGTGTTCTGAGTCCCCTCCTCTACTCCCTGTACACACACGACTG
This sequence comes from Notolepis coatsorum, assembly GCF_963971535.1. Lineage (NCBI taxonomy): Eukaryota > Metazoa > Chordata > Actinopteri > Aulopiformes > Paralepididae > Notolepis > Notolepis coatsorum. The sequence continues at coordinate 173,421,786 of NC_140167.1, forward strand.
TGTGGCTCAGCGGAGTAGCAATACAATCGTCAAATTTGCTGACGACACAGTGGTGGTGGGCCTGATCTCTGCCAACGACGAGAGGGCCTACCTGGAAGAGGTCAAGGTCCTGGCGGGATGGTGCCAGGAAAACAGCCTCTCCCTGAACGTCAGCAAAACAAAGGAGATGATTGTGGACTTCAGGAGGTCGGGGGTCAAGGACTACAGCCCCCTCAGCATCGACGGGGCACCGGTTGAGAGAGTCAACAGCTTCAAGTACCTCGGAGCCTACATATCCGAGGACTTGACATGGACCACACATATTGACAGTGTTGTGAAGAAGGCACGACAACGCCTCTACTTCCTCAGGCGCCTAAGGAAGTTCCAAGTCAGCCAGAAGATCCTTAAGAACTTCTACTCATGTACAATAGAGAGCATCTTGACCGGCAACATCACCTCCTGGTTTGGGAATAGCACTGCACAAGACCGAAGCAGACTACAAAGAGTGACACGTTCAGCCGAACGCACAATTGGAGGGGGGCTCCCCACCCTCCAGAACATTTACTACAAGCGTTGCAAGGGCAAGGCTAAGAGAATCATTAAAGACTCCAGTCACCCGAACAACTGCCTCTTTGAACTGCTGCGGTCAGGCAAGCGATACCGGAGTCTCAAGGCGAGCACAGAAAGACTCAGAAGAAGCTTCTATCCCCAGGCCATCAGGCTGCTAAACGAACAATGAATGAACACTACACAACAACAACCACCAAACGCACATAGCACACACATCCACACGCACACACCCACTTTAAACAAACACACTGTAGCACCCACTCCACACACTTTATAGCACACACCCACTTTAAACAAACACACTGTAGCACCCACTCCCCACACTTTATATTTATATTTATGGATGAAGGATTGCACTACAACTCGTACACCTTACTGTAAATTGTACCTAAAATTGTACCTCATCCCATTTCTGCTTTGCACTAGATAGTACTGTACATTAGTACACTGCATAGTATTGTGTATTGTATATTATATGGTAACTCAGAACATTGTACATATGTCTATACCGAACACTGTGACCTCATTTTCTTCTTCTAAATTCATGCTATATTATGTTATTATGTTATTTGATACTATCTTGTCTAGCACAGTCTCTGGAGCGTAACAGTAAGAAGCATTTTGTATGAAAGTATTCTGTACTTCTGTATGACAACTATTAAAGAACTTGAACTTGAACTTGAACAAGATACACTACACGACCAAGGTACCCATGTACATGTCAAAATACTTCCCAAAGGTCAGTGAATACCACGATCACAACACCAGAGGGAGCTCCACAAATCATGTTAAACCCAGATTCGGCTCAAATAAGGGACTAAACACGTTTCGCAATTATGCCACATCAATGTGGAACGCCCTACCCAAAGCTGTAAAGGAATGTGGATCACTACCCACTTTCAAAACCTCTCTCAAGGGACACCTACGGGAGACTGCAATTCAACACTGGCCCCTGTAAATATCCTAACCCAACCCCCTCCAATGTACAGTCATTTACCTAGTATGGTTTTGTCAATAGTCCAATGTACAATTTTGTTTGTTTGTACAGTGTCTCCCCCCCCCCCTCAATGTACAGTTCTGCTTGTTTATACAGTGTGCCCCCCCCCCCCCCCAACCACCTCCAATGTAAATTACCCAGTATGGTTGTCAATATCCCAACGTACCCAACCCCCCCCACCCAACCTCCTCCAATGTACAGTTTCTACGTCAAATGTATATACTCCCTTTTCTTGACTCCTTCTGTATCACAAACAGTACTGTATTTGCAAATCTGGCATGTCGTAAATGTATAGATGTAGCAGTACTGACTATCTGTATGTCATGTATGTCATATATGTCCTGATGAATTGAAAATGGGGGACCCTGATGTAAACAAGGCGAAAGTCTTTCTCTGGTCTGCATCCCCTTAACAATTGTGTGTATTGAGCTGTACTGTATTGTACCCATTCTGCAATCTGTTAATAAAGTTTTCAATCAATCAATCAATCAAAGCCCAACTTGCAGGTTAAACCCTACTCTTCAATTATGGGTAGTTTACATCATTGGTATCTAATTTAATTATTTTTTTTTTCCATTTGACGCCGGAAATGCCACTCCGAAAGGGGTAAAAAGGTCCATGCACGAATAACATGCACGCATGAATCAAAAAAGCTTATCAGAGCTATCAGGGCCATGATGTCACATCGGGTATCTTTCCCCTACTTCTGATCCACTACAAGGAGTTTTGACGAGTGCAGAAAGCTATTTCCTTGATCCAAATGGACGCCTTACAAGACGCAAATGGGTTTAATCGTCGGGAGACTTTGATGGACCAGCTACAACTGGTTGAAACAAGGTAGTTATAATGTTTTTAATGTCGTAAAAAAATAACTACATTTACCACTAGACAGCCTGTTGTTCAGTACAGCAGCGCTACTGGTCTGTGGGCTGTCGCCTTATCCCCGGGTCATAGTATCAAGCTGGCATATGTTGGATTATGTAATTGGTTTGTCATGACAAACCAATAAAAAATCGCGAATTAACCGGTGGCTACAACAACACACAGTAACTACATGCATCATTGTTTACAATGAACGGTGGGGCTAATCGAAAGGACTCGACACGGACGCGTTAAACAGCAATCAATTAATTTAATATAACAGTCCGGTTCTGTGTTTGTTTGTGTCTGTAGATTGTTGGTGAACAACTAACTTTAGGTTAGTTTAACTTGTCCGTGTCCAGTCCTTTCGATTAGCCCCACCGTTCATTGTAAACAATGATGCATGTAGTTACTGTGTGTTGTTGTAGCCACCGGTTAATTCGCGATTTTTTATTGGTTTGTCATGACAAACCAATTACATAATCCAACATATGTGTAAAGAAACAACATATTCCAGTTAACGGTATATTTTTTTAATGATTCGTTACGGCGAAATCAATACTTCCATTTGTATAAATTGCGTTAAGCGGCGCTTAGTATTCCTGCCTGGCTGAGGAGCTTGCCGCGGCTCATGCGCGCGCGCTTGGCAGGCATGCGTTCTTCATGGGATGGGGTTGAGATAAGTACTCGCTATTTGCATATCAATAGCGCCGGTCGTCAGGTGTGTTAAATACGTTCTCAGATACAATCACACCTAACTTGTTGTGAATGACATGTGTTACATTCCATTCGTAGAGGCAATTAGGCACTGTCTTTAGTCTGTGCTCAAGCGAGGGGACATTAAATGCGCATTCGCGGGAGCGCGCGCACGTGCCAGGAGCGCGCATGCACGTGGCGCCATTAGGTGCGTGCAACCCCAGATGATTTCAATAACGTACCACTGGCGCTCGGCCAATCAGAGCAACACGGAAGGGCTTGTTGCTTGCGGAAAAGATACAAGCGGGCTGAACCTACAGACCACTGCAACACTTCCGGTATTCTGAGCACATGGGAGAGAGCGGGGAAGGGGGAAAGGGAGTGCATGAATGAATGTTGATTAGAGCCTTGACGTAAGTGGTTGTAGCTACGGCTACGTCACTTACGTCACGGCTCTAATCAACATTAATTAATTGTATCCCCCACACGCTCTCTTTCCATCTCCCCCTCCCCCTCACGAGCTCCATGTAACGCGGAAGTGCAGTTGTCTATTTATTTACACAACCTAATAAATTCTCTATGATATCACGAGGAAAACCGGTGCAGGAGAAGCAGAGTTTGACTGACCACCCAAACCACCAGGAGGTGCTGGAGCGTTGATTGGTTTCCTGACCCTGGAAGTTAATTGCAATGCATATACCCGGAGGAGGATTATTTGAATTGTTGATGCTAATCTTTATGATGTGACAGTGACTAATGACTTGTATTTATGGTTTTAACAAATCAGTCGGTGTGACAACTGTTTCTGGAACTATGCCAACCACAAACAGAAAGAAGCAGGAGCGGCGGGGGGACACGGTGGTAAGGGGTTGGTTTTAACCTTTTAACTTATTTACGGCCACTAGCTTTCGCCATCCCATCTGCGCTGTTTGGCGCCAGCGTTAATGACCATTTTAGCTATGTTTGCAACGTGTTTTCTGTATTATAGCTATGGAGACAATAGTATGGCTAATTTTACAGGCATTGTTCATAGTCCATTACTGACTAATCAGCTAATTTCTACACACTGTAGTTTGTTACACGCTAAACAGTGGCCCATTTCCGGAATAATCCAGTCTTTTTCCATGGGTCGCGAGATAGGACGCATTATATGCAATAAGCCCGAATAGTTCTGGTTGATTCCTTGAAACCCCAAATACTCCCAAATCAAAGGTATATAACATGTACATATGTACCCTCACAAAATCATCAAGGGGGGGGGGGGGGGGGGGGGGGGTAGTCTTACCCCGAAAATCCGATCGTTAGAAAACGCTTGGTTTATGTCCGGTAAAGTAAGCCAGAAACATGTTTCAGGTTCGGTAAGATATACATAGGGGGTCCTTACCTTAGCCAGGAGGTACTCCAAAAAGAATAATTCCAATGATCCCATTACTAGTTTATATGTAATTACATGTGTTTATGGGACACTATAGGTTTTGAGGCGAGCAGATCTGCTAGCGATTGCTTTGCAGGAGCTCCTCCCCCTCAGAGCGAGTGTTGATAGTCCATTTCATTCATTGCCTCTCCTGTTCCCTTTCTATCAGAGTTAAAAGGGTAGGTGATAATGCCACCTGGTGATATTCGATCGCCATTGCAATTCCAACGTAGGTAGATGAATCATAGACACCTAGATGGCTCCGGCTGACCGTATAGAACGGGGATCAAAGGAAAATATCAAAGGATCAAAACCCAAGTATATTTGGGTTTTGGCGCTTAACCGTTGGCAAGATAACCAGACTATACTCAGGTATGGCCATTAAAGAGTTAACAGGCGCCCCCAAAATTGGCCATTTTATTTTTCGTTTTTGAGGACTGCATACTTTTTATGCAAACCAAAACACTATACTTTATACTTATAGCACATGCATGAGCCTGGTCTCTTTTGAAAGATGACATTCTGAAGTTTCTGATACAATAAATTCACTTTTAGTGCTAATGAAATAGAGAACATAGGTCTGAACTTGAGTTGTAGAAAAACTTGTTACTTGTTTTTCTGTAGTAGTTAGTAGCCCAGAAGTAGTATTCCCCCAGAAATTCTCATGGCTGAAACGACACCCTGGGTGTAGTACATGTCCAAATTTCATAAAAATCCGTTCAGAAATGAGTGATTAGGAGCGACTTTGGTAAACTGTAGCGTTCCTGGTTTCTATTTCCTCATAGACTTCAATTCATTCTGTGGTTTTTCTCTTCCTGTTTTCGCTTGTGACCTTTCACCTAAATCCCTGATTTATACATCCCCATGTGGGGTATCATTGGAAAGCCTCACTCATCGGCTACAACCCTGTCCAATCATTTTCGAGATCGCCAAATGATTGACGGAGCTAGTAACCCCAAGAGTCGGGAGTGGTATTTGCGCAATACGTGTACTTCGGCGCACGCCTCACATATTGGCATGTAACTCGAGAACCGCTGAACGGATTTTGTTACCTGAAAGGGATATCGACAGGCAACAAATGGGGCTTTAATTCGTTATATATATTGTTAAAAGAATATGCACACCGAGCCACTAGAGGTCGCCAAAGTGCCGGTGGGCAAATCGTCCTCAAGAGGGCCCACATATGCATTTATATATCCTTCTTACCTGTTACTATATATAATACAGGAGAATAAATATTCTCTCTGCGGTGGTAGGCAGGCGCTTAGTCCGCTGCGCTACCCAGACGCCCTGGAATATGATACTGTTGACATGTCAATTTGAGTGACTTGAGGTCCCTGTGTATTTATGTCTCAGGAGTTACTATGTGTATTTATGTCTCAGGGGCTACTATGTGTATTTATGTCTCAGGGGCTTGTGAGAAGTGGGTTTTGAACACAGCCCAATCGCTGAACACAGGAGAGGAGAATGGAGCGTTTCAAGGGGTTTTAATGGTATTTCCCAAGCAGACAAGTATACATCAGGAATGTGCAACAGACAGGGATTAGAATGTTCTTGGGGGGTGAGGACAGGTGCACTCCTAGTGCAGCTGTGGGCAGAAGACACAGGTCTGTGTCGGGAGAGAGAGAGCAGGAACACTCCTTGTGCAGCACGAGATGTCCAGGCAGGAAGGTGCACTGGAACGGGGATCCTGGGCACAAGAGAGACAGGTTAGAGCAAGGAATAATCACAAGAGCAGGTTAGCAGGGCTTCAGGTCAAGACGTCGTACCTAGGTAGTGATACTAACACCACGACGACTTCTGGTCAGCGTCGTCCGGTAGAAGTAGGGTCCTCATCAACGGGGGATGGGATACAGCTGTGAGGAGTGAGGTGCCTGACAGCGTGTGAATCAGGGGGATGAAGTGCAGCTGGGCTGAGTGACAGGAGGTGAAGGGATGCTGGCCATATAAGGGAGTGAGGCTTCCGCCGTGGTGGAAGTGAGGATGAAGAGGGGTGCGTGGTGGATAGGAGGGAGGATGAAGAGGGGTGCGTGGTGGATGTGAGGGGAAAAGGAGGGGGAGTGAAGTACGCTCGTGCTGTGATTATGACAGGGCTACTATGTGTATTTATGTCTCAGGGGCTACTATGTGTATTTATGTCTCAGGGGCTACTATGTGTATTTATGTCTCAGGGGCTACTATGTGTATTTATGTCTCAGGGGCTACTATGTGTATTTAACCCTATGTGCGCTGGAGGTCTGTGGACCACTGCTTGAAACTGTTTCTACAGGTCACTAAAAATGGCCCCAGGAGACAGGTAGGTGTAGATTGTTCAAGTTCATAGTTCATAGTTCATAGGAGATGGGCAGCATGTGTTAGGACCCTTGACTTGGTATCCCCCCCCCTCTCTCCTTTTCTGTTATGTTTAACACTCTTTTGTATGACTTGCACTACTTAGCGTCAGTGGTGCAGTCGTAATATGGGCCAAGGCGAAACGCCACGTGCACGCGCGCTCCCGCGCGCACGCGCATACATGTATCTCTCCTCTTTCATGACAGAGCTGGGGACGAGACGGGCGGTCTTTTGTCCCATAACACACGCCCAACACTCCACACACACGCACACACACACGCACACACACACACACACAAACACACACACACACACACACACACACACACACACACACACACACACACACACACACACACACACACACACACACACAGTCTAGACTTTGCATAATAATAGGATGCGCGCAATTCTGCCTCAGTGATGAAGCCCAAACGTTGTTTGACCGCGTATGCCCAGCACTGCACCCCTGCTTAGCATTGTACGTGGGATCCTTTCTAGTTTCAAGTTTCAAGTTTCTTTAATAGTTGTCATACAGAAGTACAGAATACTTTCATACAAAATGCTTCTTACTGTTACGCTCCAGAGACTGTGCTAGACAAGATAGTATCAAATAACATAGTATAGCATGTAATTTAGAAGTAGAAAATGAGGTCACAGTGTTCAGTATAGACATATGTACAATGTTCAATGCAGAATAGACGTAACTGAGTTACCATATAATATACAATACTATGCAGTGTACTAATGTACATTACTATATAGTGCAAAGCAGAAATGGGATGAGGTACAATTTAGGTACAATTTACAGTAAGGTGTACGAGTTGTAGTGCAATCCTTCATCAATAAATATAAAGTGTGGGGAGTGGGTGCTACAGTGTGTTTGTTTAAAGTGAGTGTGTGCTATAAAGTGTGTGGAGTGGGTGCTGCAGTGTGTTTGTTTAAAGTGAGTGTGTGCGTGTGGATGTGTGTGCTATGTGCGTTTGATGGTTGTTGTTGTGTAGTGTTCATTGTTCGTTTAGCAGCCTGATGGCCTGGGGATAGAAGCTTCTTCTGAGTCTTTCTGTGCTCGCCTTGAGACTCCGGTATCGCTTGCCTGACCGCAGCAGTTCAAAGAGGCAGTTGTTCGGGTGACTGGAGTCTTTAATGATTCTCTTAGCCTTGCCCCTGCAACGCTTGTTGTAAATGTTCTGGAGGGTGGGGAGCCCCCCTCCAATTGTGCGTTCGGCTGAACGTGTCACTCTTTGTAGTCTGCTTCGGTCTTGTGCAGTGCTATTCCCAAACCAGGAGGTGATGTTGCCAGTCAGGATGCTCTCTATTGTACATGAGTAGAAGTTCTTAAGGATCTTCTGACTGACTTGGAACTTCCTTAGGCGCCTGAGGAAGTAGAGGCGTTGTCGTGCCTTCTTCACAACACTGTCAATGTGTGTGGTCCATGTCAAGTCCTCGGATATGTAGGCTCCGAGGTACTTAAAGCTGTTGACTCTCTCAACCGGTGCCCCGTCGATGCTGAGGGGGCTGTAGTCCTTGACCCCCGACCTCCTGAAGTCCACAATCATCTCCTTTGTTTTGCTGACGTTCAGGGAGAGGCTGTTATCCTGGCACCATCCCGCCAGGACCTTGACCTCTTCCAGGTAGGCCCTCTCGTCGTTGGCAGAGATCAGGCCCACCACCACTGTGTCGTCAGCAAATTTGATGATTGTATTGCTACTCCGCTGAGCCACACAGTCGTGTGTGTACAGGGAGTAGAGGAGGGGACTCAGAACACAGCCCTGGGGGGCCCCTATGTTGAGGGTGATGGATGAGGAGGTGCAGTTGCCTGCTCTCACCACCTGGGGTCTGCCCGTCAGGAAGTCCAAGACCCACTGGCAGAGGTCATAGTTCAAGCCCAGGTCCCTGAGCTTGGCTATGAGTATGGAGGGAACTATGGTATTGAATGCCGAGCTGTAGTCGATTAATAGCATTCTCACATAGTTCCCCTGCCTCTTGTCCAGGTGTGATGCTGCTGTGTGCAGCACATGGGCTATGGCGTCCTCCGTGGACCTGTTGGGGCGGTATGCAAATTGCAGGGGGTCCATGTTGATGGGGAGGGAGGAGCAGATGTAGCCCTTTACTAGCTTCTCAAAGCACTTCATGGCTATGGAGGTGAGAGCTACAGGGCGGTAGTCGTTGAGGCAAGCAGGCTTGGATTTTTTGGGTACAGGGATAATAGTGGACTTCTTCAGGCAGGTGGGGATGACAGCCTGTTCTAAGGACAGGTTAAATATGTCAGTGAATACCGGGGCCAGTTGGTCGGCACAGACTTTTAGGACGCGGCCGGGGATGCCGTCCGGACCTGCTGCCTTCCTGATATTCACTTTTTTAAAGGTCCGCCTCACCTCATGCTCTGTTACCCTGAACACTGAGTCTCCATCAGCAGCAGACCCCCCCCCCCCCCATTGCCGTGGCTTGTGGGCTGGTGTTGTTATTACCAGCATCAAACCTCGCATAGAAGGTATTGAGGTCATTTGCTAAGGAGATGTCACTGTTCAGTTTGAGGGAGGCGCCTTTGTAGTCTGTCATCGTTTTGAGCCCCTGCCACATAGCTCTAGAGTCAGCCTGTTCAAACTGGAGTAAAATTGTATCCCTGTAGCGCCGTTTGGCCTCTGTCACTGTCCTCCTTACGTTGTATCGCGCCACCTTGTGGTCATTCATGTTGCCTGCCACTAGGCCGTCGTTGTATGCTTTGGTGCAGAGCTTCACGGACGGATTTGTCTACCCAGGGTTTTTGATTTGGGTAAACTCTCATTGTGGTAGTGGGGATTGTTTCTTCCACCAAAGTACGAACATAGTCCAGCACTGTCTCCGTGTAGACATTAATGTTATCTGTGTCGCGGAACACGCTCCAGTCTGTGCAGTCAAACGCAGCCTGGAGCGTCTCCTCTGACGTCAAATCCCATTTCTGCACCTCTCGCGAGACTACAGGAGTGCTTTTGATTCTCTGTTTGTACTTTGGTGAAAGGAAAATGGCAGCGTGATCCGACTTACCAAAGCCACTAGCAGAATGAGCCTTGTAACCACCCTTAAATTGCGTGTAACAGTGATCTAGGAAGTCACATGCTGATAGAAGTCAGGTAAGACCTTTCTCAGATTGGCGCTATTGAAATCACCCACCACTATAATGGCGGCGTTAACGTTCGCCGCTTGGATTCTATTTACCTCATCGTGAAGTCTGGAGAGCGCGACACTATTGCTGGCTTGCGGTGGAATATACACTCCGACCAGGACGATCGCCGTTAACTCCCTCGGGTGGAAGAAAGGACGACACTTGATGGTTATATATTCCAGGTCTGGGCAGCAGTGGTTCGATAATTCCTTCACGTTAGCTGGATCGCTCCAATTGTTGTTAAACATGAAGGCGATACCTCCTCCACGCTGTTTGCCGGACTCTGCTGATCTGTCCTTGCGGTGGATGAAGAAGTGATCGGCCGGTTGTATGGCGTGATCTGGGGTTTCTGGCGACAGCCACGTTTTAATGAAGCAGAGAACATTGCAGTCTCTAACGTCTCTCTGGAATTGAATCCTTGCTCGGATGTCGTCCAGTTTATTGTCAATTGATTGTACATTGGCTAGCAATATACTGGGTAGTGGCGTTCGGTGTCGTCTGGATCTCAGCCTGTTACGGATCCCAGCTCTCTTCCCACGCCGTCTGGTGGTTCCTTTGTTCCTGGGGTCAGGATCTGGTCCCATTGTCCTGAGAATCTCCACAGGCCATTGCTGCGGTTCAGAAAGCTGATCCAGGGAGTAATCCAATCGGTAAGTTTCCCGTAATCCGATGTCTATAAGTGACTGACGGTCATACACATTAAATGCACCTACTGTTGGTACAGACAAAACTCTTAAAACTATAAATATTAACAAAAGTAAGCACAATCTCGACGGAGCGCACAGACAGGCGACCGGGCATAGCGGCGCCATCTTTCTATCGCCATCTATGGGATATACTACCACCTCTGGTAAACAAGAATACCCTGAAGACTGGCAGGAGCACTCATTCAAGGGTACTACGACTGTGGGAGCAGGGAGGTGTAGGTCATTTTGTCAATGGTGGTGGTGGGTGTGTCTGTCTGGAGGTGTGGGAAGAAGGGTAATTAATATCACCTGTGTCTGGGAACCACTCAGTGTTTGTTTGTTACAGAGAGAGGGTGAGGCAGGGTGCCTATATTTCTGTTGACCGCACTACGGTACTCAATATATCATCTGCAAGAGCATGTAACCAAAGGTAGAAAATAAAGAACCTTGCACTGCAGCTACGGACTCATGCTCATTCATTGGACTCGCGTGTCGGACAGATCTCCCTGCCCAAGCCCTCTCAGCGGCTTTTTACTTGTCACATTGAAATAGTCGCGTTACATTGTCAACAGAAAGGCTATGGATCCCATAATAGCGCTTCGCTGGACTTGCGCATAGAACGATGGACCACTCAGCCACGTTGGATGTAAACCGTGAGTAAAGGAAAACACACAACGGAATGAATGACAGCACGGCAGCGCAACAGGTCAGTCATTCATACTGTGTTTACGGAATGAAGTGGATCGCTCGTTTACGCACATCAAGTGGCGGACGTGGATAATGGATTATTGACGCATTTATTTCTGTTGCTCGACTACTCAGTTAATATTTGATTGCTTTCATGAATGGAAAGTAGCGAAGCTGGATGTCAACATGAGCAAATCAAATGTCGGGGAATTAAATGCTGGTTCAAATGTCGGTGAATTAAATGCTGGTTCAGATGCACGTGAATTAAATGCAGGTTCAGATGCACGTGAATTAAATGCTGGTTCAGATGCACGTGAATTAAATGCTGGTTCAGATGCACGTGAATTAAATGCTGGTTCAGATGCACGCGAATTAAATGCTGGTTCAGATGCACGTGAATTAAATGCAGGATCAAATGTCATTGGAGCTGATGATGCAGTTGTTAAAAGAAAACGGAAATTCACTGAAAAGGCCTTGGTGAATGAAATTGATAAACGTCAGACAGCCCGCCATGCAAAAGTGAATAAAATAAAGGGTGTCATCACTGCTTTGAAGGAGCTCATGGTGAATGATGATAATGCTCTACAGGTGCAAACTCAGCTGGCTGTTTTGATACAGTTGCATGATGACACAATTTCACTGCATAATTCACTCATGACTTTGGTATCTCAGGAGGAGCAGCATAAACAAAATGCATGGTTTGCAAGCATCAACCAATATAACAAAGGATTTATAGAGGATGTGGAACAATGGCTCTCTGAAAATGACAGACTGGCCTCAAAACATGCAACAAGGGACATGGAGACTCATGACGAGGAGTCTAAAGATCCTCCAGGCTTGGGGTTGGATGAGCTACAGCTTAACAAAATGTCCTCAGACATGGAGCAGGATGTCTTGTCTGAAAAAATGCAGGATGGAATTCTGTCAAGTGACAACATCTCAAATGTTGGAAAAAGAGGACATGGTTCACAATCTAGGTCCTCCATGATTTCAAGGGCCTCTACGTCTTCCAGTGTCAAAGCAGAAGCCAAAATGGCTGCTCTCCTTACGCGTCAATGGTTGCTTAAGCACAAACAAGATCTGGATCAGCAGGAGGAGGAAATAAGGAAAAGGAAAGAGCAATTTGAACTTGAAGTGGAGATAGCAGCCTCACAGGCTATGATGGATGTATTCAGAACCTCAAGAAGCAATGTGAGTGGGAACACATCTAAAAAACCTGAGGATAAACGCTGTTTCCATTTGAGCAGCATGGAGAGAGGAGCCCATGCTGTTCTCAATATTGATGTGGATTCATTTGTGCCTCGTGGCCGAGGAGGAGTTGATCATATACTCGCATCCAATTCTCATTCCACTAGGCCAAATGAAAGAGAAAATATCGTGGATGTTGGATCTCGAATAGTCCACCAGAGACCACCCAGGCTGCTTGGGATGGCTCCTAATATCACGACTGGTGTCTCAACACCTCAGTTTGAGGCTGGTACACATGCTCATGTGCCAATCACAGATGAAAGTAATAACTTGTTGTCCATAATGGCAAGACAAATGAAATCACAGCTATGCTGGTGCAACAGCAGAATGTCTCGTCTTTGCCAAACAGAGAGATCCAAGTGTTTGAGGGAGATCCTCTTCAGTACCATGCTTTTATGAGAACCTTTGAGTACAACATTGAAGAAAGGACAAGTGATGTAAGAGACTGTCTGCACTTCTTGGCACAGTACACCAGGGGGAAACCACGGGAGCTAGTTAAAAGCTGTCAACAAATGCCTGCAGACAGAGGATATTACAAGGCAAAGGCTTTGTTGGAGGAACACTTTGGAAATGAGCAAAAGATTGCTGCAGCTTATTTGGACAAGGCCCTCTCTTGGCCAACGGTTAAGGTAGAAGATGTCAAAGCACTACAAACTTATGGTCTCTTTTTGAGAGGATGTTGTAACGCAATGGAGTACATACAGTACATGTCTAAGCTCAACATGCCTGCAAACATGATGACAGTAATAAAAAAGTTACCGTACAAGCTAAGAGACAAATGGAGGACGGTGGCTTGTGATATTCAAGAGAGACGTCATAATAGAGCTACTTTTCCTGACATTGTGGATTTCATTGAGCGCCAGGTGAAAATTATATCTGATCCTGTATTTGGTAATATGCAGGATATTCCAACCACAGTGCGAAGCAATGACTGCAGCAAAAACAGCCAACAGCGTCAATACAACAGAGGAAGTAGTTTTGCAACTACAGTCACTTCTGTGGAGGGAAAGGACTATATGCAAAAGGAAGGAGGCTCACTGGATGAAAAGACCTGCCTGTGTTGTGAGGGTGAACATGTACTGAAGTTGTGCCCGCTACTAGAAAAGAGGGCACATGAGGACAAGATTGCCTTCCTGAGAGAGCACAGAATCTGTTTTGGCTGTTTGTGCAGAGGGCACATAAGTAAGGACTGCAGGAGGTGACTGTCATGTAAAGTATGTGGATACAGACATCCTAGCATGCTTCACATTTACCCGAAGGACAAGGAGGCAGAGGGAAAAAGGACAGTGGCAGCTGATACTGACACGGCAGTGGGAAGTGCTCTGATAGCGGTGCAAACTAGTGGTCTCACTGGGGCCGGTGAGCAGGACTGCAAACTCCCCATAGTGCCAGTCAAGGTCAAGTCTAAAAAGGGCCATACCATTGTGGAAACCTATGCTTTTTTGGACCAAGGAAGCTCAGGATCATTCTGCACAACAAACCTGATGAATAAACTGAATATCTCAGGAAGAGCAACTGAAATTCTCCTACATACTATGGGCCAGGAAAAGGTTGTGGGATGTTGCATTGTGTCAGACTTGGAGATAGCGGGCTTGGACAGTGGCCTCTACTATGACTTGCCAGACGTCTTCACACAGAAGAAAATGCCTGTCAGCAGGAGCAATATACCACAGCAGCAAGATTTGTGCAGATGGCCATACTTGCATGGGGTACATCTACCTGAAATTGATGGAGACATTGAACTTTTGATTGGCTTGAACGTACCTAGAGCTCTGGAGCCAGTAAAGGTAATTCCAAGTGAAAATGGAGGGCCGTATGCTGTTCAGACCAGGTTGGGATGGACTGTTAATGGGTCATTGTCTGGAGGGGCAGACCGTGAACAACCTAGTGTTACTGCTAACCATATCTCAGTCGTGAAATTGGATGAACTGTGGGAGCAGCAGTTTCAAATTGACTTCCCTCAGTGCAGCCATGACAAACAGCTGGGTCCATCAAGAGAGGATCAACAGTTAATGGAAATGGTTGAAAACACTGTTAAGCTTGTGGAGGGTGAATACACCATTGATTTACCTCTAAAGAACGGGGATGTGTGCATGTCTGACATTGTGAAGCCTAAGACGGAGAGACAAAAGATGTATGAACAGGGAATGGAAGAGGCAAATAAAGTGAAGATCCTTATGGAGCCTTATTCCAATCACATTCGAAAGCAACGGAAAGAGATCAAAGCTAATATGGAAGAAAACAAGATGAAGGAGAAACAAGACCTAAGTAAAGGTCAAAGCACCCCGACCCTGGAACAAGCTGGAGTGGAATACATCAAAATGGAGATATATCTTCAAAGGGAGAAGATGCTATCCGTCTTAGAGGACATGAAGAAAGAGAGTAACGCTATGGTTGAGGAAAAGGAAAGGCTGGACATGATCAAGTCGGAACTGCAAAAGGAGTCCTACAACAACGATAATGTCCTCGGTGAGATAAGAAGAGAGAAGGAGGACCTGAGGGAATTGTCCGTCAAGGTTCAAAATGATCTGCAGAACAGCATCAGCATTGCAATGAGAGAAAAACAACATCTAAAGAGAATGAAACCTGACACAGTGTCAATGACGGAAGACATGAAGAATGAACGGAAGCAAAAGCTCATGGGGAAGAAACAACAATTTGAAAAGATCAAGAAGGACTTGGAACGAGAAAAAGAAGAACTTGATAGAATGAACAGGATGACAAGTGAAGAGACACTCGAATTAGAGTTCATAAAGTCTAACACCCAGAAACAACTTGGCATAATAAAACAGGAGGAAAAGGATTTGGAAAAGGACAGGAATGTCAGAAGTGGAACAGAATCGAGCGCAACTTCATGTCTGGAGACATCGTACGCATCATGGACGACTCTGCACCCTGCAACTCTTGGATCATGGGGAGAGTTGTTGAGGCTATTTGAGATAAGAGAGGACTCGTTCAACAAGTGAAGATCAAGACCAGGACAAGCTGTATGGACAGGCCTGTCACAAAGATTTATCTCCTTCAGGAGGCTGACCAGACCTGACCTGACCTGACGTGACTTGACTTTGGACGTGACGTTCAGTGTGGTAGTACTAAGATCACACTGTCTAGGCTTAGAAAGTTCTAGGATCTCTGGCCTAGGGACACTTGACATATTCAACGACATTGACATTGAACTTTTTTCTTGTCTTTAAGAACAAAAGACATTGGACCGTTCATCTTGGTTGTGGTTTGTTTGCACGTGTTACACATTGGGTTTTCTGCTGTAATTATTATGTAGTAATAATTAGGGGCCGGCATGTGGGAGCAGGGAGGTGTAGGTCATTTTGTCAATGGTGGTGGTGGGTGTGTCTGTCTGGAGGTGTGGGAAGAAGGGTAATTAATATCACCTGTGTCTGGGAACCACTCAGTGTTTGTTTGTTACAGAGAGAGGGTGAGGCAGGGTGCCTATATTTCTGTTGACCGCACTACGGTACTCAATATATCATCTGCAAGAGCATGTAACCAAAGGTAGAAAATAAAGAACCTTGCACTGCAGCTACGGACTCATGCTCATTCATTGGACTCGCGTGTCGGACAGATCTCCCTGCCCAAGCCCTCTCAGCGGCTTTTTACTTGTCACATTGAAATAGTCACGTTACAACGACTATGCTTGCACCTCATGGTACCAAAGCACCTCAAAGGCGCTAAAAACAAGATTACAAACATCACAAAACAAACTGGTCAGACTACTACTTGACCTTACTCCTAGAACCCACCTCACCCCTGCCCACTTTGACTACCTAGGATGGCTTAGATTAGACGACAGAGTACAGCAACTTGCAATGGGCCTGGTCTACAAGATACACTACACGCCTAAGGTACCCATGTACATGTGAAAATACTTCCCAAAGGTCAGTGAATACCACAACCACAACACCAGAGGGAGCTCCACAAATCATGTTAAACCCAGATTCGGCTCAAACAAGGGACTAAACACGTTTCGCAATTATGCCACATCAATGTGGAACACCCTACCCAAAGCTGTAAAGGAATGGGAATCACTACCCACTTTCAAAACCACTCTCAAAGAGCACCTACGGAAGACTGCAATTCGAAACTGGCCCCTAAATGTACAGTAAATGTCCTAACCCAATAATACACAAGACCCTCTTCTTGGGACCAAGTAAGGTTTCGTCGATATTCCAATGTACAGTTTTGCTTGTACAGTTGTACAGTTTTCCCCACCCCACCTACCCAACCCCCCACCCCACCCACCCACCTCCAATGTACAGCCCCCCCGCGTCTATATTAATCCCAGCCGAAGAGTGCTTCGCGTTTCTCTGATTGGCCACGACGCCCATGTGACTGCGGCGCGCGGCAGAGCGGTAGAGCGGAAATAGGCTGCTGCCTCCGCGTCAAGAAAGACAGACAGGCATTCTATTGCCATGCTCTGCGACAAACCCTAACCTTAACCAACTCCGAAAGAATGCCTAAACTTAACCCTAACCTTAACCAACTCCGAAAGAATGCCTAAACTTAACCCTAACCTTAACCAACTCCGAAAGAATGCCTAAACTTAACCGGCGAAAGAATGCACATTTATAGCGAGAGATGATAAATTAATTAAACGTAAAAAAAAGAAAAAAAAAATGAAGTGATTCGAACTTGTCACCAACGCACCGCAGGCTCCACAGCAAGGCGGCGAACGAGTTGAGCTAACCGTCGATGGCAAAACAGGGGGGATTACGGCTGCATAATGCTCTGCCGCGGGGCGTGTCGCGGCCAATCAGGGAAAACGTGGAAGCACTCGGCAGCACTCTTCGGCTGGGATTAAAGAATAGGCAGCCCCCCACCCCACCTACCCAACCTCCTCCAATGTACAGTTTCTATGTCAAATGTATATACTCTCTTTTTTAGACTCTTTTTGTATCACAAACAGTACTGTATTTGTAAATCTGTTATGTCATAAATGTATAGATGTAGCAGTACTGTCTATCTGTATGTCATATATGTTACGATGAGTTGAAAATGGGGGACCCTGATGTAAACAAGACGAAAGTCTTTCTCTGGTCTGCATCCCCTTAACAATTGTGTGTATTGAGCTGTACTGTATTGTACCCATTCTGCAATCTGTTAATAAAGTTTTCAATCAATCAACCAAACCAGCCATGTGCTGGTACCTTCTTCTGTGGCTGAGAAGTTCTGTCTATTCTAGAAGACAACCAGACTATTTTTTTTTGCTGGGCCGACCAGGGCCGACCTACAAGAGGAAAGGTCCCTGACTGACCGATGTCACAGAGTCAGCAGTTTATACGAGGACCAGCAGAGTCTTTGGTTGAAGATGGAATTGAATGAAGGCACATGTTGCGCAGCACAGAGAGATACAGGGTACAACAAAACAATGCTAGAGTAGAATGATGAGCTAACAGCGTATATTTATACAGGAGAGTAGATAAAAGCAGTGTAGATCATTGACGTACGTAATATGAATTATAGATATGATCAGACCCGGCGCCATGGGCGGGCATTAGGGGGCCGGGCCCGCCCACTGAGTCAGCTGTGCCCACCCTGGTACATTTTTAATTTAAATTTTTTCAATCAAAGTCAACTATCCAAATCCTTAGTCGGGGACAGCCCTAGTGGGCACTGATGTCAACAACAACACTACTGAAGCTACATTACATTTACATTTAGTCATTTAGCTGACGCTTTTATCCAAAGCGACTTACAAGTTCTGTACGACAAGAGAGCAAGAAGGGTACAACTCTATCAGCTGAGTAACAATGTTCATCAAGTGTTGCGTGTTACAGTGTAGGTTAGTTTATTAGGACAAGTGCATGACAGTAAGGTTAGTCAGGGTTAGATTTTTTTTTTTTTTTTTTTTAATCATTTCAGATAGTGGTTGAAGAAGTGAGTCTTTAGTCGACGGCGAAAGATTGGACGGGATTCGGCTGTCCTAACTGGGATGGGTAGTTCATTCAACCATTGTGGGGCAAGGACTGAGAATAGGCGGCTTCTCTTTGATGACCCTCCGGGAGCTTGGATAGGAGTAGGTCTGAGGCGGCCAGAAGATGCAGAGCGTAGGGGTCTTGAGGGTGTGTAGTTAGAAACCATTGACCGGAGGTAGGCGGGAGCGGTTCCCTTTGCTGCACGGTATGCTAGGTCGAGGGCCTTGAAGCGGATACGTGCAGCAATGGGGAGCCAGTGCAGGTCCCTAAGAAGTGGGGTGACATGGGCCGACTTCGGTAGGTTTGATATCAGGCGGGCCGCTGCGTTTTGAATGAGTTGAAGAGGCTTGGTGGCAGTGGCCGGGAGGCCAGCTAGCAGTGCGTTGCAGTAGTCGAGGCGGGAGATGACTGTTGATTGGACGAGGAGTTGGGTGGCTTCTTTTGTCAGGAAGGGGCGTATCCTTCTGACGTTGCTCAGGAGGAATCTGCAGGTTCTGGTTGTCGCTGCGATGTGAGCAGAGAAGTTCAACTGGTCGTCAAGGACAACACCAAGGTTCTTGGCGGTCGGGGACGCGGTCACAGCTGCATTCTCGACTGTGATGGAGAGGTCGGTCAGGGGGGAGGATTTGGCCGGCAGGTGGAGCAATTCTGTTTTGCTTAGGTTCAGTTTGAGGTGGTTGGTCGTCATCCAGGCGGAGATGTCGGACAGACAGGCCGAGATCCGCTCAGAGACGTGGATATCTGAGGGAGGGAAGGAGAGGAAGAGTTGAGTATCATCGGCATAACAATGATATGAGAAGCCATGAGACGTGATAATGTTACCCAGTGATTTAGTGTAGAGGGAGAAGAGAAGGGGTCCTAGGACCGAGCCCTGGGGGACACCCGTCCGGAGGGGGCGGGTGGCCGACAGAGTCCCTCTCCATGACACTTGGTAGGAGCGATCGTTGAGGTATGATGTCAGCCATGTCAGCGCAGATCCAGCCACTCCCATTCCTGCGAGGGCCGTGAGGAGGATCTGATGGTTGACTGTGTCGAAGGCTGCAGATAGATCTAGGAGAATCAGGACAGAGGAGAGGCCTTTCGCTTTTGCTAAGCTAGCACGGCACTCTGTGAGAATTCGTTTTCTACCCTCAAGAACGTCTTTACAGAACATCGCCTTAGTATGCTTCATCGACGCAAGGCCAATTTAATTCAGTTGGCATTTGAGAAGGACTTAACAAAAAAGTTCAGGAATGAGTGGAGGGACAGTGTTTTAAGAAGATTTCACTCTGTCCCCAAACGCTGCTTGCCGCTCTACTAATTTGGAGGAATTTTGTTTGCTTTTTTATGCACCTTATTTTTGTCTGTTCAGTTCAGTTTGTCAGTGAATTCAGAAGTGTTGAATAAATGGAGACTTTTCAAAGATATAGAATAGAATAGAATAGAAATGTATTATCCCGAGGGAAATTTGACACTGCAAATCACTCAACATTAAACATTTAGACAGAACAAGTCACGAATAAGAATAACAAAACAAATGGCCTAAGAATAGAATAAAATGGAATAGAATAAAAATAGAATAAAAGATACAGTAAATAAATACAGTAAAAATATACTGAAGTCTACAGTAGGTGTAATATTGCACAGTGCTGTTTAAAAAGTAATAGTCCAGGAAGATGGTAACTGTCACTCTGTGCTCAGTGATGCAGTGAGGCACAGTGATGCATTGTATAGTCTGATGGCTGTCGGAATGAAGGACTTCCTGTGCCGTTCAGTTCAATACATACAATTGTTAAGGGGATGCAGACCAGAAAAAGACTTTCGTCTTGTTTACATCAGGGTCCCCCATTTTCAATTCATCATAACATATATGACATACACAACATACAGATAGACAGTACTGCTACATCTATACATTTATGACATACCAGATTTGCAAATACAGTACTGTTTGTGATACAAAAAGAGTCCAGAAAAGAGAGTATATACATTTGACGTAGAAACTGTACATTGGAGGAGGTTGGGTAGGTGGGGTGGGGGGTTGGGTGGGTGGGGGAAACTGTACAACTGTACAAGCAAAACTGTACATTGGAATATTGACAAAACCATACTTGGTCATTTACTGTACATTGGAGGGGGTTGGGTTAGGACATTTACAGGGGCCAGTTTCGAATTGCAGTCTCCCGTAGGTGTTTTTTGAGAGTGTTTTTGAAAGTGGGTAGTGATTCACATTCCTTTACAGCTTTGGGTAGGGCGTTCCACATTTATGTGGCATAATTGCGAAACCTGTTTAGTCCCTTGTTTGAGCCGAATCTGGGTTTAACATGATTTGTGGAGCTCCCTCTGGTGTTGTGATCGTGGTATTCACTGACCTTTGGGAAGTATTTTGACATGTACATGGGTACCTTGGTCGTGTAGTGTATCTTGTAGACCAGGCCCATTGCAAGTTGCTGTACTCTGTCGTCTACTCTAAGCCATCCTAGGTTGTCAAAGTGGGCAGGGGTGAGGTGGGTTCTAGGAGTAAGGTCAAGCAGTAGTCTGACCAGTTTGTTTTGAGATGTTTGTAATTTTGTTTTTAGCGCCTTTGAGGTGCTTTGGTACCATGAGGTGCAAGCAGGGCCGCCTGGGAGAAATGCGAGGCCCTGTGCGAGATTTAAACGCGAGCCCCCCCCCCCCCCCCCCCCCTAAAAGGTAAAACATTTTTTATTTTATTTTTTTCATACAGTCAACATATTCTTAAATAATAGCGCTGCCCGAGGCTGGGCATGATACAGTCAACATATAGCAAGAGAGAGAGCGAGAGAGAGCTCCCGTTCTACAGTCAATATACAGTGTTATCGCTGCACAGACCCGGCAATGCCCCTGACCCTCCACCAGAGCAAGGCCAGAGAGAGAGAGAGAGAGAGAGAGAGAGAGAGAGAGAGAGAGAGAGAGAGACACACACATTGGAAAGAAACAACCCAAAACCAGAGCAAATTGAAATGCTATTTGGCCCTAAACAGAGAGTACACAGTGGCAGAATACCTGAGCACTGTGACTGACCCAATACTAAGAAGATCCTTGACTAGGTACAGACTCAGCGAGCACAGCCTAGCCATCGAGAAAGGCCGCCATAGGCAGACCTGGCTCCCAAGCGAAGACAGACCCACTGCACACAAGATGAGGTGGAAACCGAGCTCCACTTCTTAACAACCTGCCCACTATACCAAGACATATACTTCCCACAAATTGCAAACACCCAAAGAGACTTTGAAAACATGGACAATAACTCAAAACTCCCATACCTACTGGGAGAAATACAAGAATGTGAAATAAAGCCCATTTGAATTGAAGAGAGAGAGATAGATAGAACATGTCTGTGTGTGTTAGAAAGAGAGAGATAGAGAGAGAGCATGTCTGTTTGTGTGTGTTAGAGAGAGAGCATGCCCAGATAGCAAAAGGTGTTAATTCAATGTTGATTTATGGTCACAATGCTTGCTTTTTGGTTAAGGTCGACGATTGATGTTGAATCACCCATTAACCGCTAAAGCAATTGACTATTGTTGAAAACATATCATTGAATCAATATTGTTTTGTGGTTGCATTTTAATGATTGAAATGCCAATATCTAATAAATGTTGAATCAACGGATGCTGTTCAACGTATATGCTGTTTGTCGTCATTACGTTGGCCCGAATTCCCCCCCCCCAATTTAAACAGACGTACGTCCCAGCATGCAGCTGAGCACTCGATCTCTCAATGTGAACTGCTGTTCAGAACAGCACGTCTGGTTCCCCCCGGATTTGATTCTACTGAGTGCTTTACAGTACGTTTTGGCTATATTACTTTTATCTTAACTGTGTTCTGTGAAAAATAACGTTATTGTGAGTGTGCACCAGTGGATCTTGACGGCGTTGTGCATGTGATATGCTGCAGTTTGGTAGGTAAATATATATATACGTCAACTAAGATAAATATTCATGAATATTCGTAGCGTGTGCTTAATATAACTCTGGAGAGTGTGCAAGTGGAATCGTACGGTTGTTTAAGTTATTTCGATGTAAATATTATAGCGCCAACGATTAGAAATTGCGTGGTCCAATTGCGTGCGTTGGTACTGAATGACGTTGTGCGACTCAGCCAATCAAAAGCATGCTTATTGGGTGAACAGGAAGTAGTCAAGGAAGCATGCGCTAGCTGGCCTAGTAAACACGTGGATCCGTAAATGCAACGTTGCCTACCAGACAACAACGGGACCGCGTGTTTCTTTTTGTATGGCTGTTCAAACTAATTTTACAGTTCTGCTAGCTACATGCAGTATTTAGCGAGCTGGGTTAGCCGGTTAGTTGGCTTTGAATCCCGGCTGCGGCTAGGTAGCCAGCTAGCTAAATGCACCGCGACGGCGGCGCCCATGTTGATAAAGCGCTTCACATAACAAATCGTTTTTTCTTAGAAACTGCTTATTTTCATAACGTGATTTTTTTCTGTGGCTTATCTAAATACTAATTTGATGCTATGACTATGTTTATATCGCTATATGCTTCATCTCCCCTTGCACTCTTTCTAAGTTGGTTAAGGTTAGAGTTTGTCTTAGAGCATGGCGATAGAACGCCAGGTAGTTTGCAGGCTGTTTGAGACTTAATTGTTCTAGCCAAGTAAATACCACAATTTATGTACCATTACATTGACTATATAGTTAGACGTTTGGTTATATACATGGTATTTTCTAATGAACAATATAACAATAATATAATAATGGACTCTCTTGATATTGATCAAAATGTAGAATTATGCAAGCGTTTCACCCTGCACATTGCAATGCAGCACATTAATGTCGACCCTCCTCTCTTTTTTCTTTCTTTTTCCAGAATCACGTACCAGTTTCAAGAAGCCGCACGTTGCAGCAATTGAAGCAAAGACCTGTTCTAGCCAAGTAAATAGCACAATGTATGTACCATTACATTGACTATATAGTTAGACGTTTGGTTATATACATGGTATTTTCTAATGAACAATATAACAATAATATAATAATGGACTCTCTTGATATTGATCAAAATGTAGAATTATGCAAGCGTTTCACCCTGCACATTGCAATGCAGCACATTAATGTCGACCCTCCTCTCTTTTTTCTTTCTTTTTCCAGAATCACGTACCAGTTTCAAGAAGCTGCACGTTGCAGCAATTGAAGCAAAGACCTGTTCTAGCCAAGTAAATAGCACAATTTATGTACCATTACATTGACTACAGCACCTCATCACTATGTCATCTTATTCTCGGGCTAAAAGACGTAGAGTCAACAAATTAGTGAGAGAGACAGAGCAGGCTATCCTCACTGATTATAAGTTAATTGTTGCTGCTAATTCAAGGACAAACCATCACTCTTTAGAGAACACAGATCCTGTCACAGCCTATACTGAGTGCCTGCTCGATTTACCAAAGACAGACTTGCCACTAGATTTAACAACTAGATCAGACTTGCCACTAGATTTATCAACTTCAGACTTGCCACTAAACAGACCACTAACTATCAGTGATCAAAGTGAAAATATTGACTCACCAGGTGAGTCAAATGCACATTTTGAAAGTATAGCTGGGGATGACGAAATTGAACCTGAACATGTCTTTGACAGTGATGAGCATAATGAAGATTTCCTCATGACAAGTTTAAAATATTGGGCAACATCCTATTCAGTCTCTCTGGTTGCACTATCATCTTTGCTGTCCTTTTTGAAGATGTTTCACCCCACCCTTCCTAAAGATGGAAGAACATTGCTAGGAACACAAAAACATGTGCCTACCACTAAGATTGAAGGGGGAGAATACTATCATTTTGGTTTAGTCAAAGGGGTGCTTTCACGGTTGGCATGTTTGATTTTACCGGCAACTCTGACAACTCTTAATTTACAGTTTAATATAGATGGTTTACCTTTATTCAAAAGTTCTAAACTTCAGTTTTGGCCCATACTTGGAAGTCTCAAATGTGACTACACAAAGTCCCCATTTGTTGTTGGCATTTTTTGTGGTCTCAGCAAGCCAAAGAGTGTTTTTGAGTACCTAGAGCAGTTTGTCAAAGATCTTCAGAATGTACTGTCTAATGGTATTATTTACAAGCAATTTGATGTACAGATTTCTTCTTTCATTTGTGATGCCCCGGCTAGAGCTTATATTAAGCAGACCAAGGCATTTAATGGCTATTCTGGTTGTGACAAGTGTTTTCAGGAGGGTGTATGGAGAAATAAAATGACATACCCTGAAACAAAAGTCAGACTTAGGACAGACTCCAGTTTCTCAGACATGGTTGATGAGGCACATCACAATGGGACGAGCCCTTTAACAGGTTTAGTTAAGATGGTTTCTATGTTTCCAACTGATTACATGCATCTCTGTTGTCTCGGAGTTACAAGGAAACTGCTTAATATATGGTTAAAGGGGAAGAATTTGGCAACAAGGGTCCCTTCCAAAACTGTACAAGCCATTTCAGGTAAACTGCTAAAGCTACGTCCCTACATGCCTTGTGAATTTAACCGTAAACCAAGGGAACTGTCAGAGTTAGATCGCTGGAAAGCTACTGAGTTGCGATCCTTCATGTTGTATTGGGGTCCTGTTGTTTTGAAGGATTCCCTCCCCAGTGAGCTGTATGACAACTTCATGTTGTTTTCTGTTGGAATGTACTTGTTGCTGTCCCCTAGTATTTCTGAGGAAATGTTGGCCTTTGCGCACAAGTTGATGGTTTCTTTTGTTGAACACTTTGGGACAGTGTATGGAAGAGGTGAAATTGTGTACAATGTACACCAGCTTATTCATTTGGCTGAGGAATACAGGAAGTTTGGCACTCTAGATAATATCTCAGGATTCCCTTTTGAGAACTATCTTGGACAAATTAAGCATCTTCTACGCAAGCCACATCAGCCTCTACAACAGGTAGTGAAAAGGTTGTCTGAAATTCCACATGTTGGATCCCCATGTCCCACAGATGATCCAATTTTGCGTAATATTCACACTGATGGGCCTGTCCCCCCACAGTTTACTTCTTCACAACAGTACAGGAAGGTCTCCACTCATCGGTTTACTTTGTCCACAAAGAAAGGAGACAATTGTATTGAGGTTGGAGATGGATTTGCATTAGTAGAGAATATTCTTAAATCAGAGGAAGAGGTATATATAATTTACAGAAAGTACAGACACAAACAGCCATACTACATGTATCCCTGTGAATCATCATACATTGGTACATACAAGGTCAGTGGCTTGCAAGAAGATATAGGGATAGGTAAACTTCGCTATATCAAGCGCAAATGTCTTCTCTCTCCAGACGGAGATGGTGCCATTGCAATACCACTACTTCATTTAACAGCATAACCATACTGCCCTACAAAGCTAAAGTGCAGTAACTATATTGACACACTGACTCTAACGTCGGATTTCGGGGCATAACTTACCTCATTAATAAATACACAATTAGTACAATATTACATGTACACAGATAACATGTTTGGCTGGCCAATTGAAACGCTTAAAGGAAAACTCCAACATTTTGTGAAATTAGCTTATTTAACATCTTCCCTGGAGTTGGACAAGAAGATGCATACCTTTTTCGTCTCTCTGCATGCTTTGGGCTTAGGGAACGCCTGGACCGTTAGCCTAGCTTAACTTCATCACTGGAAGTGGGGCAGACATCTAGCCTAGTTCACTACAGTCAGGAAATATACTCCAAATACAACTCCCAAACGTTCCTGTAAACATGTTGTGACCTGTGTGTTTACCCCGTCTCCCAGTCACACAAGTCACACGAGTCTCCCAGTCACATGAGTCTCGTGTGACTGGGAGACTTTTGTGACTTGGAGACTTGTGTGACTTGTGTGACTTGGAGACTTGTGTGACTTGTGTGACTTGGACTTGTGTGACTTGTGTGACTTGTGTGACTTGGAGACTTGTGTGACTTGGAGACTTGTGTGACTTGTGTGACTTGTGTGACTTGGACTTGTGTGACTTGTGTGACTTGTGTGACTTGGAGACTTGTGTGACTTGTGTGACTTGGAGACTTGTGTGACTTGTGTGACTTGGACTTGTGTGACTTGTGTGACTTGTGTGACTTGTGTGACTTGTGTGACTTGGAGACTTGTGTGACTCGTGTGACTTGGAGACTTGGACTTGTGTGACTTGTGTGACTTGGACTTGTGTGACTTGTGTGACTTGGAGACTTGTGTGACTTGGAGACTTGTGTGACTTGTGTGACTTGGAGACTTGTGTGACTTGTGTGACTTGTGTGACTTGGAGACTTGTGTGACTCGTGTGACTTGGAGACTTGGACTTGTGTGACTTGTGTGACTTGGACTTGTGTGACTTGTGTGACTTGGAGACTTGTGTGACTTGGAGACTTGTGTGACTTGTGTGACTTGGAGACTTGTGTGACTTGTGTGACTTGGACTTGTGTGACTTGTGTGACTTGGAGACTTGGACTTGTGTGACTTGTGACTTGGAGACTTGTGTGACTCATGTGACTTGGAGACTTGTGTGACTGGGAGACTTGTGTGACTTGGAGACTTGTGTGACTTGTGTGACTGGGAGACGTGGTAAATACACAGGTCACAACATGTTTACGGGAACGTTTGGGAGTTGTATTTTGATTGTATTTGGAGTATATTTCCTGACTGTAGTGAACTAGGTTAGATGTCTGCCCCACTTCCAGTGATGAAGTTAAGCTAGGCTAACTGTCCAGGCATTCCCTAAGCCCAATGCATGCAGAGAGACGAAAAAGGTATGTATCTTCTTATAACTCCAGGGAAGATGTCAAATAAGCTAATTTCACAAAATGTTGGAGTTTTCCTTTAAATGCTTCAAAAATGCAATGTGTGTAGTGCACTTTGGCTTTGTAGGACGGTATGGGAATGGCTTGTAAGGAGAGATCATTATGAGTACCGTAAATTCTCATTTCAGCCCTTTGAAGATGAATGGTGAGGTGGTGCTGTGGTCAGTTGTACAGTTCCCAAATGGTGGGACAGCAGTAGTTCTAGAGAGCTGGTTCGACCTATTCTATTATTATTAGTCTATTATGTATAGTGTATCGTGCGGCTACCGTTCTACAGTGACCAGCATTACCAACGTTTCCTCGTACCAGCTAGTGTGCTTATCCAGGCTGGGCTGCTTACCCTGGCGCTTTCACCCGAGGAGCCCTAGACGAGGACCGTGTGGATATGTACACTGGATAACCTACACCGACGACTACAGACAGAAATAAGGCTGGTTGTAACTGAGGGGTACAATTCCCTGACTGTATTACTAGATATGATACTTACTACCACTACCTTTGTACTTAATATTCGGCCACCCAGTACTCGGCATAAATATATTATGATGAACACTGTCACGTAGATGAAACGGATCCAACACAAATGTACGAATTAGAAATAGGTCTTTATTTCTACACAGCGATGGTGTGTAGAGCAAGCACTTAATCAAATCAATCACATTTATGAATGGGAATTAGTATGCACTTTTATGGCAAGAGTATTCGTCGGTATATCAATAGAGAATGTCCAATCTCTGAAGGCGCAGGTGGTACATATACGACCTGGAATAGTTTAAGGAATAACAGCAATGATACTTTAATGATTATATACTGGATACACTAGGGGGGGTTAATCCGGTCGCTTGTAAGCCGACAGGAGTAGGAAGGGGGGGGGGGGCAGAATCCGGCTGCCTCATCCGGCCAAGGGTATCCCAGGTGAACCCACTGTAGTGCCGTTCAATGCGCCGGCGATCCTTGGACCACAGATGAAAGCAGGTGGACTCTTTGTGGGCCGGCGTCCTCCGGTCCACGGAGGAGAGACGTGAAGCGACCTCGTCTTGCAGAGCGTCTCCTCACCTTGCGTCCTCTCCAGGGGGGGGGGGTTCCAACACACGGCAGTGTCGGGGGTCTTTATCCATGGAATAATCAACGTATACAAAGCATAATCCGTGCCTGGGAAGGCGGGCTGTCGTCGGTAGAATAATCGGGTATACAGGTCCACTCGCTCGTCGGCTCTGGGGCTCCTCGGGTGCAGCTTCACGTGGGGTCAACCACCCTGGATAAGCAGCCAGTTCTCTGCCCGAAACGATGGGGTACTGACTACGGTAGTATTCTCACCGCACGAAGCACTATATATTAACAGACTATTATTAGCTTAATAGACTACGTCCAACTCGACGATATAGTGCCAAATATGACTATTCAAATATTAATATACACAATGTCTCAATACCGATGGTAGGCGAACTTGGCCTTACTCCCACACGTGGCGTCGCGGGGAGGCTTTACGTCTGTGACTCTATTGGAGGGTAAGAAACTGGACTGAAAAGGAAGTCCTACTTTAGTAGCGCAGTATATATACGCACTATGAACAAATAGTCCCATTAGTGGTGCGGTAGCCAGATTCCTACGCGGAACTAGGACTTGTTCGTACATGTTGAGCGGTACGTTTGAACTGGGTCTGAGGGGTATGGCAGCCTGGCACCAAGGTCTCGACCAATAGTAGAATGGAGACTATTATGGGATGTTCAGTAGGCTAGAATGGATATTCAATGCATATTGTACAAGGAATATACAAGGGATATCAGGGAATATTAGAGAATATACAAATACAATTAAATATATATATATAAATAAATATATATATTCGGTTTAATCTGGCCCTTCACAACAGCCACCCCCTGATTGGTCCCAGACCTAATCAGTTAAACAGAGACAGATTAATCGCGTTGTCTATTTACACATAAGGGTTTGCTGTAGGGGTCAGTCAACTTCACAAAGTCATAGGGTTATAGGGTCATGGTCATCATCGATTGTGTCTGGGAGTCGGGGCAGTTCTATGAGCCTCGCCACGGGGCGGGTGTAAGTGCGACCCTGGACAAGCACTTCAGCTGCTCGGACCTTGCCGTCGGCACCGGTGATCACTTTGCTTACGCGGCCGGCCGGCCACATAGCTCTGGGCAGTGATTGATCAATAATCATGACGACTGTTCCTTCTGTCAAATTGTCTCTCTCCTTTACCCACTTCTGGCGGGTCTGTAGAGACGGTAGGTAGTGCAGTAGGAAACTGCTCCAAAACTTGTCGGCTAATACTTGACTGTACCTCCACATTCGTCGGCCGTTCGCTTCTTCAGGCCGGTACATTGTCTGGGGTAACGCGGGATCTAGCCGCCCCATCAGGAGTGTGTTGGGGGTAACTGGGTCGATATCCGCCACATCACTGGAGACATATCCGAGGGGCTTCTTATTCTCAGCCTCCTCCTGACTGGCTTCCCTCGGGATAGGCGTGGGCCACTCTCCTTCCGGGAGCTTTAGGAATGCTGGGCCGTCACTGTAGACATTGCGACGGGTGAGGTCATCCACGGGCATCCCCCGGGTGATGACGTCAGCTGGGTTCTGTTTTGTATCAACGTAGCGCCACTCTGTTTCTCCGGTTAACTCTTCGGTTAAGTCTTGAATCTCGGTGACTCTGACTCCCACGAAGACTTTGTACTTGCATGAGTCCGATTTGATCCAGGCGAGTACTGTCGTGGAATCTGACCACAGGATTGTTCTAGACACCGGTATGGTGAGCTCACGTTGGATGAGCGTGGCTAGGTGCGCTCCGGCTAGGGCTGCGCAGAGCTCTAGACGTGGGATAGATTGTTGCTTGCATGGGGCTATTCTCGAGCGGGCGAGGACAAATGCTGTGTAGATCTCTCCCCCCCTTTCTTGGGCCCGCAAGTAGGCTACTGATCCGTATGCGACCTCTGAGGCGTCACTGAAGACGTGTAAGTCCATTTTACATGTCTCTGGCCTCACCGTGGGTGGGAAGTAGCTTCGGCGCATATTAACGCCTGGGAGTGAGTGGAGCTCCATCTCCCACTCTCTCCAGGTGGATGCAAGGTGTGCGGGAATGGGGTCGTCCCAGCCCTGGTCCTTGTCCCACAATGCTCGTACAATCATTTTTGCCCTGGTGGTGTACGGTAGAATACATCCTAGCGGGTCATATTGTCGGGCGAGTGTTGTGTACACACTCCGTCTGGTGGTCGGCGCCGCCGCCGGCCTTCCCTGCTCCGTAGTCAGGGGCTTGTGTCTGTAGTGAAGCGAATCTGTTTTGAATCGCCACACCAATCCCAGGGTCATCTCCTGGGCTTCTCCCGGGGTTGTAGCCATCCAGGTCTCGCTGCTGGCTGCCTTGTCCTCGGAGGAGAGGCTGCGCAGTACTTGCGGATCGCTGCTGGCCCACTGCCTGAGATCAAAGCCGCCTTTGATCAATGAGGCGCGGAGTTTAATCAGGAGAGCCTCGGCTTCTTCCTGGGTTGAAAGGCTTTGTAGACAGTTGTCTACGTAGAAGCTGTTCTTTACGCTGTGTCGGACCTCTTCGTCCGCTGCTGGGTCCTCTGCTACATGTTTCTGTAGTGCAAATGTAGCACAGCAGGGGCTGCACGTCGTTCCGAAGGGGAGGACTTCCCATTGGTAGATGGCTGGGTGCTCATCTCCTGGCTTCTCTCTCCATAGGAACCGTAACAGGGGCTTGTCCTCCTCTACTAATCTCACCTGCAGGAACATTCCTTTAATGTCCCCGCTGATGGCCACCTTTTCCTGGCGGAAGCGGAGTAGAACGCCGAGTAGGGAGGGGCCGAGTGTGGGACCGGGCAGTAACTCTTTATTCAGATTTTGGGATCCGATCTGGTAGCTGCAGTTAAATACTATGCGGTCTTTACCGTTGTGATGGACCTTGTGGTGAGGCACGTACCACGATTCAGTGGTCTGGTCAGCCTCTTTAATGTCCATCTTTGTGACGTGTCCCGCTGTGATGAGCTTCTCAATCTCAGCGCGGTATACACTCTCTTGGGCGGGGTTCTTGGCTAAGCGCCGCTCCGTGTTCAGCAGGTACCGTTCTGTGGCGTCTGTCTTGGCGTGGAAAGTAGGCATTCCTTCTCGCCGCAGGAGTGGCATGGCGTATCTCAACACGCCGTTGACCGGGACTCTCTTGGTCCCTGTCTCGAGGAGGTGAATGGCGTAAATGTCATCTTTAGAGCGAATGTCTTTCCTTCCGTTCTTAAAGGGCATTTGTTCCAAGGTCCATAGCCGCTCTACGTGTTGCAGGAGTGCGGTTTCTCCCTCTGTGACTCGGGAGTGGAGACATCTAGTGGCTGTACTTCGGTTGAGAGATTTGGCGAGCGGGCCTTGGAGAGTCCATCACAAACGGGTCTCGACTGCTGCAGGACAGCCTCGGGGTCCGGTATGAACCCGGTCTATCGGGACAATGAGGTCTGCATGGTCGGAGCCTATCAACAGGGTCGGCATAACATTGTCTATGAGCGGGATCGGTAACTTGCGCAGATGTGCATATTTCTCCATCAGCTTGGCGACGGGGTATGTGTACCGCAACAGTCCTATTTCTTGGCTGGTGAAAGCGTCTGTAATCTCGTACCGTCGCTCAGGCTGGCCGCTTGCTGCGATAGAGAATGAGACATTCTCGCCCTTTATCGTCTTCAAATCTCGTCTTATTGTCCGAATTGTCATTTGGGTTTCGCTTCCCCGCAGCCCTAGCTGGGCCGCAGCGGAGGCGAGCAGAAGGGTCTTCTCGGACCCGTCATCGAGGACGGCGTAAGTGTCCAGGACTTTATTCTGGTAGCTTAGTGTCACACGCACTACTTTTAGGAGTACTCAGGCTCCACTGCTGCTGGCGGGATCGATGTACATGACGCTCGCTTTGCTGCTGGATGGTGCGGGTGAAGGGCGCCGTCTGTTACTGTCGTGAAGTATGTCCAGATGGGCTCCATCGCACTTGGTGCACCTTTTCTTTAAGCGGCATTCGGCTGCCATGTGTGAGCGCGCACAGCGAAAACAGCGCTTGTTGGACTTTATCCATTGACTTGCTTCCTCCGCGTTCAGCTTGGGGAAGGAGTCACATTGCGCTAGCCAGTGTTCTTTCTCACAGTAGGGGCACACTATCTTCCACTTCTCCGTTCTGGAGGGGGTACTGTGGCTCCTGCTGCTCGGTACTGACTCCGATTGGTGCATCACAGTCACCGATCTTCTTCCATCATTTAGTCGTCTGGTTCCTTCTCTGGAGCCAGGGGTGCTCCGTCCGAATGTATCTAGCCGTAGGCTGCTGACTTCTCTCGCCAGGAAGTCTGCTAGATCGAGGAGGTTCGGTTCGGGGCCATTCGGGTCTCGTTGGTCTCTCTGCCGCCTAAAACGCTCCTGTCGAGCGGGCGGCAGCTTCTCCAAGATCCTTTCCACATTTGAGTTGGCGTAAAGTTCATGCCTCCCCTTCTCTCTCTGCGCTCCCAACATCCCTACCAGGGACTGCACTCTGATGGACAGGTCGTCCAGTGCTCGATTGTCTATTGCTGGGGGTAAGCGGTCGATGTGTCGGATCTCCTGGATCACGTAATCCCATATGCGCCCATACCTCTGGTCCAATGCTACCAGCGCTGCTGTGTATGGGGTGGTGGAAGTCGCGTAGGCGAGCGCTATATTATGTGCGCGGGGTACCTTTAAGTGCTTCAGTAGGATGGTGTATTTATGGCGTTCATCCAATACATCCACCAACATGGTCTCCAGACACATGCGGAGTTCTGTATACTGGGCCCGGTTCTCTTGGGTGAAGTCGGGTACCATAGGCGTGCCAATGTATGACGCTGACTGTGGATACATCGGCGAGCGTTGGGGGAGAGGCCTCCTAGGCGAGTCTCCTCCCGCTCCTTGGTATGGGCTGGTACCGGCAGTGTACCATGGCCCGCTTGTCCAGGTGCTGTTCCTCGGTGCGGGTCGTGCGTCGTGCTCACCCGTGTATAGAGTCGGGGGTCTGTAGCGCAGCTCCGCGGGAGTATAGCCTGGGCTGTACCGGACCTCCTGGTCCGGTAGAGTACTGTGCTGTCGTCGGGCGTGGTTCTCCTCCTCTTCCTCTTCGTCTTCAGTTAGGTCATCCAGTGCTTGTAGTCTCTGGTTTAGCCTCTCCACAGGATATGCTGCTCCTTCCCGGTTGCTAGGTCTCGCTTGGACCGGTGGGGGGAGGTGGTCTGTGGGGGGTATAGACCTCGTCTGTTGGTCAAGTTCAGGGTTGTTTACTCGGCTAGGGGATGCCGCCCTGGAGGTGTGTCTAGACGAGTTCCTGGAGCCTCTGGCGGAGGGAGAGGGTGTTGTCCGTCTGATCAGCTGTTCTATTAGTTGCGCTTGCTGTCTGTCGCGCTCTGCGTCCCGTAGAGCACCAGCAGCTGCTCGCTGGCTGTCTGCTCGGTCTCGGGCCACATTCTCTTCCCTCTGAATGCGTCTTATTTCTAGACGTATATGCTCTTCTTCGCTCCGCTGCTGGATCTGCAGTCGGTCGCGTTCAGCAGCGGCGTTCAGGCTGATGAGGAAGGCCTGCTGTTGGGTCCTCTCTGCCTCGCTGGGAGAAGGCGGTTGTATAGGGGAGCCTTCCCTCGGGGTACTCCTTGCGGAGCCTTGGAGCTCTATCTCCACGGTGCTCTCCCCGTCTTCTTCCGTGCCGAGTATTCCTCCCGGGACTCGTCGGGGACTACTTCTTCAGTACTGGCGGGGTGTGAAGTCATGTCTGGTTCCCACTGGTCCCCACCGTGAACTTGGTCAGTTACATTAGAACCCGTAGGGGCCTCTATGGTCGGGGTAGTCTGGGCGTTGGGGTTAGACATACTTTTACTTTCTAGTTTTACCGCGTTTACTGTTAGTAGAAGACTAGGTTGTTGACTGACAGCGTAAGCCTCTAAGTACTGAGGGAGCCGTCGTTCGCGCTGCGGGCGTTGGTTAGGAGGATCGTTTCGTGGAGTGTTCATCATAGGCCATTTCAATATTAATAACACTATATTAATATTACACTAATTACCATCCGGCTCGAAGGACCAATTGTAACTGAGGGGTACAATTCCCTGACTGTATTACTAGATATGATACTTACTACCACTACCTTTGTACTTAATATTCGGCCACCCAGTACTCGGCATAAATATATTATGATGAACACTGTCACGTAGATGAAACGGATCCAACACAAATGTACGAATTAGAAATAGGTCTTTATTTCTAGACAGCGATGGTGTGTAGAGCAAGCACTTAATCAAATCAATCACATTTATGAATGGGAATTAGTATGCACTTTTATGGCAAGAGTATTCGTCGGTATATCAATAGAGAATGTCCAATCTCTGAAGGCGCAGGTGGTACATATACGACCTGGAATAGTTTAAGGAATAACAGCAATGATACTTTAATGATTATATACTGGATACACTAGGGGGGGTTAATCCGGTCGCTTGTAAGCCGACAGGAGTAGGAAGGGGGGGGGGGGTAGAATCCGGCTGCCTCATCCGGCCAAGGGTATCCCAGGTGAACCCACTGTAGTGCTGTTCAATGCGCCGGCGATCCTTGGACCACAGATGAAAGCAGGTGGACTCTTTGTGGGCCGGCGTCCTCCGGTCCACGGAGGAGAGACGTGAAGCGACCTCGTCTTGCAGAGCGTCTCCTCACCTTGCGTCCTCTCCAGGGGGGGGGGTTCCAACACACGGCAGTGTCGGGGGTCTTTATCCATGGAATAATCAACGTATACAAAGCATAATCCGTGCCTGGGAAGGCGGGCTGTCGTCGGTAGAATAATCCGGTATACAGGTCCACTCGCTCGTCGGCTCTGGGGCTCCTCGGGTGCAGCTTCACGTGGGGTCAACCACCCTGGATAAGCAGCCAGTTCTCTGCCCGAAACGATGGGGTACTGACTACGGTAGTATTCTCACCGCACGAAGCACTATATATTAACAGACTATTATTAGCTTAATAGACTACGTCCAACTCGACGATATAGTGCCAAATATGACTATTCAAATATTAATATACACGATGTCTCAATACCGATGGTAGGCGAACTTGGCCTTACTACCACACGTGGCGTCGCGGGGAGGCTTTACGTCTGTGACTCTATTGGAGGGTAAGAAACTGGACTGAAAAGGAAGTCCTACTTTAGTAGCGCAGTATATATACGCACTATGAACAAATAGTCCCATTAGTGGTGCGGTAGCCAGATTCCTACGCGGAACTAGGACTTGTTCGTACATGTTGAGCGGTACGTTTGAACTGGGTCTGAGGGGTATGGCAGCCTGGCACCAAGGTCTCGACCAATAGTAGAATGGAGACTATTATGGGATGTTCAGTAGGCTAGAATGGATATTCAATGCATATTGTACAAGGAATATACAAGGGATATCAGGGAATATTAGAGAATATACAAATACAATTAAATATATATATATAAATAAATATATATATTCGGTTTAATCTGGCCCTTCACAACACTGGTACTATAGATTATTCACCTTACGTATAAATACGTTTCAGGTGGATACAGCAGTTAGTTACCCCAATAAGTTGAAGCCTTCACCACAATACAACGTGCTGTGAAGTGTGCCCGTTTTGCCCCAAAATAGAGCCTTGAGACCGCGTGCAAATTGATAGCTGAAGTGTCAGAGTTTAAAGCTGTATCGTTGAGTTCGACCTATTCTATTATTATTAGTCTATTATGTATAGTGTATCGTGCGGCTACCGTTCTACAGTGACCAGCATTACCTACGTTTCCTCGTACCAGCTAGTGTGCTTATCCAGGCTGGGCTGCTTACCCTGGCGCTTTCACCCGAGGAGCCCTAGACGAGGACCGTGTGGATATGTACACTGGATAACCTACACCGACGACTACAGACAGAAATAAGGCTGGATTATATTAGTTTAGGACGGTATGGGAATGGCTTGTAAGGAGAGATCATTATGAGTACCGTAAATTCTCATTTCAGCCCTTTGAAGATGAATGGTGAGGTGGTGCTGTGGTCAGTTGTACAGTTCCCAAATGGTGGGACAGCAGTAGTTCTAGGGAGCTGGTTTAATGCTAAAGACCAGACTGTGTTATGGCCCCCTAAACACATAAAGCTCACAAAAGCCCTTCGAGATGGACTGCAACCAGATGATAAATGGATCACCTATAAGGATGTACGTGAGCTTACTACGTGTGGTGAGTATTTCGTGCAACACATACACAAAAAGTGAGGACGCAAATTGTGACGATGCACATATGATAAGAGGTACATATATTTTTTCGTTAAACACTGGACTGCAGATATGTTAATTGTCATTTTCTCTCTGCTCTTTCCAGAGACCCATGATGAGGCCAAAAAACGAGAGACCAAGTACACCTCAACTATGTGTCCAACCTCTGAAATTGAATCTGAGGACGAAGGAGATCTCCGCCAAAAAAGAAGATCCAGGTACAGTGTTCACTTTGTTAAAGGGACAACTCTCCCTAGGGTGTTGTAAATAATGGCACTGCTGTTGTAGTTGCAAGTAGTGCTAAAAGGATAACACACAGTGGCCTGAGGGCCTATGTATTCAGACTTTAGCCTTGACTAATAAACGTAGTATCATAACTACATTTATTTATATGTGTGTATATATATACTTTTTTTTAGGCCAAATCAGCAGTATGTGCACTCGGACTCTGACTCGAGTGGCGACGCCAAAAGAAAACGTTTTGCCAAAGCACCTGATGTGGGTTTCCCAGGTATTGATGCAATGCATTTATTTTATATAGGCACTTTGGAAATGGCTACAGTTAATAATAATAATAATAAACAGTTAAACAAATTAGTCTGACCATGTACCGACAAATTGAGCATTTTAATTTGATTGGACTTCTGCATTTCTTGCAGTTATTCTATAGTTGGCCCAAAATATATACATTGTGAATAACATGCCAACTAAAATATGTTGTAGGACAGACTCCAAAATCGAGCCGGTCTCGTAAGGCGCTAAGATACGTCAACCCTCCAGTTGTTGGCCAAGACCCTACAATGAATGGTATGTTGCTATGCATGTTAAAATGCCAACTAGATGACTGTTTAAACATGATTTGTAGCATCTTCAATTCTCACCCTGGCTTACCTTTTTTAGATTCTTTGGATGGTGGCAGGATCTACAGCTATTTAGATTCGTTGCAGACTCCTGATCCAAATAACAGTAAGTGAACCCATATCTGTGTTCTTGTGAGGAGATGGCTGGCAGGTCGCTGGCATCATGCATGCAACAGAATACATGTTTACAATGTGCATGCCAGCCCACTACAAAAATTCAAAGCCTTCACAACTTGCAAGCAATGTCACAATAAAAATGTGTAGTTGTACATAATGCTTTTATATTGAGCACAATTTCCACCATGTTTGAGTCGCAACTTATTTTACATTTCCCCTTTGTAGATCTGGTTACTAGCAACTACCGGCAATCGCTAACTCAACATAATGGTGAGTTATCAAGCAATCTCATAACATAATATTCTGGCATGTTTAAAATATCTGTATTGTCTCGCATTGTCTTTGATATTTTTATTAAAGTAGTATTTGGCAGTGCACGTGAAATCAGCTGAATGGAAATCAAACATTTTCTCACATGGGGGATTACAATAGCGTCATTTGCTAATAACTTTGTGTATTTCCTACTGTGTTTCAGCCGAGATGCCAGGATTTGATATTGTTCAGTATCACCAGCAGCAGCAGGCCTCACATGTCCAGCAGCTGCAAGATCGACAAAGTGCAAGTAGTGGTATGATACTGTACTCTTTCAGTAACAGTGTTTTGAGAGACGGGGATACAACTCCTTACACCCCTTCCTGACATAGAGCGACGCGAGCGAGCGAGAAAAAGTGATTAAAATGTATTTGTTTCAATCAGACTATCCTGACCTGCCGCGAGCGACAGTGAACTGAGCAGCGATGTCGTTCACCCCTCAAATATTCGCTCGCTGTGTCTCTAGTTGAGCGATTACGCTGCCGAGTCCCGCCCCTAAACACTTTTTATTGGTCGAGAATCCAGGTAACACACACTCGGACACGCGCTGCGTCATATCAGGACAGTGTCGTGTGCGATTTCGTCTCCAGTTCGCTCGCTTGCTGCCTGTCAGGAACCGGTGTTAGTGATTGTGACATGTATGTTAATTTGACTGACAAGTCAGATTTTGTATTTTTAAATATAATGATTTGTTTCTACAGGGATGTCGGGATGCAGCTCGGGGCAATACTACAGTCCCCCTGGTCTCTCACAACATGCACAAAATGGTATGCCATTTTAGAGGGAACTACCACCAGTTTGATCCAATGCAGTCAAACTAGTGAAATATATAACTATGATTTTGTTTCTACAGCGATGTCAGGACACAGCTCAGGGCAATCTGGTGTTTCACAGCGTAGACAGATGGCCGGCGATGACGGGCAGCTTATGAAAGGCAAGTCTATTGGACATGGTGTAATTCCTCGTGTGATTTGCTGCTTATTTTTATTTCTCACTTAATGATTTTAACTCTTCTTCTGAAGACCTTACCATCCAGAAGATGAATTCAATGCTTGCTGAATTACTTGTCGTGGTGAAGGATCTATCCAGAGATGTGCAGTTCATCAAGACCGAGTTGGCTGAGGGCAACATATCTGGTGGGACCAGGGGACACGGGGTGGCCACCACAACCACTATGCTCCCCTTCCAGCTGCCAATCGCCAGTGAACAAGACTTCAATGAGGCAGAATCATTACTGATGGAGCAATCAGTCCGTCAAAAGATGGTAATTTATTGAACTGCATTCATTTATCAAATGTAGATTGTTTCAGTGTGGTCTTGTTCAGGGGAAAAATGTGTTTAGCACTTTCTAGTTCAAAACGTGTTAGAGCTTGTATATCTGCTATTTATGAAACGTTTTGAAATTGTTCAAATATACCGTTTACATATGGACAGGAGGGTTAATGTGGTTAAACCTAATGACTGGCATGGGCTGGAATATCAGTGCATGCATAAAGTGTGTGTATAAACAAGTTGGTTGCTCTGTGTTCATAAAATAAACGTTATGCTGTTTCTAACGCAGGGCCTTCATTTTCTTCTCTCTGATTTAGATTTCTCGCCTGGCTTTGGTAGGAGGCACCAATTCAGAGAACCTGATCAGACTGATGTTGAAAACTGCTATGACCAACGCCCTGGCCAGTGGGTTCAACTGGGCTGGAAAGAAAGACAAGCGTTGTTCAGAAAGCAAGAAGCCATTCAAGCACACCACACTACAAGCCTGCATGTTTGGTGAGCTTCGTCCCCTGCAAACTACTTCATAGGTTAAGTTTAGGTAGTGCGGTGGTGATGCTGGTGATGCTGGTGATTCAGAATATAATTATGCTGTTGCAAATGGAAATGGAAATGGTGAGCTTTAGAGGTGCATGGATACACATTGTATTGCGATTGCTTAATTCTCTTTCCTGTCCAGTCTAACTGGATGCTGACTGTAGCTTGTTACTGTAGACCTACAGAGTGAGTAATTGAGTGATTAAAAAAAATCGCACTCGTGTGAAGTGAGGGCCGGGTGCTCTTATCATCGTACATCATCTCACCCACCTCTCTTCCTCCCTTTTTTATTTTTGTGTCTATCAGCTGCTGCTCGACAGTTTGACCCCAAGCTGACCGACCAGGACTACAGCGAAACTGTCAAGAAGTGGCTTCGTTATGCGCCAGACCGGGAGGGAGGCATCTCAAGGAACCGAAGTGACCCAAACTTAAGTCAAGCGAACCAGAGTCAAACTTAGGGTACCCCAGCCAGCGTTTCCGTTAGCCGGTAATTACCGGTATTTGACTGGCAAAATATGTTGAAGTCCGAATATTTAAATATCTCCGGTCATAATGTCCGGTGGAAATAATTCCTCTAAGCACAATTTTATTATTTGAATTGTATTAAAATAGGCTAAAATTAAATAGCCTATGCGATGAACAAAACAATCAATTAATTTGTTTCATTGTGCTTCGCTCTAATAAAGCGCGGATGGCGCCGCTCGGATGTGAATTTTTTTTTTTTTTTTTTTTGAGCCTGTCTGGCCACCATAATAACGACAAACAGCTATACGAGCGAGAGAGAGAGATGGCCAAACAAGCTAAACCTAACAAATATTTCATGAAACCAAGCACAAGCAGGTCTAATAATAATGACATTGACAACGAAGATGAGTCTTCTGAAGTCACAGAGACCGCCGATGCTCCCGCGGAAAATAAACAAATGTCGAGCGTTCAGGCGGCGGCCCGAGTGGAAAGTTAAATTCTCCTGGCTGAGGTACGACATTATAGTCTAGTAGTCTAGCGTCTATGATGTACGAGAGATAACATTGATTGAACGTACACAAAGTACACTTTATTGATTGAACCACAAAGAGCATCCCCAGTCTGCTGCTACCGTTGCGAGCCTCGCAGAAGTCCACCTGTTCCAATGCAATGGGGATCTAGTCGCAGGTACAAAACGGATAGGCAGAACGAGACGGGGTGAGTAAGTGTTGACATTTTTTAATCATAATGCAACTGTTGGTTGACTGCCGTGTCACATAGTAATGCATATAATTGATTATAACTAAATGTAGGCTATAATGAAATCAACAAACGCATTACGAGCATGTGGCTCGTCCTCTCGCTCTCTGCATGCAAACGAGGCAATGTGATGATCAACTACAGTTTGCTGTGTGTGAAGTTGAACATTATGATATGTGTGACGTGTCTGATACAACGAGGTGAAGCGATGTCGACTCGAGATTCATTTGGGGGTGTGTGTGACAGCTGCTGCAGTGCGAGCAGAGCTTGATGCTGGATCAGCGTATCGCACTAACTTGGGAGGCGAGAGATAGTAATTTGATTCTGCAAATCAATTTCTCATTCTTCGCTTGATGTAATTAATACAAATGTCCAATATAACGGAATTCGTTAGCTCATAAAAATGTGATTATAACAGACTGCTGTTTAAAACTCTGACCGGAATTTCAGGAATATGTCCGGGGATAGAAATCTTGCAGGACACTCAGACCGGCACAAATATGTTCTAACGGAAACGCTGACTGAGCAAACTAATGCTTACTGCTGTAACCTACTAATAACACTTAAGTAAATCTGAAGATTATTATATAGCAGATGCCTTGGAGGATAAGTCGTGGACAACTGTAGATCATCTAAGCTCCACTGTGTTTAAATTCAAATCCTATGCCATTGTTTATATTTAACCCTTGTGTCTGAAAACTAAAATATTATACTCTTATTAGGGGACTAAATTGAAAAACTCCATAAAAAGATTATGTTGAAATAATTTCCCACTTTCTTTTCCATAAATATTTTATTCAACTTCAGCCCTGATCATAACCATTTTTTATATTATTTTTGTAATGAAATACTCCCACTTTTCTGAAAAGAGTTGTTAAATATGACAAAAAAAAGAATATGTGGTGGTTATGATCGGGCTGAAGTGGAATAAACAATTTATGAAGAGTAAAAAAAAAAATACAAGATAATTAAAAGATTATGCCACATATTATGTTGGCTCATCACTGCAAAGTTATCAAACAAATACGAATCTGATCAGACACAAGGGTTAAGTTGTTGTTCCCTTTCTAATTTCCTCAAACATCTAGTCTAGTTAATGTTAATGTGTCTAGTTATTTGACAATTGATGCTTTTTGTTGGACATTTCAGTCAGTAGTGAGCTCATACTTTGAGCTCATAAGTTTATAGTTAAAATGATTGCAATCTTGTCTTCGTTGTGCATGAATGCGTGTGCTCACCACACACAATATGTGTGTCACTATTCTGGCAGTGGCTATATTGTTAATGAAAGCCTGTTTGTTTTTTGTAAAAAGTTTTAGTCACT
Organism: Notolepis coatsorum; assembly: GCF_963971535.1. NCBI lineage: Eukaryota > Metazoa > Chordata > Actinopteri > Aulopiformes > Paralepididae > Notolepis > Notolepis coatsorum. The sequence goes on from NC_140167.1 coordinate 173,463,977, forward strand.
AAGTTCTGATACCATAGAAAAAAATAAATTTTCATATTAAAGCCATGTTGTCATTTTTGTTCACACATTTTTGGAAATATGGTCATATAAGAATTTTATTATTATTTATTTAACAATAGTGTGTTTAACAGCAGGAAAAAAACATGTAATGTTATGATGTATACATATCAGCAGCAATATTTTAATGTAAAATGTACATTAATCAGTATTGATTCCTTAACTTTACAAGTTACAAGTAGATGTACAAGTTACAAATGTACAAGTAGAGTACCATTTAGATTATGGTTGAATAAACATTGATGTCTAACATTGATTCAATATAAAATCAACTAAAATGTGCATGTAGATTACCATTTAGATTATGGTTGAATAAACATTGATGTCTAACATTGATTCAATATAAAATCAACTAAAATGTGCATGTATATTACCATTTAGATGATGGTTGAATCAACATTGATATAGTATCAGCTATGGTTGACACCTAACGTTGATTCAACGTTAGGGTCATAGACAACGATCTATATAATTTAGATGTCAGGCTTCAACATAGATTCAATATTTCTGCTGAACCCTATTTCAACGTTGATTCACTAATTTTTTGCTATCTGGGTGTATATGTGTGTTAGAAAGAGAGAGAAATATAGAGAGAGAGCATGTCATTTTGTGTGTTAGAGAGAGATATAGAGCATGTCTGTGTGTGTTAGAAAGAGAGAGAGAGCATGTGTGTTTGTGTGTTAGAGAGAGAGAGCATGTCTGTGTGTGTGTGTGTGTGTTAGAGAGAGAGCATGTATGAGAGAGATAAGCAAGACAGCTAAGATGAGCCCCTAAAGGATATTCAACTTTTAATGGAAGAACAAAACAGAAGGAAAAGATAACCTCACAAAGGCAACATGAATATACATAGATCCAAAAGGACAAAGATCAACACTTAAATCCAAAGAGAAGAGGGTCTATACCAGAGAAAACAAAGTAGCAAGGAGCCAACGGCCGACATCAGCTAAATAGGCTAACTGCAAATAGAGTAGCCAGGTACTTACACCAGGTACACACCGTTAGCTACAACAGCTAGCCGTCCCATTTGGCTCAATATAACGTTAGCTACGTTAGCTAGCCGGCCCGCTTTGGCTCAATATAACATTAGCTACAACAGCTAGCCGGCCCGTTTGGCTCAATATAACGTTAGCTACAATAGCTAGCCGGCCCGCTTGGCTCAATATAACATTAGCTACAACAGCTAGCCGGCCCGTTTGGCTCAATATAACATTAGCTACGTTAGCTAGCCGGCCCGCTTGGCTCAACATAACGTTAGCCAACATAAGGTTAGCCTTAGCCACGATAGCTAGCCGGCCCGAGAGAGAGAGAGAGAGAGAGAGAGAGAGAGAGAGAGAGTGAGAGAGAGAGAGAGATCCACGGCGGGAATAGAATAGAGTGCATTAAAAACTCACCAAACGTCCAAGAGGATGGAGACAACCGCGTGGAGTTGACATAGTTCATCTGCCGAACGACAGTCCTCTTCATCTTGGCATAACAATGCTGCATGCGCTCTCTCTAGGTTAGCTAACGCTAGTTAGCCTTTAGCTAAGCTAGCTACTAGCCGACACATGGCTATCCCGACTGAACCACACGTTAGCACTCGATATTATAACGTAGCTAAAGCTAACTAGCTGTCCCTGCCTTTAGCTAACCCGACATGGCTAGCCTGACTGAACTGTCTAACATGCAACAACTTTCATCTTCAGTCCATCTGCCGAACGAGTCGGAACGACCGTCCTCTTCATCTTGGCTGGCATAAGCATAACCTCCAATGCTGCACGCGCGAAATAGTCAAACGCAGCTGACGCACGCCGGCCGACTGTACACATGTACACCCTTCGTTGAAACCAATAGTATGTCTGCTGCAGAGCCGCAGAGCCAGGAACAAGTCAGACACATTCTACAAAGTGTCTAATGTGAAATATATAAGCATATAAGCAAAACTAGATTTTAGGTCTGTGATGAAAAAGGGCCTCGCGGGAAGGGGGGCCTCGCAAAAAAAAAAAAAAAAAAATGTGCGAGGCCCCCCTTCCCGCGAGGCCCCGCACTGCTCGCACACCCCCTGAGGCGGCCCTGGGTGCAAGCATAGTCGTAGTACCGTTGAATGAGTGCTCCTGCCAGAGTCTTCAGGGTATTCTTGTTTACCAGTGAGGAGATCCGGTACAGGAATCGAGTTCGTTGGTTGACTTTTTTTATTACATTGGATGCCATTTTGTCACAGGAAAGATTTGCCTCTAGGATGGAGCCCAGGTAGGTAATTTCTTCTTTCCTTGTGACAATATTGTCACCCACTGTAACTGAGAAGCCGTCGGTCTTGCTGAGTTTGTGTGAGCCTATAACATGCTCCTCCTGTCAGCCAAGTCTGTGTATAGTGGGTGGGAGGGGTTTTCCCTGATGGCCTTGGAGCTTAGCAAGGTTCCTCCTCTCCGCCACCCTCGCTAGAGTCCAGCTCCACCCCAACCACGCTACTGGCCTTCTTGACCACCTTATCCAGCCTGTTTGTGTCCCCTGCTCTCAGTCCGCTGCCCCAGCAGGTCTGTTATATATATCCGTTCAGTCTGTTTTTGTATAAGTGAATGTTCTTAAGATAGAGAGAAATTAGACTTTTCAATTGCCTCTCTGCTGTTTAGTTCAGCACCGTGGGCAGCGCCAAGCAAGCCACAGCGCCGTTGTCCCAGCTGAAACGTATAAAAGGGAACCTGTGTTGAAAAACCATTGTGCCCCCCCGAGAACATTTTATGCCCCCCCACTAATTTGTTTCTGCAGCCTGGTCTGGATATGATGTACAGAGAGGGCGACAGTGGCTCAGGAGGTAGAGCAGTCGTCTGGTAATCAGAAGGCTCCCAGTTCGATTCCGAAATGTCCTTGAGCAACCTCTAACTGCTCCCGATGAGCAGGTTGGCACCTTGCATGGTTGCCTCCGCCGTCGGTGTGTGACTGAATGGGTGAATGTGAGTAACAAAATTGTAAAGCGCTTTGGATAAAAGCTGCTATATAAATGCACCATTTACCATTTATATAGATAAATATGATTGGGAGTGACGTAGAGAGATATGAGTGAAGTGTGTGTGTGTGTGTGTGTGTGTGTGTGTGTGTGTGTGTGTGTGTGTGTGTGTGTGTGTGTGTGTGTGTGTGTGTGTGTGTGTGTGTGTGTGTGTGTGTGTGTGTGTGTGTGTGTGTGTGTGTGTGTACAAGTTGAAGGCTTTGTGTAGATAGAGAGAGAGCAAGAGGGGAAGATAGTGTGTGTAGATAGTGAGACAGCTGTGGATGTGTGTTTGTACTTGTGGGATAGTGAGAGAGACAGAGAGAGAGAGGGGGAGAGATAGCTTGTCTGCATGTGTATTGTTTGTACTATATGTAGCAGGGTGGATTATCCCTGCTTCGTGGGAACTGTGGTGTGCGGTCAATAGGTAGCGAGACACAGTAGCACTCTGGCCAGCTGCACCTCCGTCTTTGGGGTCCGGAGCGTCAACTGGAGGCTGGCAGTGGGGATGTATGAGGCCCAGGGTTTACAAACCTGGTCCGGTACTCTGGTCTTCCTCCCTCTCTCTGGAGCAGTCAGCAGTACTCCCCAACACACCCTCACCCTCCACAGTTGCCCCTTTTGCCCTCCCACACCTAATGACCGGATGGTAGAGAAATAACTTGGTTCCCCCCCGCAAGCAGTACCCTCCCTTAGTGACACCAGAACCCTTACAATGGAAATGGAAAAGGTAGAATAGGAAGGGGTTAAGGTTACATATATTACCCGTATCAAAGGGTTAGGGTTAGGGTTAGAAATAATGAAAGACACACACACAGTGCTCCCGTTCTGGATGACTGTATTGTAACTCAGCCTAGTTACAACAATGCTACGTCTGGTGATTACTGCACCATGGGTATCCATACAATAATTACTGGCATGAATCAATGGCATGAATCAATTATAATATTACACCCAGGCACCAAGTGCTCTCAGGTACCCAGACTAAACGCTGCCCACGTCTGGGCGGAACACAGTATTTACTTTCTCTAAGGAATTACACTCTTACTGTCCCCGGTTGAGAATATGGGGAAGGAAGGGGGGAGCATAGGGAAGAAAATAAAGGGATTCACAAAACGGGAATTATTTAGGAAATACACGCCTTATCACGCTCAAAGAAAAGGAATAAAATAAAAGAGTGAGCCCACAAAATACCCTGCAAAAGTCCTATTCTAATGCCGGCATATATTGTTCGGGGTACCCCTATGAACTGGTAGTAGCAATGTTACTTTCGCCCGCGGGCTGCACCACACTGTGTACTGTATATGGAATCGGGAGCATCAATGCTCATTTGTACTCATCCGAAATGGCCGCCTCGCCACTCCACTGTTGTCCGGGAGGCAAGATGGCGTCGAACGCTTTCAGCGCGTACACCAGCAGGCGGAGCTGTAGCAGAGGGGCAGTGCTGGCTGAGCTGGTGCTGGGCGATGACGACCTCTGCTGGTGGGAAAGAACTCCCGGGTCCTGCAGGCAGCCAGGAGCAGGTTTGCTGTAGCACTCCGGTGCGGACAACTGTTGACGCCCGGGGCAGACTGCTTGTAGGTCCCGCATGTCTCTGGCACGCAGACTATACCGTCACAGTAACTGCTATAACCCGACTACTGTGAACTCAGATTTATAATTAGCCGCACGCTATCTATACCGCACACTGTAACTACTGTAACTCGATTGCTAGTGCCTGGCTCTGCACTCATTGTTCATATAATACCGCTGGTACTGCTAGGATATCGTGTCCACTAGCCAGTACTCATTATCACCCGTTATCCTCTTACGGGGCCCCCTGGCATAACGTCAGCAACAGGGCTATCCAGAGCCCCGTTAGCTGCGACTACTTGTTGTCAAGTTCACTGCCGAAGAGAACGACTTCCGCTGGTCTCCGCCCTTTATCATCTCCCAGCTCTCTCCGCCACTCTCTGCCTGCTACCGCCCCCTGCTGGTCCCGCCTGCCAGTCACAAGGGAAGACGCATTTGTAGATTATGATTCAGTACTGTCATTTATAATCCATATTCCAATGCTCTTCAGAAGGGGACGCTTGTGTCATTGTTCGTGTGAATATTAATGACACTAGTTAGAATGTCTTTGTGTACAAAAGGGACATAAGACACAGTCAGCAGTTCTGAATAATATACCATATTTTCCAGACTGCTACATTTCCCCCCACTTTGAACTTGCTAAGTCCTCTGCAAGTTAACAACAAAAACAAACGCATGCATGAAAACGGTCCTGAGACCAACAGTTTCACACAACGATTGACAATTACACATTATGCCAACAGTTTTACACACTCCCTCAGGAGTTGGACACACTGTTCCGCGAACACACTCTTGAGCACGTAGTCCTGGCGATACCGAGCGGGTAGCCGACCTCTGGTGCTCCTCTGGGGCCGAGCGGGCTCCACTCTGGGGGGTTCCACCTCCCCCGCCTCCGACTCCGTGTCGGATTCCTTCATGTCCGTCGGCGGGTCATGGACCACAGCCGCGCCCTCCGGGGCCATCGGTGGACCGCCCACGACCTCTTCTTCGACTCCGTCTTCGCCGCCTTCCTCCTCCTCTCCCGAGGGGGTCGACTCCACCTCTGACTCGGCGCTTACGGCCTCCTCAGGGGCGTCCCGCAGGGGACCGGGGTGGTTACACGCCCTAGGATGCGGTTCCCGCCGGTGCCCGAAAGCACCTCCGATGTCTGATTCGGACGAGCTCCGCGGTGCCACCGGGATCTGTCGAGGGGCCCTCCCCCGCACTTCCGGGTCAGAAGCCGGGAAGGGACAGGTCTTGAGCTGGTCTCGATGCACGGTCCTTTCTGGACCCCCTGCTTCGGGCCTGACCGTGAACACGGGCGTCCCCTCGTGGCTCTGCTTAACCACCACATATGACGTAGGCTCCCACTTGTCTTGTATCTTATTACGGCCCCGGATTCGGTGGTCGCGTATCAGGACCCGGTCTCCGGCCCGCAGGAGTGCACCTCTGCTCTTCCTGTCGTAAATCCTCTTGCGTCGATGGGACGCCTGCTTCGCCGTGGCCTCAGCGGCCTCCGCGGCGGCCTTTAGTCGCTCATGGTGACTCTGCACCCACTCGTCTAGGTCCGCCGCCCCCTCCTCAATGACGTCTCTGCCCCCCAGGACATCCCGGGGCATCCTAGCGTCCCTCCCGAAGAGCAGGTAGAAGGGAGGGTATCCCGTAGAGGAGTGCATGTGGCAGTTGTACGTGAGTACCAACTCAGGTAGGTGCTCCTTCCAGTCCCGCTTCTTCTCTGCGGGCAGACTACGCAGCATGTCATGCATGGTCCGATTGAACCTCTCGCATTGCCCATTCCCCTGGGGATGGTAAGGCGTGGTGCGGCTCTTTGTAATTCCGTACAGTCGGCAGAGCTCCTTGATGACGCTCGACTCGAAATTTCGCCCTTGATCGGCATGGATTCGGGCAGGGCACCCGTAGTACACGAACCAGTACTTGATGATGGCAGCGGCGGTGGTCTTCGCAGTCTGGTCTTTGGTCGGTACGGCAATAGTGAATCTGGTGAACATATCGGTCAGCACCAGTACGTTCTCGTAGCCACTCGCCGACCTCTCCAATACGGTGAAGTCCATGGCCAGGACCTCCAGGGGTGCCGTCACGTTAGTGCAGGTCATCTGGGCCTGGGCTTTAGGGAACACGTCGCGGGCTAATGCACATCGCTTGCATTGCTGCACCCATTGCTTCACCTCTTCTGCCATTCCGATCCAGTAGTAACCTCGCCTCATCAGGACCACCGTCCCTCATCCCCCGTAGTGTCCCGCGTCTTCGTGCTGGGTCTCGTAGGGCTGTGGGCACCACCAGCTGGAGAACCTCCTCTCCATCCCGGGGATCGCTTACGCGCCGAAACAGCACTTGCTGGTGCAGACGGAATCGTTCCCACTGCCCGTATAACTTGCGGAGTTTCGGGTCTCCTTCCTTCAGCTGTACTTTAGTGGGGGGGACCCCCTGTGTCACCGCCCGCCACACCGGACCCAACTCGGGGTCGTCTGCCTGGAGCTGCCGCATTTCCGCCCAGTCATATCCGCTGTTCCCCTTCGGTGCCGCTATCCATCGTGCGCCGACACTCGAGACCTCCCGTGTCTCTGTCGGTCTCCCAGGGCACAGCAGGGCCCGCACTTCCTCCGCTGGGACCATGACGTAGCCCTCGCGGGCAACTGGGGCGGGGACGGACAATGGAGCGGCCCGTTCCTGGAGACCCTGACGGGTGTGGGTGCCGGCCGCGGCTATAATTAGGAAGTCTTTCTCAGTGTCTTCCACTTCAGGTTCTGATCGCATCGGCATGCGAGACAGAGCGTCTGCGTTCTGGTTGAGTCGACCAGGTTTGTAGTACACCACGAAGTCGTACTCCGCGAGCTGAGCGTTCCACCGCTGCTCCACTGCTCCCAGGTTGGCCGTGCCGAGGTGTCTCAGCGGGTTGTGGTCGGTGATCACGGTGAACTGGGCGTACATCAAGAGGTCTCTGAACTTCTCAGTGACCGCCCACTTCAGGGCGAGGAGTTCCAGCTTGAACGCACTATAATTTTGGTCATTCCTTTCGGACCCACGCAGGCCTCGGCTCGCAAAGGCGATGACTCGCTCCACGCCCTCCTGTTCCTGACTTAGTACCGCTCCCAGTCCCAAGTAACTCCCGTCGGTGGTCACTATGAAGGGGAGCTGGAGGTCGGGGTAGGCCAGCACCGGGGGTGTCAAGAGGCACTGCCGCAGATGATCGAAGGCCGTCTGACACTGCAGAGTCCACTTGAAGGCCTCGGGCCGGCCCTTGGCGAACCCCTTTTTTTCTTTCCCCATCAGGGCGTGCAGTGGCTGGGCCACCTGGGCGAAGCGGGGCACGAACCGCCGATAATAGGACAGGAATCCGATCACCTGCCTCACTTCCTTCGCTGAGCGTGGCGCCGGCCAGTCCTCCAACGCCTTCACTTTGTCGGTGTCGACCTGTACGCCGGCCGCGGAGACGACGTGTCCCAGGAACTTGACTTCGGTCTTCAGAAGGAAGCACTTCCGGGGCTTGAGTTTGAGCCCATGCTCCCGAAGTCGTCCAAACACCAGGTCCAACTTCTGACAGTGGCTCTCAAAGTCACTGGCGAACACCAAGACATCATCTAGGTAGACGAGTAGGACGTCAAAGGCCAGGTCTCCCAGTACTGCGGTCATCAACCGCTGGAATGTCGCTGGTGCGTTACACAACCCAAAGGGCATACGGGTCCACTGGTAGAGGCCGAAGGGCGTCGTGACTGCCATCTTCTCTTGGTCTTCTTCGTTCACCGCCACCTGGAAGTAGCCGGCGGTGAGATCGAGCGAGGAGAAGATCTTGGCCTGCCCCAAGGCGTCTAGGGACTCCTCGATGCGAGGTAGGGGGTACGCATCCCGGTGTGTCACGTTATTTAGGCGGCGGTAGTCGCAGCAGAACCGCACGGAGCCGCATTTCTTTATGACGATCACGGCTGGTGACGCCCACGGACTGCAGCTCTCTACCAGGACACCCAGGTTCACCAGATCTTGCACGTGTCTCTTTACTTCTTGGAACACGTGGGGCGGTATTCGGCGGTGCCGTAGCTTGACCGGGTGTGCGTCTCCAGTGGGAACGTAGTGGGTGACCGTGGTGGTGTAACCATAGTCCCCGTCGTCAACGGAGAACACCGCCTTGTGTTTCTCCAACACTTGATTCAGCCGGCTCACTTGGGCCGTTGTGAGATCCTGCAGGTTCGCCTGCATGGCCACGGCGAGCCCGCGGGTTTTCCCGTCCGGCTCCGCCTCTGGCGGCCTGGCTCGAGTCTCAATCGCCGTCACTCGGACGCCTCCGTCTACTTCCTCTATGGTCACCCTCTCCTGGGGCCGTACCTGACGGGGGCAGTGAAGCTCTGCCAGTCTGGACCGGGGTCGGAGCACCATCTCGACGTCAGTCGGGTTCAACACCCGCACAGGCACTCTCCCCTGTCGGGCGTAGGTCACCACGTTCGCCACCAATAGTCCGGGAGGCAGGTTGGCACTCTGCGTATTCTCTATCATCACGGGACGCCGCATCCCCGCTGTCGTCTCGCACCGGCCTGAGACGACCATTTCGCTGTGCGGGGGAATGACCACAGACTCTCTGCCGGCCACCTTGACGTACCCCATCTTTCCCGGGGCGGTACACTCTCGGCCTTCTTGGGCCAGGACGGCGACCACACGGCGGATGGCGATGCTTCTAGCGTCGACACGTCTTCGGTTCACCGGCCGCATCCCCTTGATCCCTGCGAACAGGCCATCTACCCCGCAGAGCACGTTCATGCCCAGCAGTCCCTGGACGGCGTCTCCTAGGTCCCCTCGGCCTGGGTCGTCTTTTAGTATGAATATGCATTTTCCTGTGAATGTCATATCTAGGCACTTCACTTCGGCGTAGAGACACCCCACCACTGGGATCTCCAACCCGTTGGCGGCGATGAGAGTGATCCAGTTGGCGGGGGTCAACTTCGACTTCGGGAAGTGTCTTCGAAAGTGGCTCTCGTACATGGTGGTGACTTCGGCGCCAATGTCGAAGAGGCAGCGGGTCTCGACCCCGTCGATCTGGACGTCTAGTGTGAGGCATTCCCCTTGCGCGTCTTGCGTCTCGGTGCCCTCCGCGGCCGAGCCGGCGACTCCGGTTACGACGGCGTCGACTGTCCTTCGTGCTCTGGGTCGGTACCCTGACGAGCCCGGAGCTTCGGGGTTGGGAGTAGAGGCGGGGCGTGGCTCGCCGGCCGAGCGGGGGCAGTCTCTGCTGATGTGGCCCGGCTGATTGCAGGCATAGCAGATCAGCCGGCCGTCTTCGTCTCGGCGGGGCTCTCGTGTGGCGGCGGTCGCGTCGTCTCGGCGTCGCCGTCCGGTGGCGCCTCTCCGGGGCGTGTCACGTTCCTGTGAGAAGGTCTGAGCTAGTTGCTCCTGGCGCGCACCTAGCCGCTCCATTCCCGCCTGGATCTGTTTAATAGTGTCCCGCAGCGTGTCCATGCTTGTCGGGGTCTCTCGTCCCTCCCCGGTCGCGGCGTGGACCAAGCCCCGGGGGGGACCCTTGTCGGCGGGGAGGACCAGCTCGTCTTCCGTCCAATCGATCGCCGCCTGCAGTACCTGGGGAAACGGCCGCGTCGCGTCCTCCCTCATGTACTTCCGCATTTCTCTCCTCAGGGCCTCGTCTCGGAGCCCCACCACAAACCGCTCTTGTAGCAGGGGCGGTGGCGTCGGCCACCAGCGCAGGCGCCCGACGTCGTAGGCGACGGATCCTCTCCTGGTCTTCGGTCGAAGAACTCCCCCAGTCGAACGCTGACCGGGACCTTGTCCCCATAGGTTTCCTCGAGGAGCGCGAACAAGCCTTCCGTGTCTGGGATAGTTCCCTCCGTCCGGAAGCGTACCATCTGCTTCGCTTCGCCTTTGAGGTGAAGCTGTACGACCTCCGCTTGTTCCTCCGCGGGCACTCGACTGGCACGGAGATGGGTCCTCATGGCCTGGATCCAGTCTTCCACAGGCAGTTCCCCTCTCTCCTTTTCACCCCCAAATTCGCTGCACTTCCGCTCTCGTTGGACGTACACCACCGGGAGGGGCGCTGGAGGGAGCTGTAGGATCATGGCCTGTGCCGCTGCGAGCGACTCTTGTCGCCTGGCCCGTTCCAATTGTTCATACTGGTGATCCAGGACGCCCGCCTGGTCTTGGAGTTGACCCTTTAGGAACTCCACTTCGGCGGTCAAGGTCAGCACCGTCTCGGCTTCCCTCCCTTCCTCTTTGAGCGGGGGCGGCGAGTCACCTCCTTGCTTCACCCGGGACGGCCCGGCTTTGGCCTCCGGCTTCGGGGTGTCGTCGTCCGACATCTCAGGTCTCTGGGTCGTCACTTACAAGGGAGTGGAGTAGGATGTTGATCCTGTTCGTGACGCCAAATGTAGCAGGGTGGATTATCCCTGCTTCGTGGGAACTGTGGTGTGCGGTCAATAGGTAGCGAGACACAGTAGCACTCTGGCCAGCTGCACCTCCGTCTTTGGGGTCCGGAGCGTCAACTGGAGGCTGGCAGTGGGGATGTATGAGGCCCAGGGTTTACAAACCTGGTCCGGTACTCTGGTCTTCCTCCCTCTCTCTGGAGCAGTCAGCAGTACTCCCCAACACACCCTCACCCTCCACAGTTGCCCCTTTTGCCCTCCCACACCTAATGACCGGATGGTAGAGAAATAACTTGGTTCCCCCCCGCAAGCAGTACCCTCCCTTAGTGACACCAGAACCCTTACAATGGAAATGGAAAAGGTAGAATAGGAAGGGGTTAAGGTTACATATATTACCCGTATCAAAGGGTTAGGGTTAGGGTTAGAAATAATGAAAGACACACACACAGTGCTCCCGTTCTGGATGACTGTATTGTAACTCAGCCTAGTTACAACAATGCTACGTCTGGTGATTACTGCACCATGGGTATCCATACAATAATTACTGGCATGAATCAATGGCATGAATCAATTATAATATTACACCCAGGCACCAAGTGCTCTCAGGTACCCAGACTAAACGCTGCCCACGTCTGGGCGGAACACAGTATTTACCTTCTCTAAGGAATTACACTCTTACTGTCCCCGGTTGAGAATATGGGGAAGGAAGGAGGGAGCATAGGGAAGAGAATAAAGGGATTCACAGAACGGGAATTATTTAGGAAATACACGCCTTATCACGCTCAAAGAAAAGGAATAAAATAAAAGAGTGAGCCCACAAAATACCCTGCAAAAGTCCTATTCTAATGCCGGCATATATTGTTCGGGGTACCCCTATGAACTGGTAGTAGCAACGTTACTTTCGCCCGCGGGCTGCACCACACTGTGTACTGTATATGGAATCGGGAGCATCAATGCTCATTTGTACTCATCCGAAATGGCCGCCTCGCCACTCCACTGTTGTCCGGGAGGCAAGATGGCGTCGAACGCTCTCGGCGCGTACACCAGCAGGCGGAGCTGTAGCAGAGGGGCAGTGCTGGCTGAGCTGGTGCTGGGCGATGACGACCTCTGCTGGTGGGAAAGAACTCCCGGGTCCTGCAGGCAGCCAGGAGCAGGTTTGCTGTAGCACTCCGGTGCGGACAACTGTTGACGCCCGGGGCAGACTGCTTGTAGGTCCCGCACGTCTCTGGCACGCAGACTATACCGTCACAGTAACTGCTATAACCCGACTACTGTGAACTGTGATTTATGATTAGCCGCACGCTATCTATACCACACACTGTAACTACTGTAACTCGATTGCTAGTGCCTGGCTCTGCACTCATTGTTCATATAATACCGCTGGTACTGCTAGGATATCGTGTCCACTAGCCAGTACTCATTATCACCCGTTATCCTCTTACGGGGCCCCCTGGAATAACATCAGCAACAGGGCTATCCAGAGCCCCGTTAGCTGCGACTTCCGCTGGTCTCCGTCCTTTATCATCTCCCAGCTCTCTCCGCCACTCTCTGCCTGCTACCGCCCCCTGCTGGTCCCGCCTGCCAGTCACAAGGGAAGACGCATTTGTAGATTATGATTCAGTACTGTCATTTATAATCCATATTCCAATGCTCTTCAGAAGGGGACGCTTGTGTCATTGTTCGTTAATGACACTAGTTAGAATGTCTTTGTGTACAAAAGGGACATAAGACACAGTCAGCAGTTCTGAATAATATACCATATTTTCCAGACTGCTACATATAGTAAGTGTTGAAGTGCCACGAAGTGACCCTTTTTATTATGACATCCTGTTCTCCCTGTCAATTGTAGGATATAAAGGATTAAGCATATGTTTATTGTATATATCTGTTTTAAATCTAAGCATATGTGACTGTATGTGTCTATATGTGATATGTACACTGGGCTGGGCTGCACAGTCAGAGTGGAAAGTCTTCCTCGTCTTCTTATCTTACTGTTAGTGGAGCCAGGAATGTGGCCTTGGAGACGGCTCCGAGCAGAGGAGCCGAGGAGGGAGAGATGAGGCAGAAAACTGTTGTACACTTTAAAACTACAAAATACATATATGATGTTTGATGTTGATGTTGATGTTGCTGATTGATGGGCATATCAATCAGTGTTTAAGTATATGAGTATTGAATTGTACATGTACATATATGCTGTATCTGCTTTCTGTAGAATTTGTATCATTGCAATTATGCATTAGTTAGTTAGTGTTTAGTGACGTGATGGGGTTTTCCCAGAAGAAAGTAATCTGTTACTTCCCCAGTAAATGTAACGACTAGAAGGGGAGGAGTTCATCCTTACTGAGTGTGTTGTGTGTTGATTGGATGGTAGAAATTACATCACTGTATTTAGGCCAATAATAAAGAGGTCTTGATATGATGCCGGACCGATATATAAGTGACTGCTCCAGCCTCGTGAGCTCAGATTTTTTCATTCTTAGACTGCAGACACCATTATGACAAAGAGAGTTTTTGCTATGCTAAGAGAGAGATGTTTTTTGTTTTATACTCACTTTTACTGAATTGGACATTTCCAATGCAGTCTCTTTTGTAACTTGCTTTTTCTAATTAAAATAACTTTGTTATAATACCTATTGAATTCGTGGACTGCCGTTCTATCACAATGTGCCGCGACGCTGGCCTCGCCCTGCTCTCGTCTGAGGTAACGGTATAGCTACACTCTGGAAGCCATGCAGATTGAATCAATTGCTGGTTACTGCTTTTCAGCTAAAGTTATATAGAGGATATTATATATATATATATTATATATATATATATATGGCACTGTTTGTTGTTTGCGGGCGCCGGTATCTCTGTGTTCGATGGGCTCCATCAGATTTGTGGGAAACTGAGAGTCTGGCCACTGCAGGGCCGGACGATCGGTACCACGGATCGATGGATCTGTCGAATTGATAAGGGGTACTGGGGCTTGCAAATGATTATTAAGTGTTATTGCGCTAATATAATTACTATTGTTGTAGGCAAAGTAATATCATCAGGCTTTCAAATGAGTAGCATTACAGGCCTTTCCTCACAAATGAGGATAGTGGCGGTGACGGCGAAATAATATCATCAGGCTTTCAAATGAGTAGCATTACAGGCCTTTCCTCACAAATGAGGATAGTGGCGGTGACGGCAAAGTAATATCATCAGGCTTTCAAATGAGTAGCATTACAGGCCCTTTCGTAAAATGATGATAATAATGATGATAATGATAATGATAATAATATTATTGTTATTATAGGAAATAACATTCGGTTTATTACAAACAAAGAAGAGGTTAACAACTCTTCTATGCTTATATTTCATATCAACTGGATATAACTAACTAGTGACTATGAAGTAAGCGTGATTAGGAAATAGTAATTGACCCGAGAACTTAGCGAGTTTAGCACCTCGCTGGGGGATATCGGGCGGCCACAGGGTTCTATCTCGAGTAGGTGATCTGAGATAGATAAGAGACAACCCATCGGCATTCAACAATAAGAGAGAGAGAGAGGGAGACATGTGTATGTGTATTCCAGCTGTGAGCTGGTGACTGTAGAGTGGCTGGTATTACACCTACAGTGCCCATCATCCTGCCTAAGTGCCCTTGGGAAAGGCACTGAACCCCAAAAACTGCTCCAGGGGCAGTGCACTGCGGGCAACCCTGTGCTCCGATCTCTGATGAAATGCATATGTGTGGGGGACTGTGTGTTTTGGAATAATGAAATTGTCATGAACATTTTTAGTGAATCTACAATTCAACCAGCAACTGTGGCCAGTGGATGAAAAAGTCAATTTCCCGCTCTGGATTCTCTTGTCCTTGTACTACGTGTGTCACTATGTAATAATCACCACGTAACTGCTCTGCAGTGTAACGCAGCCGTCCCGGGTTCGACTCCCGGACCCGGAGACCTTTGCTGCATGTCTTCCCCCCATATCTCCTCCCAACTTTCCTCTCTGCCAGGCCTATCCGAAATAAAGCAATAAAATACCAACAAAAAACAAAAAAACACAAATAAAGTACTAATCTCCACCACAGGAAAAAGGGCACATAATGACGTTATGTTATAGTCATACGCTTCGTATCGTGCAAAACTATGCGACTGGGAGTCAAACTAACTTGTGATGGGGGTAGGGTGCCCAGTCCCGATATTGGGACGTTTGTCCCGCGTCCCGCTACAACATAACAATGTCTCGCAATTCAAAAAAAATAAATATTATTATTATTTTTTTATTTTTTATTATTCAAATATTATTATTTAAAAAATGTTTTAAATGTTGTTAATTTAATGCCTTGTTCCAATACCCTATTATATTTAAAATAAAAAAATTGGGCGACGTCAAACCAATGCGCAGCCGAGCGGAGCAGCTCGACTCGAGTCTCGCGAGTCGCGCTGCCTGTCACTGTCAGACAGTCCAAGGCCGAGGCAGCTGCAGTGTGTGTGACGTCAGTCATACCTGATGTTTCTGCAGAATAGCCTAAAGCTTTTTTACGACGCAGTGCTTGAAGTTGAGGGGGATGACACAACTGTCTGTGAGCTTTTCCAGCTCATGACCAGTCTAAGACTGAAACTTGAACAACGATCAAAGGACCGTTATTTTGGATTCAAGACCAGTGCTCTCATGCAGAGGTTTCCTACCACACAGGCTGCTGCGATCGAACAGGACTTTTTAATTTTCTATCAGAGAGTGCTCGCTTACCTAGACAAATGGTTTGATTTCTCTGATCAGAATTACCTGAAACAGGTGTCATGCTTGGCTCTCAAGAAGAGAGCATTCAGCTTCCAAGAGCTACATTATTATATTGTGAAGATCAACCATCGCATTCCGTCTCCTCTCTTCTACACTTCACTGCTAATAATGCTCAGGAAAAGATGGCTGAAAAGACTTAGCTCCTGCTCTTTCTATTAATGGAGTGATTTTATCAGCTTGGATACCAAGATTGATGGTTACCTGCCTTTCTCTGCCACGCTTATATCCATCCTTATACCATCCTCTGCCAGCTCTATTTGTCTATGGAGATGTTCCCCTTCTTTGCAGGGCTATAACTTTTTAAATTGTATTGCTAAATTGACATTACTATGGCCCATTCAACGTCAAGTATCTATCGTTTAGGATGTAGCAACGTTCTACTTTTTCATTCACATATTCATACTAAAATACAGTCTAAAGTATAAATATGTTTTTATCGTTTTTCGCAGCATTCTGCAGAACGTGAGATATAGGCATAAATACATATATTAGATCATCAAATGTAGTTTGATACCGATTGACGTCAGATAAAAAAATTCAATTGTACAAGGTCCTAAACGTCATGCCTCATCATCTGCTGGTGACCGGAGGGGGGGGGGGGGGGGGGGGGTTTATAAGTCCGTGGCCCACGTTAAATCATTCATGTAGTATGGGTCATATATTGATCGGAGCAGTTTGTATCGAAAATAATAATCAAACACGCTGAAACTCACCGCAGCTTCCTCTGACCGTTGGGTGATCAGCGTGGAGCAGAAAGATTGCTATTATGGGATGTTGATATATGCGATCCATTTCCAGGGTGTATAATACTATATACGTCCAAATCATGTTGTTTATCGAGTTATTGGCAACGGATCGCTATCCAGTGTATCAAGCTGGAGTCCAAAATATGGGTGAGCACCACTTCCGGCCGCTCACTTCCGGTTTTGGCACCTCGCCGATCGGCCACCAGATGGCGGTCTTGCACCGTTGGAGAGTTGAGAGGAGCTCTACAGCACCCGTCAAGTCTCCGTGGGTGAAATATGATTGCCATGACAGATTTTTGAAATATTGATCTCAAAGACGCTGTACGACGTCATTGGCAGATTAAGCATGGCGAGCAATCACATCTAAAGTCGGCCTTGGCGATTAAAGGGTAAAAGTGTGATTAAATAAAGATTAGCAAAAAAAAAATAAAAAATCACCCCCCCCCCTCACCTACGTGTCCCGCATTGTCCCGCAAAAGCAGTGCTGCTGTCCTGCGACTGAACCATTTTGACCTGGTCACCCTAGATGGGGGTCAAGTGCGCTCACCACTAGACCAAGCCACCCACTCTGATACAAACACAGCAATACTATATGATGGTTCATATAAGTACTTTATTTACGTATTTTAAGCGAGATCGGGCTGTCCAACCATACCCCAGGCTGTCTGTAATCCATTCAGTCCGGTGGATTCTACAGTACTTAATGAAACCTTTCGTTTGTTTGTTTCTAGGGCCTGTGTTTGTGTATAGTGGTCAGTCTCATTTGCCTGCGTGTTACCATGACCTGTGTTTGTGTATAGTGGTCAGTATCATTTGCCTGCGTGTTACCAGGACCTGTGTTTGTGTATAGTGGTCAGCAGGGCCGCCTGGGAGAAATGCGAGGCCCTGTGCGAGATTTAAACGCGCTAAACAGAGAGTACACAGTGGCAGAATACCTGAGCACTGTGACTGAAGATCCTTGACTAGGTACAGACTCAGCGAGCACAGCCTAGCCATCGAGAAAGGCCGCCATAGGCAGACTGTGTGTGTTAGAAAGAGAGAGAGAGAGAGAGAGCATGTGTGTTAGAGAGAGAGCATGTATGAGAGAGATAAGCAAAGATGACCCCCTAAAGGATATTCAACTTTTAATGAAAGAACAAAACAGAAGGAAAAGATAACTTCACAAAGGCAACATGAATATACATAGATCCAAAAGGACAAAGATCAACACTTAAATCCAAAGAGAAGAGGGTCTATACCAGAGAAAACAAAGCAGCAAGGAGCCAATGGCCGACAGCTAAAGGCTAGCCAGGTAGGCTACTGACACCAGGCCACACACAGCTTTGGCCAACGGCCCAACGCTACCCAAGCTACACAAACGAACAAATTAATTCACACACAGCACATGTCGTATCTCCAAATGTTGTGAAGTAACATATGTTTTGCCTGGAAAAAAACATCGTTATTAACAAAACATTCGGGAGGGGAAGGAAGGAAGAGTGGGGTAATGTCATGACATTTTCATTAATCTTACCTGCACCAAGGAACGCAGGGCGAAAGGCCGCAACACAGGTCTCCACGTTGACAAAAGGCCTCTCGCTGTCGGGACAAAAATAAGCTATGGCCAGAGCCTTGTCATGGTGCAGGCCCGACTACATCTTCTGTCAAAGATGATGTCGTAGTCAGAGTGCCAGAACCCCCTGCTATTCTCACGGCTAATGTCAATGGTCGTAGCACAAACTAACAGCTAACTCAAGGCTAACTGATAGCATCAAACGAACGTTCCCAGCCGAGCGCAGCCGGCAGCTAACGTCGAAGCTAAACAGCTAACTGGCTAACAGTTAGCTCAACCAGGCTATCGCTAACCATTAGCTAACGCAGAAGCAAGCTATGCGGCTACATACAGGTGCTGACACCAGGCCACACACCGTTAGCTACTAGTAGTACTACAACAGCTAGTCGGCCAGTTTAGCTCCAGAGAGAGAGAGAGAGAGAGAGAGAGAGAGAGAGAGATGTCCACGGCGGGAATAGAATAGAGTTAATAGAATAGGTTAAAAACTCACCAAACGTCCAAGAGGATGGAGACAACCGCGTGGAGTTGACGAAGTTCATCTGACAAACGACCATCCTCTTCATCTTGGCTGCATGTCTCTAGGTTAGCTAACGCTAGTTAGCCTTTAGCTAAGCTAGCTACTAGCCGACATCATCATGGCTATATCCCGACTGCATCATGACAAGGCTCCGGCCATTTGTCCCGCCAGCGAGAGGCCTTTCGTCAACGTTCCTTGGTGACCGACCCACTGATAATGACCGACCTCTTCGTCTTGGCTGGCATAACTAAGCATAATAGTCAAAAGCTGCACGCGCGAAATAGTCAAACGCAGCTGACTCACGCCGGCGTACTACACATGATGTAAGTAACCACTCCCTTCGTTGAAACCAATAGTATGTCTGCTGCAGAGCCCCAGAGCTCCTTTAGTTGAAACCAATAGTATGTCACTGCAGACCCAGGAACAAGTCAGACACATTCTACAAACGTGTCTAATGTGAAATATATAAGCATATAAGCAAAACTAGATTTTAGGTCTGTGATGAAAAAGGGCCTCGCGGGAAGGGGGGCCTCGCAAAAAAAAAAAAAAAAAAAAAAAAAGCGTTTTTTTTTTTTTTTTTTTTTTTGCGAGGCCCCCCTTCCCGCGAGGCCCTGTGCGACCGCACTGATCGCACACCCCCTGAGGCGGCCCTATATGTGTATAGTGGTCAGTATTATGTGTCTGTGTGTTTCCAGGGCCTGTGTTTGTGTATAGTGGTCACTGGTCAGTATCGCTTGCTGGGGGTGGATGTCAGAGAGGAGGCCCAGGTGGAAGAGGCTCTAGGTGAGGCTGGGCTGGATTTGGCTGCCCCCACCCTGCTGCTCTCTGAGGTGGTGCTGACCTACATGGAGACACCGTGGTAAGGAGCCAGTACATCTAAGCTGGTGTTTTGTTTTGTTTAGTTTTAAAGGAACCTACATTTTCTGAATAATCTTTCTTGTAACCCAAAAAACGAAAAACATGTTTTAGTCTAAAATCTTACTAACTTACAATGTCTCATTCAGCCTAACAAGAAATGTCATCTCATATCTAATTATTTTTCATACTATTTGGTAAATGGACTGCATTTATATAGTGCTTTTTTATCCAAAGTGCTTTATTACTTATGCCTCACATTGACCCATTCACTCACACATTCACACACCGACAGCGGAGGCAACCATGCAAGGTGCCAACCTGCTTATCGGGATCAGTTAGGGGTTAAGTGTCTTGCTCAAGGACACATCGACACGCTGCTCGACGGAGCTGGAATCGAAACAGGAAACTTCTGATTACCAGACGACCACTCTACCTCCTGAGCATAGATTCTACCATTGCCATGACCTTATTTTGGGTTTTAGACCTAAAGATATTGAAAAACACTGATCTGGGAGACCACGTCACCTTGTGTTTGGGTTTGTATGTAAGAACTGTTTGTTCATTCGACGACGTGCATAGCTCTTATCATTTGGACGTCTTCCAGGTCAGATGAAGCTCCTCCCCCAGTCACTGTTCGTCATGTACGAACAGACCCTGCGACCCCTTTGGCAGAGTGATGCAAGGTCACTTCCTGAAGCTGAACTCACCGCTGAACTCACCGCTGCACGCGCTCCGCCAGTACCCAGACACCGCTGAACTCACCGCTGAACTCACCGCTGAACTCACCGCTGAACTCACCGCTGCACGCGCTCCGCCAGTACCCAGACACCGCTGCACAGAGAGACCGCTTCCTGCTCAAGGTCAGTAGGACTGCAGAGGTACAGGAGAATAGACCTGCTTTATACTGTTTACACTGTCTTTATTGTACAATAATACCCAAGAGGGATTTTATATTGTTTACACTGTTTATTTTTACTCATATTTAGAATATTTTTTTCTCATATTTCTATATTCAGATAAAATTGTATTGCCTAATATAATATTTATGTATTTCTACTATTACCCTGCCCATACCTGTACCTCCACTTCCCCCATGCTGCTATGACTGAATCTGGTCATTAAAGAACCAAGGATGCTGTTGGTAACCCATATAGGGCCTAACGGTATTCTTAGAAATCTTGTGTGTCGTCTCCAGGGCTGGGAGCAGTGTGTGTCTAGACATGAATGAGTTCTACCTCGGCCTGGTCCCCGAGCAGGAGAGACGGAGGGTGGAGACTAGTCTGGAGCCCTTCGATGAGTACGAGGTCGGTACCTGTAGGATGCCGTCATTACTGGTCTCTCTGTTTGTGGGGTTGTGGAATACAGTCACATGTGATTTGATTCTGGTGGTCAGACAGTGTGTGTAGAAGCCAAAACCGACATATTGGAAGTTGTAAAGTTTATGGTAATGGTATTGTATTTATGTTTTGAATATTAGGGGCACACCACT
The DNA here is from genome assembly GCF_963971535.1 of Notolepis coatsorum. Classification (NCBI taxonomy): domain Eukaryota; kingdom Metazoa; phylum Chordata; class Actinopteri; order Aulopiformes; family Paralepididae; genus Notolepis; species Notolepis coatsorum. Next base: position 173,484,865 of record NC_140167.1, read on the forward strand.
TCTTAGTATAGTAGGCACTGTAATTAGAGTTATGCACCTGCTGGGAGGAACATTTTTTCCTACCGGAGCAATAGGGAAGACGCAAAACTGTTCTGTTCTGAACCATCATTTTCTTTGGATAATACACCTTACAAACTACATCAGCTGCAGCCTGGACATTCAATCTGTCAACATCCACAACTTCTTTTGTTACCCGAGTAGAAGAACATCTGAGTAGGTGCATCGTGGCCCTGGGTAAATTTATTAGGAAATGACAATGTCTTTCTGTTTCCTCTCAGGAGTGGCATCAGAAGTGTTCCCACTACTTCATTCTGACGGCCTGCCGAGGCATTACATGACATTACAAGTAAACGTGACAAAGGACTAGTACACACACACAGACATAATTTTACATGCATCATAACATGACATTACAAGTAAACGTGACAAAGGACTAGTACACACACATAGACATAATACTTACATCATAACATATAACATTACAAGCTCCAATATACAATAATCCAATATACAATAATAAAACTGTGAAAAAATGTGAAATAGCTAAAAATACTTAACTGTACACAACTATATGCCCGCACATTTGTTCACACATGCCTAATTTAACAGCTAACTAAATTGATACATAATGATATTGTTGCAATGCATAAGTCCCAGTACAGAGTATTTGACAACAGATGGCAGGGTTGAAAATACGTCCTCTTCCCTGCAGGACAAGACTTCCTGTTTGTGTTTGGTGGAAGCATAGATATATATAGAAGGAGCGATGTGAAGGCTGCGCTGGACGACGTCCACTTCCTGTGTCTGGACCAGCAGCACTGGACTGAGGTTTGCTGATCCACATTCACACTGATTAGAACACGTCATCACTGTCAGTCACCACAGGTAACAGGCAGCAGAAGAAATTTGTATTAAAGGGCCACTGCGCAGATTTTCAACCTTAGTCCTGTCGTGCTGTTGTGAGGACATGCGATAAAATAATTAGATTCAGATGTATTGTCATTTTACAGCACAAGTACAGTACAATGAAAAGAAGTTTGGAATCCAACCAGAGTGCAAATGTAACAGTATTTAACAGTAAAGTGCAGTAGTAATATAGAATGTACAGGTGATAACTTGTCCAGATCAAATATATAAATGAGTAAGTAAGTAAGTAAGTAAGTAAGTAAGTAAGTATTTATAAAGCACCTTTCATACATGTCATGTAGCTCAAAGTGCTGTACACAATTATAGGCATATATAACGATAAAAGCAATAAAGTCACAGTGATCAGTTAAGATCAATGTTTAAAAAAAAAAAAATAATAATAATAATAATAATAATAATAATAGTAACGTAAAAATGAAAATAACGTAAAAACAGTCATTTGCTTACCAGTTTGGGAGAACAGGTCCGCACAAACATTTCCGCTCAGTGGCAACCGGAAGTGCACTAAACCAATGCACTTGTATGGTAGGTAGCAATGTTTAGCTCTTATAACGCTAGTGTAGTTACGTTTTTATCAGTGGTCATAGTTGGGTCCATAGTGCTTTACCAAGTCCCATGGATCCATCAGTGGCCGTGTATTGTGGTAGAAAGAAAGAAAAAGAAAAACGTATAAAGAAAACAGTCTAAAGTTTGAAAGTTTGGGAGGTCCGCAAAAACACGACCGTTCAGCTCAGAAGCTGAGGCGTGTCAAAAACTTTTGAAAAACTGGAGGCGTGTCTCCTATGTACCCGTTCCTTCATCTAAAAAGTTTGTAAGTTTGGGAGGTCCGCAAAAACACGACCGTTCAGCTCAGAAGCTGAGGCGTGTCAAAAACTTTTGAAAAACTGGAGGCGTGTCTCCTATGTACCCGTTCCTTCATCTAAAAAGTTGGGTCCACAAGGCTTATCCTAGCCTCATGGATCCATCAGGTTTTTCCAAGCCATAACTATTTGTAAGCTAGACTGTATAGGTACGTTTTTAATTTTCCTTTAAAAATGTGTATAGAGCTGGCGTTTCTGATGTGTGTTGGTAGTGTGTTCCATAGTTTTGGGGCATAGTTGGCAAATGCCATACTTCCTATCCTTTTTTGGTTTCTGGGCGTGTCTAGTAAACCTGTAGTGGATGACCGTAGCGTTCTTGAGGGCAGATAACTAACTAGGGAATTTGCTATGTATTTTGGGCCTTGCTCATTAAGAGCTTTATATGTTAGGAAAAGGACCTTAAAATCAATTCTATGAGTTATTGGAAGCCAGTGCAGAGTGGCCAGGACTGGAGTGATATGTTCTCTTCTCCTTGTATGAGTTAGTAATCGAGCTGCAGAGTTTTGGATAAGCTGAAGCTTCCCAATGGTTGCTTTGGGAAGACCAGTGAACAGTGCATTACAATAGTCAAGCCGACTTGATACAAAAGCATGAATAAGTTTCTCTGCATCCTTTTTATTTACGAAAGGTCTTACTTTCGCTATGTTTCTTAGGTGGAAGAATGACGTTTTCATGGCCTTATTTATATGAGACTTAAAGGTCAGGTCTGAGTCCAAGATGACACCTAGGCTTGTAACCTCAGTCTTTACATAGGATGACAGACTCCCCAGGTTTTTACAAAGCACTTCCCTTTTCGCTTTTGGGCCGATCAATAGGATTTCGGTCTTGCTTTCGTTTAATTTTAGGAAGTTATTGTTCATCCACTTGTTTATTGCTAACAGACCATTTGTAATGGACTGTATGGCTGTAGTGTTATTTGGTTCTGCGGAGATATATAGTTGTGTATCATCAGCATAACTATGGAAGCATACATTGTGGTCTCGAATGATGTCCCCGAGGGGCAGCATATATAGTGAGAAGAGTAATGGACCAAGGCAGCTTCCTTGTGCGACTCCAAAATTGCTGTCATGTTCCTCGGATACATTGTCTCCAAGCTTAACATAGAACCTTCTCCCCTTAATGTATGTTATGAGCCAATTTAGTACATGATCGGAAAAGCCAACCAGTCTTTCAAGACGACTGATCAAGATATTATGGTCAATCGTATCGAACGCTGCACTAAGGTCCAATAGGACAAGAATTGAGACTTTGCCAGCATCGGAGTTTAGCCTGAGGTCGCTAACTATTTTGGTAAGGGCAGTTTCAGTGCTGTGATTTGTTCTGAAACCTGATTGTAGTTCCTCCATGATCAAATCAAATCAAATCAAATTTATTTATAGGGCCCGACAACACACGTGAATGTCCCCATGGGCCGTACAGGTCTTCTTTAAACAAGTCAAGAAGACAACATAACAATAAGTCAAGAACAGAACAAGAACACAATAGGGTCCAAACATTTTTTAGATGAATGCAAATAAATGAAAGAATGCAAGCACTCCCAGACATACCCCACGCGAAGGTAAGGAAAAACTCACTAAAACCTAACAATAGGGAAAAAAGCTCCACAGGCGGTGTGGAGGAGAGAAACCTTAGAAGGGCCATTCAAGGGGGGATCTCCCTTCTTAGATGTTGGTGATAGTAGTGTTGCAGACGGACAGTTGGTAAGCATGCACTCATGTGTGTGGTGAAACACAGATGAGTGCATGCAATAGCAACTGTACATTTTGAAAAATTAAAGATAGAGCAAATAGCGATAGCAACTGAACATTTTGAAAGATTAAAGATAGAGTTGATAGCGGATCTATTTGAGGCACAGGGGCGGCGCAAAGAGGGTCACGTCCTCCCCGTCTTAGTCACAGGACATTCAACACTCCGGTCGTTGCTCAGGGACAGCCGGAGACAGGGAGATAGGGGGTGGCGCAGGGAGGGTCGCGGACTCCTCGACATCATCGCGGGACATCCGGCACTCCGGTCACCACTACGAGACCTCCGGAGACAGGGGGGCACGCAGAGGGGGTCGCAATCTCCCGGCCTTCGTCACGGGACGTCCAACACTCCGGTCAATACTCCAGGACAGCAAGTCATAGGAAGACAGGGAGACGGGACAGGCGTTAGACAGCTCATGAGATTGTAGTAGGCGGACATAGCAATAGATACAAGTGGTAGGCATATATGTGAATGGAGTAGATATATGAAGTAAGCGTATTATGTGAATAGAATAGAGGTACTTAACCCAGCAATGAAACCGCGTTGACTGTTAATCTGTTAACAGTCTGTTAATCAGTTGACAGGACCACGGACAGACGGCGGTGAATAGCTGATCCAAGGCCTCGGAGGTGCATGTAGAGCAGTCACTACAAGCTTGGCCAAGACCCCGAGGCATCCATCACCTTGGTCAGCGCCAGGAGACGGGTACTCAGAGAGAAGGGGGAGGGAGGGGGGGGGGGGAGGGGGGGAGAGGGGGGGGGGGGAAGAGTTAGAGAGTTCCCATGTTTGTGGTGCTGCAAAGGAGCAGACATGTAGTTGATGTTATTATCTTTGAGAAAGGAGTTTATTTGTACTGAGACTATCTTTTCTAATATCTTGCTGATAAATGGAAGGTTCGATATTGGCCTATAGCTTTTTAGTTCGTTTACATCTAAGTTTGTTTTCTTTAGTAGTGGTTTTACTACAGCCGTTTTAAATGCATCTGGAAAAGTGCCTGTTTGAAGAGACATATTTATGATTTCAAGGACATGATTTGAGACACTATCAAACACCCGCTTGAGAAATGCTGTTGGTATAGGATCGAGGCAGGAGGTAGCGGAATTACACTCAGAGACAATCTTACAGAGGTCAGGTAATGTAATACATGTGAATTCCCCCATAGTTATCTCAGGTGGGGTTTCACTCACAGCCAGATCTATATCAGCGGTAATGCTTGCTCTAATCAATGATATTTTTTCATTAAAGAAAACTGCGAACTCTTCACATTTTGTGGCTGATTGCTGCGGTATATGGGGGGGTGGTATGTTAATCAGCCGGTCAATGGTGGAAAAAAGTACCCTGGAGTTACCCATATTTTCTGAGATCATTTTGGAAAAATATTCCTTTCTCGCAAGTTGTATTGCCTTATTGTATGCGCCCATGGCGTCTTTGTATAAATTAAAGTGAGCTGTGAGTTTGAGTTTCCTCCATTTTCGCTCGGCTATCCTACATTTTCTCTTGTTATCTTTAACATTGGTTTTATTTAGCCATGGAGAGATTCTATCAGTTTTTACCTTTTTAACCTTTAGAGGGGCAACAGTATCTAACACAGTTGACAAGGTGCTGTGGAAGTTTTGCACTTGCTGATTTAAGGAGGATTCACTGCATTGGTCATATGATTTCATCATACTAGAGAATTTTGCTTCAGCTCTAGCGTCCAGAAGCCTTCTGTGAACTAGGAATTCGCTTCTGGTTTTATGTAATATTAGGCTTGTACCATAGAACACACAATAATGGTCAGAAATTGGAATTTGTTTTACTGATATATTCTCAATGTTTAGCCCTGTTGTTATTAGTAGGTCCAGAGTGTTGCCATGTTGGTGGGTGGCCTCGTGAACATGTTGCATCAGTCCAAAACTGTCCAGTAGGTTCGGAAACTCACAACCCCTGGGGTCATCCTTTTTGTTGATATGAATGTTTAGATCTCCATTAAGAATGATTCTATCATACCTGGTAATGCAGATCGATATGAGTTCTGAAAATTCCCTTATGAAGAGTGGCGAGTACCTTGGTGGTCGATACAATGTCAAACATATTACTGGCATTTCTGTTTTCAATACAATAGCAAGGTATTCAAATGATAAACATTTTCCCAGGTCAATATCATTGCACACAAATTGAGTGGAGATGATTGCTGCTATTCCGCCTCCCCTCCCACTCTGTCTGTTTGATTGATAGAATTTAAAATTGGAAGGGCAGGTCTCAATCAGTGTTGCTACGGGTTCTGTAGTGGGGTGTGAGATAGTCTGTGGTTGAACACTGATATTGATAAGGTTAGATTTACATATGGGACGTGATAATGAGTAATTGATTAGTCTTTTGGTGATCAGAATCGGGATGACACTCAACGTGTTTTTTTGTAGTTTAGGCTGCTTCTGTATATAGTCTACAGAGCTAGATATGGTTGGTTGTCAGGCCAGTGATGCTATACTTTGTATGACGTTATGTATTAGCACATTTACCCCTGATATGTTTGGATGGATGCCATCGGGTCTGTAATGGTCTTTCCTGGACCAGAGCAGATCAAAGTAATTTATATAGCAAAGTCCTATAGTAGTACAGTGGGTCTGTAGCCATTTGTGCAACCAGAACAGACGGCTAAATCGCTCAGATCCACAACCTATGGATGGAATGGGGCCAGACACAATGCATATTTTACCCAGACTTTCAATAGTGAGTATTAGTGATTCAAAGTCAGATTGGAGTTTAACGGATTGTCTAGCCATTACGTCATTTGCTCCGATATGAATGATAACGGTGTGGGCGGACGGATATCTCTCGATGATTTCGGGAGTACACTCAAGTAAGTCAGTAACTTTTAAACCGGAAAAACAATACGTAATGCCGTGTGGTATTTGCAAAAACCTGGTGATGGAATCTCTGATGAGTAGGATCTCTGGCTGTTCCTGGATGCATTCCCCGTCGTAGATGGCCAGGTTTCTATGGTGAAAAGCCGCAGGAGTAGCGTCTGCATTGCTGGCGGAGTTAGGCGGTTGGTCGGGCAGCAGCGCCGTGTGGAGGGGCTCGTTCACAGCAGCATTTCCATCGATGACACTCGCCGTTTGAATGATCATACTGGTATGGGCTGCAGAGCACCGCAGACGAGGACGTTTAAACTTTGGGGAGTCGGACCCATCGCGTGAGTCTGGGGAGCTTGGCGATGCGAGAGCAAACAGGGCAGAGCGCTTTCTGCTCTGGGTTGTAGATATATTTCCATGGTTGAGTCGTGAGCTGGAGAGGGCCGCCGTCCTGGCAGCTTCGCTTGGAGCCTGGCTAGTAGCTAGGCTAGTAGCTAGCATCGGATAGTCTTTGAGCAAAGCTACAGTACTAGCAGCAGGAGACGGAAGCGAGGGAGAGCCTAGGAGGCTGGGATCATTACAAAGAGGATTGAATCGGTTTGATAGTTGAGGTGAATCAAAGGGATCATATAGAGCAGGGGTTCCCAAACTTTTCAGGCCGGGGCCCAGAAAATAAGGCGTCAGAGAGCCGCGGCCCAATGCACATCGTCTGGCTTTTTTTTTTTTTTTTTGCCAGGCGACCGATTTTTTAAGCCAAATATCACTTCAATCCTATTAAGTTAGTTCAAGTTAGTTATTCATTTATATGTGCTATTTATGAGAGGGCTAACTTGTTGCAAAATAATAATGATAATAATAATAGCCTCATTAAAATACTATTGTTGCTTCGGTTGTTTTCAGCGTTTTATGTGCATAATCTGTTATTTAGTTTGAAATGTTCGTTGAAATAAATAGATTTTTCGTTTTTGTTTATTTATTAAGTTAATATAAAACCATATAGTCACATTTTAGAATACAATAGAATAGAATTTTTGAATACAACTAGAAACACTGTCCTGGCTTGCTTCTAAGTTCAGTGGCCTGAAAAAAATTAAATAAAAAAATAAAAAAAATTAAAAAATTAAAATTAATTTTTTTATTTTTTTTTAATCATCTCGCGGCCCATCCGTGGCTGCTCGCGGCCCACCTTTGGGTCGCGACCCCGACTTTGGGAACCACTGATATAGAGGAAGGGAGAGCTTCCTTCGGCCCCTCACCACTGTCGCCCGGGAGGGACTACTGGTGCAGCCTGCGTCCGCTTTTTCCATGCTAGCCAGCTTGGACATGAGCTCCGTTTGACGCTTGAGAAGATCCATTACTAGTATCTCGATGGTCTTCAGTTCCGTTCGCATTTCTGCGACATCTGATGTTGGAGCCATTTCCTCGGGGGAGTTTAGCACTGTGAGTACTGTAGCGTGTAGCTGTAGCTATGGCAACAACAAGCGCCGATAGCTTTAGGTCACGTCCAGTAAAAAGTCACATAAAACCAATAAATCCAACAGTATAAACGATAAGAGCAAAAGTCACAGTGATCAGTTAAGATCACTGGTTAAAAAATGGTAGAAAGAAAGAAAACAGTCTAAAGTTTGAAAGTTTGGGAGGTCCGCAAAAACACGTCCGTTCAGTAGTAACCGGAGTGTAGTGGATCCAACCAACTAACACACAGGAATGCAGGAGGAGGAGCGTGTTCAACAAACACTGAGTAGTACTCAGTACTGAGTAGTAATGATTCCTCCCAACTACAAAACCTTGAGGCCTGCTTGCTTGCCGTCAAAAAATGGATGTCGCAAAACTTTCGACTCCTTAATGCAGATAAAACTGAGATGTTAATTGTTGGCCCCCCAAACCACAGAGGCCTGTTTCAGGACATCTCCCTCAACTTTGATATCCCAGAGCTCCACCATAAAAAACCTCTGAGTCATTTTTGATTCCTCCCTCTCATTTAATGCACATATAAAAAATGTCACCAAAATTGCATTCTTCCATCTTCGTAATATCGAAAAAATTCGCCCCATTTTAACTCTGGCTGATGCTGAAACCCTGATTCATGCTTTTGTCTCATCACGTCTGGACTACTGTAATGCACTTTTTTCAGGCCTACCTAATTCAAGCATCAAAAATCTTCAACTCGTGCAAAATGCGGCTGCACGGATACTAACTAGAACTAGAAAATTTGATCACATCACACCAGTTTTGTCCGCCCTACACTGGCTTCCTATTCAAGCCCGATCTGACTTTAAAGTGCTACTCCTCACCTAAAATTTTTTAAATGGGCTTGCACCGTTCTATCCGATCTCATCTCCCGATACTCGCCCGCTCGTGCTCTGCGCTCACAAAATGCGGGGCTTCTATCGATTCCTACGGTTAAAAAGAAATCCGCCGGCCACAGAGCCTTTGTCTACCGCGCTCCCTACCTGTGGAACAAATTACCTGCCGTCATCAGGGGCACCTGCTCTGTCGAAGCTTTTAAATCCCTGCTTAAGACCCATCTTTTCTCTCTCTCCTTCAACCTACCCTGATCTCACCTGGTCGGGGACTGACCTTTAGATGAATCTGTCTAGTTTAGTTAGGAAGTTTATTTTCCCCCATGTCTGCTTTTTTGCAGCACCACAAACATGGGAACTCTCTAACTCCTCCCCCCCCCCCTTCCCCCCCCTCCCTCCCCCCCTCCCCCCTCCCCCCCTTCCCTCCCCCATCTCTCTGAGTGCCCGTCTCCTAGCGCTGACTAAGGTGATGGATGCCTCGGGGTCTTGGCCAAGATTGCAGTGACTGCTCTACATGCACCACCGAGGCCTTGGATCAGTCAACTGATGTGTCAACGCGGTTTCATTTCTGGGTTAAGTACTTCTATTCTATTCACATAATATGCTTACTTCATATATCTACTCTATTCACATATATGCTTACCACTTGTATCTATTGCTATGTCCGCCCACTACAATCACATGAGCTGTCTAACGCCTGTCCCGTCTCCCTGTCCCCCTGTGAGTTGCTGTCCTGGAGTGCTGACCGGAGTGTCGGACGTCCCGTGATGAAGGCCGGGAGGATGCGACCCTCTCTGCGTGCCCTCCTGTCTCCGGAGGTCTCGTAGTGGTGACCGGAGTGCCGGACGTCCCGCGATGATGTCGGGGAGTTCGCGACCCTCTCTGCGCCGCCCCCTATCTCCCTGTCTCCCGCTGTCCCTGAGCAATGACCGGAGTGTTGAATGTCCCGTGATTAAGACGGGGAGGACGCGACCCTCTTTGCGCCGCCCCTGTGCCTCAAATAGATTCGCTATCAGCTCTATCTTCAATCTTTCAAAATGTTCAGTTGCTATCGCTATCAGCTCTATCTTTAATTTTTCAAAATGTTCAGTTGCTATTGCATGCACTCATCTGTGTTTCACTACACACTTGAGTGCATGCTTACCAACTGTTAGTCTGCAACACTACTATCACCAACATCTAAGAAGGGAGATCCCCGCTTGAATGGCCCTTCTAAGGTTTCTCTCCTCCACACTGCCTGTGGAGCATGTTTCCCTATTGTTAGGTTTTAGTGAGTTTTTCCTTACCTTCGCGTGGGGTATGTCTGGGAGTGCTTGCATTCTTTCATTTATTTGCATTTATTTTAAATTTGTTGGACCTTATGGTGTTCTTGTTCTGTTCTTGACTTATTGTTATGTTTTCTTCTTGACTTGTTTAAAGAAGACTTGTACGGCCCATGGGGACATTAACGTGTGTTGTCGGGCCTTATAAATAAATTTGATTTGATTTGATTTGATTATAGTGCTAATCAGATGTATGTCCAGAGTTGTAGTATTAATATGAACAGTGATACAGGTATAAAGACACTATGGTAGTAAGTCATACTGGCCAGCAGCGTAACTAGTAAGAGTAGGTACGGGATATGTACAGAATACAGATATAGTATCTACAGATATGCAGGTATGTATAGACAGATGGATATATATATATATATTGTATATGTGACCGGTGTACTCTGACGGCGTTGTGTATTAAGGACGACAGACATGGATGACTGTTGATGGTCTTTATTTTCCTCCTGTTAATTACAATGCAACACAATGCACCAGCATTAGGAATCTGCCACCTGCACTTCACGTGAGCTACAATTGGAAAAAGACGTGACTCCATTAACTCCATGTTACCAGCGCACGTGTGTGCAAATCTCCTTACATGTGAAGTGACAAGGGTCTATGGTTCTTCTATAAAGAACCAGCTAAGCTACTCTGCGTTGTGTGTTGTCCGTTACTAATTCCCTTGTACTTAAAAAGACCAGGCATGGCCTTGAGACGACGGCGGAGCAGGAGGATGGAATGAAGAGCAGAGAGTTTGCTAGTGTAGAAAATCCAGCTTTATTAAAAAGTGAATAGTGAAATAACAATGAAAAATGGATTCTGCAATGATATAAGGGTACTCAAGTACTATGCCACCGATCCCTTATATCAGACTAATGTTAAAGTAGATTAAAGAATGGTCAATGTAGGCCTCGGTGGTCTGGCGACCACAAAGGGATCTGGTCTCTCGTCTGCTCCTCCTGGGTTCCTGCTGCCGCTCCTTGTGTGGATCCTGTTGGGCTCAAGGGTGTGTCTCGTTCCGTCTTGTTGTGTTCTCTCTTACTAAACCGCTAGCTTTAAAGCTTAAACTCCTCCCTTAGTCTTACGTCAGAAGCGGAGGACCTTTTTAGAAGAGAGAGCGGTTGATTGGTTGAAACCCTAAAAGCGGCCATTTTGAGCAGGCCTGTCGTCAGACATTACTTATTAAGAGGCCGTCCTTAAAATATATATTGTTTTGGATTTTTAGCTTTTAAAGGTATTTAGATTAATCTTACTATCTTAAAACCCCAGGGATATTTTCTAACTCTAATAAACGAATAGCTTAACGTTTTTTGTAGACTTTCCTAGTGACTTAAATACCTAAGTTAGCCTATTTATTAATTCAAATGTAATTTTGCTGACTGCTTTTAGATTTACCAACTATAGTTTAACAAATACTTTATCCTTAAATTAAAGTATTTACTCTCCAACTATCTAGGTCTGATATGTTTAACTATATTTTTGTCCAAAAGTATTTTCCTCCCTGTTCCTGTGAACAGGAGGAGTTTCACCGGCCATTTTAGGGCCGGCTTTAGTCACCTGAATGTTGGGAAACCGGTCTTTGAAATAGATAACAGCTGGGTGTTGTCACCATGCCTGGGGGTCTGTTTAGAGAATGAGATTACCTTATTTGGCTAGATGTAAATAGTGTCTCCTGTGTGACCGAACGGTCTATTGCCGCAACTGCTTTGTGACACTTGAATGTAAATCTGTTCAAGGGAGATGCTATCAATGGTTGAATAGAAACTTGGACGCTTGCCTCATCCCCCCCCCAAGCTAAGACCTCTCTCTTCAAACCATTTGGCTGGGGGCTCCAAAAGTCTATTGTTTGAATGTTTACAGGGAAGGGGGAAGTTTAGTCATCTTAAGCCTGTATTTAAATCTAAGGGGTTTCATTCTCCCCCACCTCTGGTTCTCCAGAGAAACAGGCCCCACAGTATTGGCCATGACCAGCCTTTTAGTCTAATGGTGAATGTGTCCAACACTTTTATTATATGTGCTGACTTTAGAAGTCCAATTTGTACTTATCCTTAGTTTAGAACACCTGTATCTTAATAACCTATTTTAGGGAGAACATATAGACTATCTAAAATGTGTGTGCATTGGTCCTTACCAAGTTCAACCTCTTTTTGGGGCCGATGACCTTTGGGACTCAAGCTTCAACCAACACTCATATTTCCATAATAATTAGACAGTTTTGAAGTGAGAATTCCACCACACATGCTAGGCTACTAAGTGCATTTATACAGTTCCCTAACCCAGTCAAACCTCCCACGAATCTACACAGGTACATATTAACAACAGGAGTTACATTACAAACTCGTTTCACAGTTTAGGAATGTAACATATAACTTCTAACAACTTTTAGACCGAAGTCTATCACTGAACATAAGAATTAGTGCTCACCCTCGGAGTTCCGGGAGGGACTGACTCGCAACCAGAAAGCAGGCAGGATGTGTGTCCCGGAGGACCGGAAAGTAAGGGTGTCGATTTCAAAATAAAAGCCTTAACTCCCAAAAGACCAATAAAACAAAACGAAAGGAATGAAATCAACTCAAATCAATAAAATAAAACGTTTAGGAGTATTAGTGGAATGTATTAAAGTGTATTTTGTGATGGGGTGTAATTATCTATACAAGGCAACAAGGCACTTGTTACATTCACCCCCCAGAATTACACCTACATCGAAGAGATAAAACTGTGCCTACCTCGCGTCACACTAGTCACAAGCTTACTATGAGAACCACACACTGCGGAACAATCCAACGATACCTGTCACCTAATAAAAGGCCAGGAGGGCACCAGGAGTGGCCAACTCCCACCATACCTCCAGGGATAACGACGGTGCCTTATACACCATCCAGCTACACTTGACCATACCATGACGAGGGCACATACACATAAATAAAACTGTCACTCCTTATCACCACAAAGGACACTATCAGGCTGTAAGTGCTATACACAACACTGCAGCTAACCTCTACACATGTTTGATAGAGGCCTGTGGCTCGAAGCCCATCATACTCTCAAGTTGGACCATTGTCTCTATCAGCCGAAAGACTGGCTTGATGACCCTACCGAACCTGGACGTTTAGTGTTCAGTGGTCTGTGGACCCTGGCTCTGACCAGGCACACTGACACTCATTAGCTCAGGAGTACGCCCTGGTTGTGTGGACACAACACTGTCCTCATGCTGGACTACAGCAGGGGGGGAACTCGGTGGAGCAAGCAACAGTGGGGGCCTGGCGGCACTTGCCACTGGAAGCTCACTCAGAGCAGGGGACATCCCCTGGGGGGAATACGGACGTAGCCCGTCATCCTCACTCTCCACTGAAGACTGCTCTTGCACCCATGATGCGGTGCGATCCCCATCAGGTCCATCTCCCATGGAAGGTCCATCTCCCATGGAAGGCTCTGCTGCCACACTGTCCCCGTCTGAGGCGCTAGCTTCAGGCATGACTGAGAGGGAGGCTTCACCAGGCGCACAGGTGTCGCTGTCCACGGCCAGACCCTCATCGTCAAATGACCCGTCCAAGAAGAGGAAGTTGACCTGAAGCAGGAGGTTCCTGTGGACTGTTTTCTCCCGTCCAGTCCGGTCCCTGATCCGATATATGTGGCACTGTGGTCTGGAAGCGATGACGGTGTAGACGTCCGGCTCCCATTTGTCCGCCAGCTTCCGCTTCCCTCTGGCACCCTTGTTCGCCACCAGGACCCGATCACCCACCGAGAGGGGCAAGCCCTTCATCTTTTTGTTGTACTGGTCAGCCTGATGCCCCTGTTCCACTGAGGTGTGCCTCTGGGCCAACAGCATAGCAGACTGGAGATCAGCCGCCAGGGACTTCACATAGGCATCATAGTCACAGACCACCTCGTCCTGGAGCACATTCTTAAACAGCAGATCAACTGGCAGACGCGGGACCCTCCCGAACATCAGGTAAAAGGGGGCTAAGCCAGTCGTCTCATGCTGTGTACAATTGTAGGCGAAGGTCAGGCTCTGGACCATCTGGGGCCATCTGTGCTTAGACTCCGATGGCAGGGAGCGCAGCATTCCACCCAGGGTCCGATTGAATCTCTCAGTGCCACCATTCCCCATAGGGTGATACGGAGTGGTCCGGGACTGCGTGACCCCTGCTAACTCCAGCAGCTCCGCCATCAACTCACTCTGGAAGTTCGCTCCTTGGTCCGAATGCAGGCGCTGTGGGAAGCCATACACACAGAAGTAGTTGTCCCACAGCTTTTTAGCAACCTTCTTCGCGGTTTGGTCTTTGCAGGGGAAGGCGTGGGCCAGCTTTGTAAAGTGGTCAGTTATGACCAGAACATCCACAGACTTGTTGTTATTATCTTCAGCTGACCAGAAGTCGATGCACACCAGCTCCAGTGGTGCAGAGGTTGTTATGCTCTCTAGAGGGGCTCTGGCCGCCGGCTCTGAAGTCTTGCTGAGTACGCATCTGGGACAGTTCCTCACATGGCCCAGCACATCCTTCTCCATGTCATACCAGTAGAAACGCTGACGTACGAGAGACAGCGTTCTAGGTTGACCTTGGTGACCAGCCAAGTCATGCACTCCAGACAGCGCCTCCGACTTCAAGGACTCAGGCAGAACATACTGGAACCTCTTGTGCCTGGTCATGTGGTCCTTCGTAACCCTGTACAAGATGCCGTTCTGCATAGCGAGCCTCTCCCACTGCTTCAGCATCCTCAAGGCGGGCTGATCTTCATAGCAGCGCTCGCGTCTGGAGGGTCTGCGGCCCCTTTCGACGTAAAAGATGACTCTGGAGACGGTGACATCTTTTCGCTGGCGGGCCTGCAGATCGGCCAACGACAAGGAAGAGACTGTGTCGTGGTCGGCAGTGACAACAGTGGACAGGTGGCCCGCCATAGATACTGCCTTGTGTCTTGGCGCAGAGTCCCAGTCTTCCTGGGAGGAAAGCACCGTGGAGGTCTCATCCGCCGACATGGACACATCAGCAAACGCACATCCAGAAGGGGTCACTAGAGCTTGGGGCTGGCATGTTAGACGGAAGATATCCTGCACCCCCCTGTTCTCCACATCACACACTTGCTCCAGAAGAGCGGAGTAAGGCTCGGTCAAGAGACGCCGGCTGAGCGGCCTCACGAAGGGATCTCTGCTCAGCGCATCGGCCACTGTATTCAGCCTCCCAGTGCTTGATGTCGAAGCAGTAAGGGGCCAGCTTGGACACCCAGCGCTGCTCGCATGCGTCAAGTTTAGGCTTGGTCATGATGTATGTGAGTGGATTATTATCAGTCCACACAGTGAACTTGTGACCCTTGAGCCAGTGACTGAATTTGTCACACACTGACCATTTGAGGGCCACGAACTCCAGTCTGTGGGCAGGATAGTTTGCTTGACTGCGGCTGAGCGACTTGCTCGCAAAGGCGATTGGTCTGGCCTTCTCCTCCCCGACAGGGACTTGAGAGAGCACTGCTCCAATACCGTCCAGCGACACGTCAGTGGAGAGGATGAACGGCCTCTCAAAGTCCGGGTGAGCCAGCACTACACAGTCGACGAGCGCCCTCTTGAGCTCCTCAAACGCAGTCTCACAGGCGGGAGTCCAGTCCTCAGGAGTCAGCTTCCGGAACGTACCGGCTCTCGTACGACCAGCACTGGTCTTCCCTTTCCTCTTCTGGCCAGCTGTCAAGGCGAAGAGGGGCTTGGCTATACTGGAGCAGCCATGTATGAAATTTTGGTAATACAACACCATGCCGAGGAAGGATCTCACTCTCTTCTGAGCGGGAGTGCGGCCATCCGACTCCATCAGATCCTCTCTCTGGAAGCCAGAGATGACGGAGACCTTCTCCTGGTCGACAGAGACTCCACTGGCATCGACCACATGACCCAGGAACCTGACCGACCTCTGTAAGAAGTTACATTTCTTCTGTGAGAGCTTGAGGTTGTTCACTCTGAGTCTGCAGAAGACCACCTCCAATCGCTTCAACGCCTCCTCCTCAGACGGCGCAAACACCAGCAGGTCGTCCAAGTAGCACAAGAGGCTGGAGTAGTTGAGGTCGCCAAAGATGCCGAGCATCATACGCATGAAAGATGCCGGACTGTTGCACAGGCCTTGCGGGAGTCTGTTGTACTCGTACAAGCCCAGTGGTGTTGTGAAGGCAGTGTACCGCCGGTCAGACACATGGAGAGGGACGTTGTAGAACCCTGAGGTCAGATCCATGGTGCTAAAGAAAGCGTTCCCACCAAGGGCAGCAAGGCAGTCGGACTGATGGGGCAACGGATGAGCATCTTTGACGGTCTTTGCGTTGAGCCAGCGGAAATCCGTACAGATCCTGAGGTCTCCATTTTTCTTCCACACCATGACCAGAGGTGAGGCATACTCGCTCATCGACTTGGAGATTATCCCCTTCACCTCCATCTCAGTCAACACCTCTCTCAGTTTGTGATAGTCAGCTGGGGGGACACGCCTAAAGGGCAGGCGGAACGGACGGTCGTCTGAGAGGTGGATACGGTGCACAAAGTCTTTGACCTCTCCACAGTCCAGCTTGTCCTTGGAGAAGACATCTTGATACGTCACCAGTTGGTCAGCTAGCCTCTTCTTCCCATCAGGAGACACCTCACATGACTTGATGTTCACGTCCTCCAGTCCACAGTCGGCCAACCTCTGCTCAGCATCTAACGAGGAGCCAGGAGAGGCGGAGGAGCTGGAGACACCAGACTGCTGCTGACACAGGCCCTGAGTGATGGACAGATCTTCAACAGCAAGACAAGGTGAGACATCAGCCAGTTTGGCATTACGACGGAGCGTGATGGGGCTCTGTGTCGGGTTCAAGACCTTCATGGGGACCCAGCGGTCGCCCCACATGGGAGTCACCACTCTCCCCACTATGATGTTGCGAGGGGCCGACCTCGCTGAGGTGGGCTCCACAATGACTGTACTCCCAGGAGACACATGTGCACTGGCTGGTAGCTTCCCCCACACTAGATACTCCTGCTGAGGGAGGAGGGTAACCGCCTGGCATAGCTTCACTGTGCCTATCACCCCGGGCGGGTCTGGGCCCGACCAGCGGGAGGTGCAGCTTAAGAGCTCAAGGAACTTCTCACACTCAGGGTCTCTGTTTCTGCAGGACACAAGCTCCCAGTACTTTTCAGTCGACTTCAGCCTTTGGAGAACGGACTTGATTACATTAGTGCCAATTATAAACTCGTCTCTCTGACCTGGCACAACCAACGTAGGAACCACAAATTTTGACCCACAAACTTCAATCTCCAAATCATAGACACACTTTGGTCGAGTAGTCAAGCCACCACAACCAACCAGCACCACATTCACAGGTGCCGGCTGGACACGAGGGAGAACACCAGCGGTTTGTAACTTTTGTTCACCCTCCTCACTGAGCGTGCATGACATACTACCAGAATCCAACATCCCCCTCAATGTGTACTTGTCACTGACTAATACTGGAGCATAAAACAGTTCACTAGCTCCGTTCACTCTCTGTGACCCAACAAAGATGGCTGTTTCGTTTTCTGGAAGTAATCTGCAGCTGTTTACATAGATGGCTTCTAAGTCTGGTTCTCTCTCGAGGGTTTCATTCACTTTGCCCATACTATCCCTCTCACTGCATGGACTGGCTAGTTTAAAGGGGCAGCATTGACAGGATGGGTCTGAGCGGGTCTGTTGGAGGGAGATGCTGATCCAGCTTGATGGCTGGGAGATGCCAGGGCATGAGTCCTCATAGTGACCAGGGCGGAAACAGCGGTGGCACAGCCGATAGAGCATACAATGTTGATAAGTGTTATGCCTGCTGTCTTGACACACTTCGCATGGGTCGTGCTGGTTGTGTGGGTAACTCTGCTGATTCGGTCTGGCCTGGTTGCGCGAGTAACTCTGCTGACTCGGTCTGGCCTGGTTGCGCGAGTAACTCTGCTGACTCGGTCTGGCCTGGTTGCGTGAGTGGTACGTCTGCCCATTACTTGGCTGGATGTGGGAGCGAGACGGCTGACCAGGCTGAGCCTGTACTGCTGGGGCCAGCGAGGCCGAACACAGTGAGAGCAGACGGTCTAACAAGTCAACCACCTGATGAAGGCCAGGGTCTACAGAGGAGGGACTCGCCGGGGCAGGAGTCATTAAGATGGGTGTAGGAGGGCTGAGGGCCTGCGCTGCGGCTAAGACCCTGTGGGGCTCACCAAGCCGTTCATGAGAAGAGCCAAAGGAGGGAGGCTGCTGTGACTGCACAACAACCGAAGACTGCTGGGCCCCACCATATAGGACAGGAGGGGATGGGCCACCAGCCATGGGGCTCTGACTGCATGCCGAGATGTTAACCTGCTGTGCCCATGAACTGGATCTCCTTTGGTCTCTCTGGTAACCATCTAGACGCTCCTGGACCTCAGCTGCAGTCCACTGCTCCACAGGCTTCAGCTGGAAGGACATAGCTAGACTGGGATCTGGGCAGTGCGTGATCAACATCATCACGACCTCGGCGCTCGCATCATCAACACACCGACCCCGGCGACGTAGACACTCATCTGCAACATCGATTGCTTTATTCAGCCGGACCCAGTAATCCATCACTCCCTCACTAGGCCTGGGAACCATGGCATAGAAGTCGGCCATGGGCATACTGGAGTATGTCAGCTCGCTGAAGTTACGCTTTAAAATGTCAAACACAGCTGCAGGGGTCATATTGGCAGACAACTCAGGCCGGCTACGCAGTGACACCTTCACTATGTCTCTAGCTTTACCAGTCAACCTGCCCATCACTAGATCACACAATTCTCTGTCGGTTTTACAACTCGTTCTAGACAGATACACTAGCATCATGTCTTCCCACTCATGTATGGAGACTGGCTCAGTGCGATCACCTCTGAAGAACGGAGGTGGTTTAGTCTCCGCCTGCACTATTACTTTCATCCTTGACATGTCTGCACACCCAGAAAAACATAGTTTTTTTTTTATATGTCTGTTTATTGGTTTTTTTTTCCAGTGCAACCAGCATTTACAAATGATATGTACTTGAAAATGTTCTATTTGAAACACAAAAACAAAATACAAAGAACAGCAGACATCAAGACAAAGTGATGTAAAAAAAAAAAAAAAAAAAATAGTTTCAGAGAGAGATTATAGTGATGGTAATAAGAAATATATAAAAGAAAAAAAATATATATAATAATAATAATCATAATGAAGTAAAAATAAAGTAAATAATAATAATTAAAAAATAAAAAGTAAGTTAGTTTTATTTTTTAAATAAGGCGATACCTTTGAAAAAGTGAGTACAGCAATTCATAGGTCAACCAACTCTGGTGTTGATTTGGTGCATCAAAGGAGAAAGTTTGAAGGGGAGGGATGGGTGAGTAGTGTACCAAGGGTATTGTGTGAGTGAGTATCAGTCTGGAACTATGGGAAGGTGGGTCCTCTCAACATAGGAAAAGAAGGGAACCCACATAGAAAATAACTTGTCTGTAGATCCTTGGAGTGTGTGTCGGATTTTTTCTAGTTTAATACAGTTAAGAATAGATTTAATCCAAAGGGCATGGGAAGGGGGTGAGGAGGATTTCCACTGAAGTAGGATTAACCGTCTCGCTAACAGAGTAACAAAGGCCAAGACCTCTTTGTTGTTATTTGTCAGTTGTAGTAAGGGTGAGGTAACACCAAATAGCGCAGTCAAAGGATCTGGTTCCACCTGAGTACTGCATATTTCAGAGAGTGTATTGAATATGTTTTCCCAAAGGTCCACTAGGGATGGACAGCTCCAAAACATGTGCACATGGTTTGCTGGGGACCGATTACATCGTGGACAGTTAAGTTTCACACTTTTGTAGATTCTGGATAGTCTCATTGGAGTCCAGTGAGCTCGGTGGATGATTTTACATTGGATGAGACCATGTCGAGCACAGATGGAAGAGGTGTGGAAATTTTTGAGTGCTTTTTCCCACATGTCGTCAGATATCGCCTCCCCCAATTCCTCCTCCCATGAAGACTTAATAATATTTAAGGAGGTGGACTGTAATGAGCATAGCTGCCTATAAATTCTCGACATGGAGCCCTTTAGAGTGGGAAGAGGGGAAAAAAAATGTCAAGTTGTGTTTCACCAGGAAGGATGGGGAACTGGGTATCTAAGCTGCGGACATAGCTCCGGATCTGTAAAAACCTAAAAAAATTACTTCTTGGAAGACTGTACTTAACCGATAATTGTTCAAACGTAGCAAAGGAATTGTCGATATAGAGATCTTTAAATGTTCTAATACCGAGACTAGTCCAGGTTGAGAAAGCGCCATCAATCATAGATGGGGGGAAGGCCGGGTTTGAGGCCACCGGGGCAGCAAAAGATGTTGCGTGTAAGCCAAAGTGGCGTCTAGATTGGTTCCAAATTTTCATTGTTGATTTGACACATACATTTTTTGTAAAGGGGATATAAGGGCCTAAACTAGTGGCGTGAGCGAGAGAGGTCAGTGATGCCGGTGCAGACAAGGCTGCCTCCATCTCCAGCCAAACTGGAGGTGAGGACATCCCACTACACTGTAGCCAAAACTGAACGGTCCTAAAGTTGGCAGCCCAGTAGTAGAACATAAGATCCGGTAGTCCGAGGCCTCCATCTGATTTGGGCCTCTGTAAGAGCTGCTTTCTTATCCTGGGAGGCTTCTTATCCCATATATAAGACAAAATCAGGCCATCAATTTTCTTAAAAAATGCATTGGGGAGAGAAATAGGTAGGCATTGAAAGAGATACAAAAATCTTGGGAGGGTGTTCATTTTAACAGAGTTAATTCTTGCGGCTAGAGAGAGGTGTAGTATAGACCAGCGTTCAAAATCATCCTTAGTACGAGTTAGGAGGGGGACAAAGTTGGCCTGAAAGAGTTTGTTGAATTTGTCTGTAACATGTACCCCAAGATAAGTGAAGCCATCATGGGCAATCCTAAATGGCAGATTGTGTAGAGGAGAATTTTTTGCGGCTATATTAAGTGGCATCAGTTCGCTCTTGTTAAGGTTCAGTTTATAGCCTGATAGGCTACCAAAGGATTCGATATTGCTAAGGGCAGCGGGGACAGAAACAGAAAGATCAGATGTATACAATAATAAATCGTCCGCATACAACGATACCTTATGTTCATGGCCGTATCTAACTATACCTTTGATGAGAGGGTTAAGGCGGAGTGCTATTGCAAGAGGTTCTATGGCAAGGGCAAATAATAAAGGACTTAAAGGGCAACCTTGGCGTGTTGAGCGCTGTAGGGGAAACCAACTGGATTGTGTGTCATTAGTCCTGACTGAGGCTTGAGGGGATGCATACAAAAGTCGTATCCAAGTAGTGAATTTAGAGCCAAAGCCGAATTTATTTAGGGTGTAGAAAAGGTATTTCCATTCCACCCTGTCGAATGCCTTCTCTGCGTCTAGGGATATGACAGCCTCAGAGGTATTGGTCATAGAGGGGTTATGTATGATGATGATGACGTCTGAGATAAAAAAATGAGTGTCTATTTTTTATAAATCCTGTTTGATCAGGTGAAATAATTGACGGAATGACTGATTCTAAACGTATTGCTAGGAGCTTGGCTAAGATTTTATAGTCTACATTTAGTAGGCTGATTGGACGATATGAAGCACATTCCAGAGGGTCCTTGTTTTTTTTAAGTATTAGAGAGATCGTGGCTAAGGTAAGAGTCTGTGGGAGAGTGCCATTTACAAATGCTTCCTTGTACATTTCGTTTAGGATAGGGGCTATCTTAGGAAGAAACTTCTTGTAGAACTCGGCTGAGTAGCCGTCCGGTCCTGGACTTTTCCCGGATTGAAGAGATTTTACGGCCATAGATAGTTCTTCAGTAGTAAGTGGCTGTTCTAATTTTCCTACCAGGTCTTGGCTAATTAAAGGAATATCGAGGGTGTGGAAGAAGTCATCTAATTCTGAGATATCGGGATCGTTTTCAGATGTATATAAAGATTGGTAGAAACGCTTAAATTCGTTATTGATCTCTTTGGGGTCTAAGGATATCCCAGACAATGTGCGGACTTTAGGAATCTGGTGTGAAGACGAGACCTGGCGCAGCTTGTGAGCTAGTAATTTATTGGCTTTATCTCCTTGTTCGTAATAAGTGCTTCTAGATTTAATAAGCAGTTCAGTAACCTGATCTGTCAGTAGTGTATCATGTTCTGCTTGCAAAGCTAGACGCTCCTTATAAGCATCTGGAGATGGTGATACAGCATATATATTGTCTAATTGAGCGATACTGCACTTCAGCACAGATAGTCTGGTATTTTTCTGTTTCCTCTCATATGCAGCATATGAAATTATTTCGCCTCTGAGATAGGCTTTCAAAGTTTCCCAGAGAGTCGATGCAGAGATGTTTGGGGTTCTATTTGTACTTAAGAAAAAATCTATTTGGTTTGACACAAAGTTTACAAAGTCCTCTTTACTGAGCAGGTGGGTGTTCAGGCGCCAGGGTGGTCATAGATTGGTGGCAGCCTGAAAGACTACTACTAGGGTAACAGGGGCATGATCAGAGATAATTATTGGATTATACAAGCATGAAGATACGGAATGAAGAAGTCTGTCGTCTACAAGGAAGTAGTCTATACGTGTAAAGGTGTGGTGGACTGGTGAGAAGAAGGAGTATACTTTACCAGATGGGTTAGATAATCTCCAAGGGTCAGAAACCGCATAATCAGACATAAAGGTCCGGACTACCCTAGCTGAGGTTGTCAATGTGGTAGGTTTAGTGGAGGAACGGTCCAAATGTGGGTCCAGCCAGCAGTTAAAGTCACCTCCTACTATCAACATGTGGGAAGACATATCAGGGAGAGTGGAAAAAACAGATTTAAAAAAATCCCCATTGTCCCAGTTAGGAGCATAGATATTGACAAGGAGTACATTTGTGTTAAATAACCTACCGCTGACAATTACATATCTGCCATTGCGGTCTGCAATCACATTGGAACATATAAAAGGTACCGATCTGTGAATTAGAATAGCCACCCCCCTGGCCTTACTCTGAAATGAGGAGTGAAACACTTGACCCACCCATCTGCTTCTAAGACTGGAATGTTGTGAGGTTTTAAGATGAGTCTCCTGCAGAAAAATAATATGAGCCTTTAATTGGTGAAGGTGTTATGGTTTGTAACTGACCCCAATCGCACAACACAAGACAGGTATGAGAGTAAGCCAAAACAGGGCAAATATTTATTATAGAACAAAAAGCGGCACAGTCCCTTTAAGGGAGAACACAAAAACACTAGAGTCAAGGAAATCTGGAAAATGCGGCACTGTGCCTTTAAGAGGCGAACAGGCTAATGGACTAAGGCTAAGGGCCAAGGCTAAGGACCAGGGCTAAGTGTCAGGGCCAGGACCAGGGGCACTGGAGAGGGGGACAGGGACAGAGGCCCGGAGAGGCGGGCTGGAGACAGGGACAGAGAACAGGGTTAAGGCCTTGGGCAGGGCGAGGGCCAGAGCTGCTTACAGGGATGAGGACAGGGTTCCGACGGCGGAGGCCTGGCACGGGGACAGGGGCCCGACGGCGGAGGCCTGGCACGGGAACAGGGGCCCGACGGCGGGGCCTGGCACGGGGACAGGGGCCCGACAGCGGAGGCCTGGCACGGGGATCCTCCTCCTCCTCTTCGGATGCTGCAGACGGGCAGCGCAGAACAAAGGGGGTCCCAGGGGACCGGGATGGGAACACGCCATCCTCCCGTGGAATACTAGGGAGCCACGACGAGCCTGGGTCCAAGGGGAACGGGATGGGCACACGCCGTCCTCCCGTGGAATACTAGGGAGCGACGACGAGCCTCACCCCCAGGAACGAGGATCACGAAGAGACGCCTTCCTCCCGTGGAATCGGGAGCGATGACGAGCCGGCTTGACGTCTGGAGTGGGAACACTGGAAAACCTCCCGTAGAGAATTAGAGAGCGAAGACGATGTCCCACTCCAGGCAAACGGCGACAGGTGGTGATGGCTGGCACGTCGTCTCACGCCGGAGACGCGGCAGGTGATGGTAACGTCCAGCACTCCATGAACACAGAGTGAACACAGATACAGATACAGAGTCCAGAACACAGAATCCAGAACACAGAACGACCCGACAAGGACTGGGGGGAGTCTGCAACCTATGTACTCTCCCGAGGTGATTGCAAACTCCCAACAGGTGCGTGAAGGTAGAGGATCAAGGATGTCCAAGGGTGGGGGCTGGTGAAGAGTAGAGGAGAGTAAATCATCGCAAGGGTGGGGGCTGTTGAGGAGAGTAGACAGGGAAAATACAGGAAAAAGGTCCAGGGACAGGCGAATCCTCACAGTACCTCCCCCTCCACGGGAGCCACCGGGCGACCCAAAAAATCAGACAGCGGGGCAGGGGACATGACAAAACAACAAACAAAAAAAAAACTGGGCCATGCTAGCAGGGGAAGCTACACCTAAAGTGGGGCTAGCAGAGGGACTGGATAGCTGCCAGAGCATTGCTAGCTACAGGGCCTATGCTAGCTGTACTGCTACATTAGCATAGAGGCTGCGCTAGCTGCCGGAGCTAGGCTAGCAGACAGGGCTGGACTAGCAAAGGAGAACAAGCTAGCTGGAAGGACAGTCCTAGCTGTGGGGAACAGGGTAGCTAACAGGGGAGCTAACGAGGCTAACAGGGGAGCTAACAGGGGAGTCAACAGGGGAACTAACAGGGGAACTAACAGGGGAACTAACAGGGGAACTAGAGGGAGCTAGAGGGAACTAGAGGGAGCTAGAGTGGGTTAGAGGGAACTAGAGGGAACTAACAGGGGCTAACTCACATAAATCATAGACACACTTTGGTCGAGTAGTCAAGCCACCACAACCAACCAGCACCACATTCACAGGTGCCGGCTGGACACGAGGGAGAACACCAGTGGTTTGTAACTTTTGTTCACCCTCCTCACTGAGCGTGCATGACATACTACCAGAATCCAACATCCCCCTCAATGTGTACTTGTCACTGACTAATACTGGAGCATAAAACAGTTCACTAGCTCCGTTCACTCTCTGTGACCCAACAAAGATGGCTGTTGCGTTTTCTGGAAGTAATCTGCAGCTGTTTACATAGATGGCTTCTAAGTCTGGTTCTCTCTCGAGAGTTTCATTCACTTTGCCCATACTATCCCTCTCACTGCATGGACTGGCTAGTTTAAAGGGGCAGCATTGACAGGATGGGTCTGAGCGGGTCTGTTGGAGGGAGATGCTGATCCAGCTGATGGCTGGGAGATGCCAGGGCATGAGTCCTCATAGTGACCAGGGCGGAAACAGCGGTGGCACAGCCGATAGAGCATACAATGTTGATAAGTGTTATGCCTGCTGTCTTGACACACTTCGCATGGGTCGTGCTGGTTGTGTGGGTAACTCTGCTGATTCGGTCTGGCCTGGTTGCGCGAGTAACTCTGCTGACTCGGTCTGGCCTGGTTGCGCGAGTAACTCTGCTGACTCGGTCTGGCCTGGTTGCGTGAGTGGTACGTCTGCCCATTACTTGGCTGGATGTGGGAGCGAGACGGCTGACCAGGCTGAGCCTGTACTGCTGGGGCCAGCGAGGCCAAACACAGTGAGAGCAGACGGTCTAACAAGTCAACCACCTGATGAAGGCCAGGGTCTACAGAGGAGGGACTCGCCGGGGCAGGAGTCATTAAGATGGGTGTAGGAGGGCTGAGGGCCTGCGCTGCGGCTAAGACCCTGTGGGGCTCACCAAGCTGTTCATGAGAAGAGCCAAAGGAGGGAGGCTGCTGTGACTGCACAACAACCGAAGACTGCTGGGCCCCACCATATAGGACAGGAGGGGATGGGCCACCAGCCATGGGGCTCTGACTGCATGCCGAGATGTTAACCTGCTGTGCCCATGAACTGGATCTCCTTTGGTCTCTCTGGTAACCATCTAGACGCTCCTGGACCTCAGCTGCAGTCCACTGCTCCACAGGCTTCAGCTGGAAGGACATAGCTAGACTGGGATCTGGGCAGTGCGTGATCAACATCATCACGACCTCGGCGCTCGCATCATCAACACACCGACCCCGGCGACGTAGACACTCATCTGCAACATCGATTGCTTTATTCAGCCGGACCCAGTAATCCATCACTCCCTCACTAGGCCTGGGAACCATGGCATAGAAGTCGGCCATGGGCATACTGGAGTATGTCAGCTTGCTGAAGTTACGCTTTAAAATGTCAAACACAGCTGCAGGGGTCATATTGGCAGACAACTCAGGCCGGCTACGCAGTGACACCTGTAGTAAAATCCCACAGACTCTACAATAATTTAAGGTTATTGTAGCACAATACAATGAGATTGATTATCTGGACGGAGGAGGAAAGATTCATACTTGATAGAATGGTTGGTCTCCACATCTGGCTTAATGCAGATGAAGAATAAAACGTGTACGCCAGACAAACCAGAATTGTAGTTCAACTCAGCTGATTTATTTGATCAGAGCCAGGAGTTCAAGGTGAATAAAAGGTTGACTTCTACATACAAAAGATGATCAGATAATATTTAACAGCTGTCTGTTGTACAGAAATATCACAATCAGGTTTGCATCTTCAAACCTAAATACTGCACATCAAACAGTCACTTGGTTAACATAATTTGAACATACATGGTTTACTGTACACATTATACATGAGTAAATCTGGTTTACAGATCAGGGATCTGTACAACATTACTCTAATCTATAAACAACCATTTGGTGTTTCCCATAATTTTACTCACGTACAATGCATCAGCTCACGGTTGTTTCTGGGTGGTTTAGCGGTGGGGGAGCCCCCAGACCCCTGGTTGGGTCCGAGAGCTCCCGAATAACCCTATGTAGGGCCTTTTTATCCTATCATTTCTAGCCAATAATACATATGGCTGGTCCAATCCAGCGTCTGCTTGTGGGGGTGTCCGGTGGGCGCTGGCAGCCCCTCCCTCTGGGTTTCTCTGGGGGGAGGCCGGCTGCCCCCCCCCTTTGATCTCCCGTGTGGATCTTGACTCAATACCCAGAGGGGGACGCTAGTGGCCCCCGTCAGTGTCTTCCTGATTGGGTCTGTCCCAACAGAAATCTCCTCTTAAATGAATAATATATAACTTTAACATTCCTTCTATATGGCTATAGATGTCTAATATCATCCAAGTACAGTCAGTGCTTTCCAAGACTGATACCAGACATCATATGATACTTTTTGATACTAAACAGTTGATTAATAGATTACTTTGTCTGTGAGTTAGTGTCCATGCTTCAGCAAGTCTAAACTGGTCTGCCTTGTGGTCAACCCAGCTTTCTCTGATCAGCATTTACATATAGTCAGTTCGAGAAGGTGTCGTTTGTTCCCTAATTTAGTCATTGCTTGAGTGGGGGTTGAAGTAACTGTTGCAGCTGTTATCTGATGCAGCTGTCTCAACTGACAGTTGAGACTGTTTAGCCACTAAGTCCACTCTGCTATTGAAAGGTACATCTGGCTTTATATTTATGGTTCTCCAATTTATTCACACCTATTAATTATGAAATTCCAAGGCAATATTACCACATTTCCCCACTTTGACAATTCTCATTGTCACATACTGTATATTGACTTGATTTTCTATACATACTAACCATACAATATAATAATAAAAATCATTTTTTTTTCCCAATTTTTCTTTTTTCTCATATTTTTTCTTTTTCATTATTCTTTGGTACATATCATCAATTAGTTTCTTCTTGTCTTCTTCTTTTCTTCCCCACATTCCCCTGACTATGGCCCCCTCCCGGGGAATCCTGGTGACCCATTCATCCAGCTCCCCAATTAAACTATTCTGCCTTTAATGAAACAGTGTTTACCACCTACTATCATCAGGCTCTGTTCCTCTGGGCCCACAGCCAGAGGCTTATTTGTTGAAAACAATTAAAACAATGTAATCTAAACATTACACATTAAAGTAAAACACAATTTTTTTTAAAATTATGGTATCCGTTGACATGATCTGTGGAGACACAGAGATTATTCTTCATTCTTTCATACATTTTGCTTCTCCTCTCCTGTTAATTCCTTTTCCAAGTCAGCCCAATCACATTTTGCATAATCAACCCAGTTGGTCTTCTCACCTCTCCCCCCTTTTATGAACATCCCTATGGACATAAATCTTACCACCTCTGCGCACAGACGGACAGGGAGGGAGGAGCATCACGCAAGGGAAGAAAATTTCACCATATCGGCCATAACCTACACCTTACTTTTTACTCTACCTTTGTGTATGTGTTTAGTTTAGTACTCTTGCGTTGTGTCATAATCTATATCAGTCGTTACCGTTCAGTCACTTCCCGTCCAACACACCAATCAATCACACAGAGGCCCTTGTTCAACGCTTTGGTTGCACAGTCTCCGACCGTTTTCGCCCCCCCCCCCTCCACCCCATGTCGGCCAGCCTCAGCTGAAGCCACTGTTTTTAGGCCTGGACCTCGTCATTTTCTGTCCCATGACTGTATTTCCATGGATCTACAGACGAACGACTCCGTCAGTCTGGAGGTATGTCCCAACCTCCGGCCTTTGTATTCGGGGCTTATATTGAAGGAGGGGTAGAGTCCCAAGCGACCTCTCCTCATAACCCAACAATCTCCCACAGGAACTGACTGAACGGGTCACACCATCGTGTCATAATCTAATGAAATGTATTCCTACACATTTTCCCCATGATCCCCCCACTCGTGATGGTCCATCCTCCCTCTCCGCCTGAACTGCAAGGGAACAAAAACACAGAACAAATTTTCCTTATACAACATGTCAAATATTCCTCAAGAGAAACCAAATGTTTAATCATTATGCAAAACGTAATGGGACCACTTAACTGCCATTGATCTGTCCCAATGCATCTCATGCTCCAACAGTCCTCTCAGAGAAACAACAAACAAAAAACAAAAGGCAAGTAATCAAAAAAAAACATTCCAACAGATGTC
Organism: Notolepis coatsorum; assembly: GCF_963971535.1. Taxonomy (NCBI): domain Eukaryota; kingdom Metazoa; phylum Chordata; class Actinopteri; order Aulopiformes; family Paralepididae; genus Notolepis; species Notolepis coatsorum. The sequence goes on from NC_140167.1 coordinate 173,513,748, forward strand.
ACATGTAGACCACCTCAATGGTTACTAAAAAAGAAAAGAAAAGAAATTTAAAACCTTTCAAGCCAGCACAGTCACCCTCTACAGGCTCCATTCACACCCATTCAGGCCACACAATCATAGATAAAAATAGAAAAGAAATCCAAAAATTTAAATTCAATACCTCCTCCCTACAAAACATTCAACAGAAATCAAATCAAATGCAGTAAAACAAATGATATGAAACAAATGATAATGGTATAACCCAAGTGGTTCGATACACTCCTTACCTAAACACATTTTGTTATTTTTAAGACTAGTCTCACCTTAAGTGAAAGCTAAGTTGCGGGTGTGCATGCATGTGTGACCAAATTGTGTGAATGTGTGTCTGTGTGTGTCTGTGTGTGTGTGTGTGTGTCTGTGCGTGTACGTGTGTGTGTGTGTGTGTGCGTGTCTGTGTGTGTGTGTGTGTGTGTGTGTGTGTGAATGGGTGTGTGTGTGTGTGCCTGTGTGTGAATGGGTAGACAAAGCCCTCTTTGCCCCCATCCCCCGCTCAATCATTCACTAAAGGACATCTCAATCTCACACATACATACAAAAATTAAATTCAAATAAAAAATACCATCTGTACCAGCTCAACCAAACTCCACTCTCACAGTGCCACAACACATTCTCACAATTCAACATCATCCACGCCTCATTCATTTTATAAACATATATCTCTCTCATACACTCGTTAATCAACCACAGACCGACAATGGGTTAGTTCCCCTGCGCTCATCTCTTCTACTCTCTCATCCGGCTACACTCATCTCTGGCTAATACAATTCACACTTAATTTCTACACTCCTACCTACTGCCAGAGAGAGTCTAGGAACTCTCCCTCAACGACAGAACCTCAAAGCAGTCCTAGTACCCTGAGAGTCTACCGCTATTCCCCCTAATCAAACAGGTAGCCCCCCAATGTAATTAACCTCATCTGAGCTGGCTATCCTAATTCAATTACTGTGCTCACTCCTCCATCAGCTGTGTCCTGTATTAGCACGCTTCCTGTCTCAACATTTCCCCTGTCATAAAAATAACTGCCAACTGTCTCCTGCATCTTCACCTCTCTCTCCTGTTGCATCTAATCTCACTCATCCTGTCATAAAAGAACAAACAGCCATTGTAAACAACAGCTGTACATCCTGACCCCCCTTGGGCCTATTGGCCCGCCTCAAAAGGATTCCTACCCCCCTGGGTAATACAACCCTTCATCTGTAAATCATCAAACGGTTAATCACACTTCTCATCTTCCCAGAGGCAAGCGCCCCCAGGTTTTTGAATTAATCACACATTCCCAGGGAGAGGCCAACCCCCTCCCCAGCGTATAAAATTATTAAGGATTAATAAAACACTCATGTCAAAATTTGTCATCTTCAGCAAGCCTCCATCAATAAATTATGCTACAAGTCGAAGGCTTGTGTCAACACTTTAACACTATATCAAAGATTTTAACAATCTAAAACAAGCATAAACACATGTCCTAACCACATCAACAGTGTATTAAAGATTTAGCAATCTAAAACAAGCATCAGTAAATTATCCTGCTTCACAACCGGGCTTGTATCAAATTTCACTATAAAAACATTTAGTAAATAATATAAACATTATCCTATTTAAATCTCCAGCGTTATTAAAACTATAACAAGTATCTTACATCAAGCTACATAAAACACAACATTATTATCTCAAGCATACAATTGTACATGTTACACAAATTTAAAAAACTGGAAATGTCCCAGCTCTAATTATTATACATGTAGGCATCCTCCATCTCAGCATAACATTTATAGTGGTTAGTCCTAAATTTGCACCAAGCCTCAATTGTTGTAAACAGGTTTAGGAATGTTCCTATATACAAACGTGACTATTTTTAATCAATCAACTACTCCTCCCCCCTTGGATAAAAATATTCCTGTGTCAAAATGTGCGTACGTAAACCAACCACTAACAATGTTATGTGTCTTAGCCCGTGCACTTGTATTAAATCGCCAATGTACTAACAAAACTGCTTTCTTACACAGACAACAAGGCCCCACCAACAAATTATAATCTCCCATAAATCTGAGACCCGTGTCCACATAATAACAGTGTACTAAAGATTTCCCTCATACAAACATCTTAAAATAATCAAATCACATTTGTACATCCTAAAAAGCACATTATTTATCAGTTAAGTTCCCACCATGCTATGTCTGATAACTGTAAACAGGATATTCTGGGAACGCCTACCACTGTATACAGACGACATGTGACTATAATGTAGACGCTTTAATCAAAATATGACGCAAGCGATATGCCTTGGATAAGACTCCCCCTGTGTAACATATTTACTGCCCATTTATTACAAGTAAGTTAAGGGCATGTATTTTAAATCATCCCACCACATGCTTACACCTATATAATTTGTAGTAACACCACCAAACCCACTCCCAGAACATTGTTTACAACCCACAGAATGTACAATATACTTAATACAACCATTTTACATAATGCAGAGTCCATTATAATGTACAATATACAATTACCCGTTATCCCTGGCCCCGAGCGAATTATGAATTACGAATGCATGGATCCACGCTGTACCGCGCATGCGCAGTGGCCAACGTTGCGACTGTCCCCATAACGTTGCTACGACAACCAAATTCTGCCACACATTCATAACATGCCCCGACATTCATAACCTGCCACGTTCTCTACCCCTCCCCAAACATCATTCTCAAAACTCGAAACGTAACATATGTCGCCCGCAAACGCCACACAACAACAGCCCGCAAGCTAACTAGCTTAGCCAGCTCTGATGCGACGTTCAAGGCCCTCACGGAAGCCGTGCTTTCCAAGATCCATTCATCCACACAATTCGCTCAGTACCAATCAAAGCATAAACAACTCACACAAGCCTAAAATAACCAACCCCTATAAAAGAAGAATAATTTTTAAAACATTCTCACCAACCAACGCCGCACATATAGTCAATCACGAATCCTTTCTCCTACCCTTCTCTTCTTCCGGCTCCATGGGCGCTTTCACACTCTCCACGCAACACCATGACGTCATCAAGCAGCGACTTCTTAATATCGTACACAATCGTTACCGCATTAATAATAACCCTCAAAACGGCCACAATTTCGCCACCCTGCGTCTCAATCCGCCTCTTACTTGTAATCGCCGCCACAGTGTTTAATCAATCCTCTCATAACGCCATTGTAACGTCCCCAGTTCCACCGCGGACTTTTCCACAGAGCTAAGCTAGCTAGCCCCAGCCAACAGTAGGACTCGCCTCCAACATAATATGTCCGTTGGTCATCAAAATATCATAACAAAACCATTAAGTACTTATCAGTCAGTTCGACCGAATCGTTTTTGTATCACAGCGAACGTAATTAATCAACAGGCCGGTTTCGCTCAAGAGAACGTACTACGCACCCTGAACACGCCGGCACCCTACATCTCCATTAACTACTACGTTTTAATCCTGCAATCGCACAGACCCCTGCGCTGATCATGCCAGGGTCAACAACCTTTCACCATACTTGACTCGTATGTTCTGAAATAGTAACAGAACCCTTAGCCCGACGCAATTATGCCCATACTGACCCGCCACTCACGGTCCCCGTCCCGCTATCTGTGACTACAAGCAGGGACACAATGCACCTTGGACCCAGCTCCCCTTCCATTTCAGAACAGTCAAATCTCCTCGTCTTACCTGCGCCCTCTTCCTGAGAATAACTTTAGGGCAATTATATACTCAGAACGCGCCCCTGTCGTATACAACAGAATAACCGTGCTTCCTAGCAAGAAAAGCCTTTTACCTGCCGTCATGCGACGCTAGCTCCCACAACATGACCAGATAGTCTGTGCGCCACCACCCTTCCTGGTGCAACTCCCCCGTATAGTTCATAACGTACATTCCATACGAGTTAACTAACCCCCGTGGCCCGCTGGGCCGAGACCGGCCTCCTGTGTCTGAACGAACACACAAACACAAAAAGCCTACGTTTGCATGTTCACTGCACAACAAGCGCGATCGCCATACCTCCGGACACACAAGCTAAAATATTGTTGTTGTTGATATAGTCTGTTTTCAGTATAAAGCAGTTCTTTGTTGTCCTGGCTGACAAAACAAAGCAGTCTGTTGTTAATAATATTGCATTTACCGCTCCAGTTGTTCCCACCGCAACCCCCAACCCTGCATGCAGACGCCATATTCACCGCGGGCCCCAAACAGTGGCGTACACAACCAACCTCCATCCTTCTCCTCTCCCTCATCCATTCAGACAACAAGCCCATCGTTAATCACTTCAAACGCAGCAACACCCCAGCTCTTCGCCCCGTGTCCCCAACACACAGCAAGATCCAGATATGATACATATAACAAGACCCTACCGCACCTTTCCAGGGGGAGACACGAAGGGTAGGGCAACACGGCACCATTTCTGTAGTAAAATCCCACAGACTTCCTACAATAATTTGTGGTTATTGTAGCACAATTACAATGAGATTGATTATCTGGAAGGAGGAGGAAAGATTCATACTTGATAGAATGGTTGGTCTCCACATCTGGCTTAATGCAGATGAAGAATAAAACGTGTACGCCAGACAAACCAGAATTGTAGTTCAACTCAGCTGATTTATTTGATCAGAGCCAGGAGTCCCAGGTGAATAGAAGGTTGACTTCTACATACAAAAGATGATCAGATAACCTTAACAGCTGTCTGTTGTACAGAAATATCACAATCAGGTTTGCATCCCAAACCTAAATACTGCACATCAAACAGTCACTTGGTTAACATAATTTGAACATACATGGTTTACTGTACACATTATACATGAGTAAATCTGGTTTACAGATCAGGGATCTGTACAACATTACTCTAATCTATAAACAACCATTTGGTGTTTCCCATGAGTTACTCACGTACAATGCATCAGCTCACGGTTGTTTCTGGGTGGTTTCGAAGCGGTGGGGGAGCCCCCAGACCCCTGGTTGGGTCCGAGAGCTCCCGAATAACCCTATGTAGGGCCTTTTTATCCTATCATTTCTAGCCAATAATACATATGGCTGGTCCAATCCAGCGTCTGCTTGTGGGGGTGTCCGGTGGGCGCTGGCAGCCCCTCCCTCTGGGTTTCTCTGGGGGGAGGCCGGCTGCCCCCCCCCTTTGATCTCCCGTGTGGATCTTGACTCAATACCCAGAGGGGGACGCTAGTGGCCCCCGTCAGTGTCTTCCTGATTGGGTCTGTCCCAACAGAAATCTCCTCTTAAATGAATAATATATAACTTTAACATTCCTTCTATATGGCTATAGATGTCTAATATCATCCAAGTACAGTCAGTGCTTTCCAAGACTGATACCAGACATCATATGATACTTTTTGATACTAAACAGTTGATTAATAGATTACTTTGTCTGTGAGTTAGTGTCCATGCTTCAGCAAGTCTAAACTGGTCTGCCTTGTGGTCAACCCAGCTTTCTCTGATCAGCATTTACATATAGTCAGTTCGAGAAGGTGTCGTTTGTTCCCTAATTTAGTCATTGCTTGAGTGGGGGTTGAAGTAACTGTTGCAGCTGTTATCTGATGCAGCTGTCTCAACTGACAGTTGAGACTGTTTAGCCACTAAGTCCACTCTGCTATTGAAAGGTACATCTGGCTTTATATTTATGGTTCTCCAATTTATTCACACCTATTAATTATGAAATTCCAAGGCAATATTACCACACACCTTCACTATGTCTCTAGCTTTACCAGTCAACCTGCCCATCACTAGATCACACAATTCTCTGTCGGTTTTACAACTCGTTCTAGACAGATACACTAGCATCATGTCTTCCCACTCATGTATGGAGACTGGCTCAGTGCGATCACCTCTGAAGAACGGAGGTGGTTTAGTCTCCGCCTGCACTATTACTTTCATCCTTGACATGTCTGCACACCCAGAAAAACATTGTTTTTTTTTTATATGTCTGTTTATTGGTTTTTTTTTCCAGTGCAACCAGCATTTACAAATGATATGTACTTGAAAATGTTCTATTTGAAACACAAAAACAAAATACAAAGAACAGCAGACATCAAGACAAAGTGACATGTAAAAAAAAAAAAAAAAAAAAAAAAGTTTCAGAGAGAGATTATAGTGATGGTAATAAGAAATATATAAAAGAAAAAAAATATATATAATAATAATAATCATAATAAAGTAAAAATAAAGTAAATAATAATAATTAAAAAATAAAAAGTAAGTTAGTTTTATTTTTTAAATAAGGCGATACCTTTGAAAAAGTGAGTACAGCAATTCATAGGTCAACCAACTCTGGTGTTGATTTGGTGCATCAAAGGAGAAAGTTTGAAGGGGAGGGATGGGTGAGTAGTGTACCAAGGGTATTGTGTGAGTGAGTATCAGTCTGGAACTATGGGAAGGTGGGTCCTCTCAACATAGGAAAAGAAGGGAGCCCACATAGAAAATAACTTGTCTGTAGATCCTTGGAGTGTGTGTCGGATTTTTTCTAGTTTAATACAGTTAAGAATAGATTTAATCCAAAGGGCATGGGAAGGGGGTGAGGAGGATTTCCACTGAAGTAGGATTAACCGTCTCGCTAACAGAGTAACAAAGGCCAAGACCTCTTTGTTGTTATTTGTCAGTTGTAGTAAGGGTGAGGTAACACCAAATAGCGCAGTCAAAGGATCTGGTTCCACCTGAGTACTGCATATTTCAGAGAGTGTATTGAATATGTTTTCCCAAAGGTCCACTAGGGATGGACAGCTTCAAAACATGTGCACATGGTTTGCTGGGGACCGATTACATCGTGGACAGTTAAGTTTCACACTTTTGTAGATTCTGGATAGTCTCATTGGAGTCCAGTGAGCTCGGTGGATGATTTTACATTGGATGAGACCATGTCGAGCACAGATGGAAGAGGTGTGGACATTTTTGAGTGCTTTTTCCCACATGTCGTCAGATATCGCCTCCCCCAATTCCTCCTCCCATGAAGACTTAATAATATTTAAGGAGGTGGACTGTAATGAGCATAGCTGCCTATACATTCTCGACATGGAGCCCTTTAGAGTGGGAAGAGGGGTAAAAAAATGTCAAGTTGTGTTTCACCAGGAAGGATGGGGAACTGGGTATCTAAGCTGCGGACATAGCTCCGGATCTGTAAAAACCTAAAAAAATTACTTCTTGGAAGACTGTACTTAACCGATAATTGTTCAAACGTAGCAAAGGAATTGTCGATATAGAGATCTTTAAATGTTCTAATACCGAGACTAGTCCAGGTTGAGAAAGCGCCATCAATCATAGATGGGGGGAAGGCCGGGTTTGAGGCCACCGGGGCAGCAAAAGATGTTGCGTGTAAGCCAAAGTGGCGTCTAGATTGGTTCCAAATTTTCATTGTTGATTTGACACATACATTTTTTGTAAAGGGGATATAAGGGCCTAAACTAGTGGCGTGAGCGAGAGAGGTCAGTGATGCCGGTGCAGACAAGGCTGCCTCCATCTCCAGCCAAACTGGAGGTGAGGACATCCCACTACACTGTAGCCAAAACTGAACGGTCCTAAAGTTGGCAGCCCAGTAGTAGAACATAAGATCCGGTAGTCCGAGGCCTCCATCTGATTTGGGCCTCTGTAAGAGCTGCTTTCTTATCCTGGGAGGCTTCTTATCCCATATATAAGACAAAATCAGGCCATCAATTTTCTTAAAAAATGCATTGGGGAGAGAAATAGGTAGGCATTGAAAGAGATACAAAAATCTTGGGAGGGTGTTCATTTTAACAGAGTTAATTCTTGCGGCTAGAGAGAGGTGTAGTACAGACCAGCGTTCAAAATCATCCTTAGTACGAGTTAGGAGGGGGGCAAAGTTGGCCTGAAAGAGTTTGTTGAATTTGTCTGTAACATGTACCCCAAGATAAGTGAAGCCATCATGGGCAATCCTAAATGGCAGATTGTGTAGAGCAGTGGCGGCTCGCCACTAGTGGGCGCAAGGGCGCCGACCCACCTGCTGGCCAGCTGCTGTTAAATCAGAGAAGAAGACAATAAAACTTTTTCGTTTTTGTGTTTTATAGCCCTATAAATAATATAAACATGTTTAAAATGAATACTATTTACTCATTTTAAGTATGTTTGTATTTCCAATGCACAATATAACGTTATTATCTAAATTAAAAAAACATCGTTTTCTTGAGCAGGAAGTGACGTTTTTTTTATTTTTTCGTATTTCTCGCCCGAGGGCTAGAAGCGATCGCGCTCTGAGTGCGCGTCACAGTTTGATCGCTGTCTCCGTCACAGCCAATCAGTGCATACGGCGTTGTGCGTTGAAATATGACTATTATGTTGGAATCCGAGCGCAATTTGAAGCGGTCTAGCCCAGCAGCGTGAACTTCCGTGAAGAATTTCCATAGCCGCATTTTCGTGGAGACGCTCTGATTGGCCGACGCGATGCCAGTTTTTTTCCATAGCCGCATTTCTCGGGTTCTTGCTTAGAGAGAGAATTCGCCAGGTTTATTCAAGGACTGAGTATTTTCATTTCGATTTATAGTTAGCTAAAGCTACCACCATGGAATTGGATAATTCTGTTAAATCCATCAAATCAACACCGTTTGAAAGACGGACAAATCATTGGCCGAATCCAATTTCTAGGTTATTATTCCTAGGTTGGTGATCGGTGGAGATAGTGTTGTTGTGAGAATGATGCAGGCAGCTGTTTGTCTTAGACGAGCGTACCGTGACTGCAAGTTCTTTAGACTGTTAAGCTTAGGCACTCTTTCAAAGTTGGTTATGGTTAGAGTTTGTCTTAGAGCATGGCGATAGAACGCCAGGTAGTTTGCAGGCTGTTCGAGGCGGAAATGGACAAAGACACAGCTCTTCACACAGCTTGTTGGCTAACAACAAGCTATATGGATGCGCACAATGGATGGACATCAACACAGGCTGGATGGACAATGCCATAGAGTGGATATACTTTATCAACAAGCCAACAACAAGGTAGATTAGCGATCTTAACTCTAGTTTAATACATGATACGTAACTCTCTCTCTCTCTCTCGCTCTCTCTCTCTCTCTCTCGCTATACACAGCTGTCTCCGCGAAATGCGGCTACGGAAAAAAGTATTGACTGTGCTTGCTGAGACGATAATAGGCTGGCGATTCAAAACGCGCTGCTGTGTTGTGAACTATAACATTTATTTAGCTGCTGCTGATGCATAATGAATGAATGGTGAGTTGTTTAAAATGACAACATACATGTGTTAATTATTTGATTTGATTGATCCGAGAGACAGAGAGAGATTGCTCCAGAGCATCTCAGAGCATTACATTTTCAACTCGACCTATTAACGTGAACTGCGACCCACAAGGCACCAGCGGCAGCGGCCGCCACTGGTGTAGAGGAGAATTTTTTGCGGCTATATTAAGTGGCATCAGTTCGCTCTTGTTAAGGTTCAGTTTATAGCCTGATAGGCTACCAAAGGATTCGATATTGCTAAGGGCAGCGGGGACAGAAACAGAAAGATCAGATGTATACAATAATAAATCGTCCGCATACAACGATACCTTATGTTCATGGCCGTATCTAACTATACCTTTGATGAGAGGGTTAAGGCGGAGTGCTATTGCAAGAGGTTCTATGGCAAGGGCAAATAATAAAGGACTTAAAGGGCAACCTTGGCGTGTTGAGCGCTGTAGGGGAAACCAACTGGATTGTGTGTCATTAGTCCTGACTGAGGCTTGAGGGGATGCATACAAAAGTCGTATCCAAGTAGTGAATTTAGAGCCAAAGCCGAATTTATTTAGGGTGTAGAAAAGGTATTTCCATTCCACCCTGTCGAATGCCTTCTCTGCGTCTAGGGATATGACAGCCTCAGAGGTATTGGTCATAGAGGGGTTATGTATGATGATGATGACGTCTGAGATTAAAAAATGAGTGTCTATTTTTTATAAATCCTGTTTGATCAGGTGAAATAATTGACGGAATGACTGATTCTAAACGTATTGCTAGGAGCTTGGCTAAGATTTTATAGTCTACATTTAGTAGGCTGATTGGACGATATGAAGCACATTCCAGAGGGTCCTTGTTTTTTTTAAGTATTAGAGAGATCGTGGCTAAGGTAAGAGTCTGTGGGAGAGTGCCATTTACAAATGCTTCCTTGTACATTTCGTTTAGGATAGGGGCTATCTTAGGAAGAAACTTCTTGTAGAACTCGGCTGAGTAGCCGTCCGGTCCTGGACTTTTCCCGGATTGAAGAGATTTTACGGCCATAGATAGTTCTTCAGTAGTAAGTGGCTGTTCTAATTTTCCTACCAGGTCTTGGCTAATTAAAGGAATATCGAGGGTGTGGAAGAAGTCATCTAATTCTGAGATATCGGGATCGTTTTCAGATGTATATAAAGATTGGTAGAAACGCTTAAATTCGTTATTGATCTCTTTGGGGTCTAAGGATATCCCAGACAATGTGCGGACTTTAGGAATCTGGTGTGAAGACGAGACCTGGCGCAGCTTGTGAGCTAGTAATTTATTGGCTTTATCTCCTTGTTCGTAATAAGTGCTTCTAGATTTAATAAGCAGTTCAGTAACCTGATCTGTCAGTAGTGTATCATGTTCTGCTTGCAAAGCTAGACGCTCCTTATAAGCATCTGGAGATGGTGATACAGCATATATATTGTCTAATTGAGCGATACTGCACTTCAGCACAGATAGTCTGGTATTTTTCTGTTTCCTCTCATATGCAGCATATGAAATTATTTCGCCTCTGAGATAGGCTTTCAAAGTTTCCCAGAGAGTCGATGCAGAGATGTTTGGGGTTCTATTTGTACTTAAGAAAAAATCTATTTGGTTTGACACAAAGTTTACAAAGTCCTCTTTACTGAGCAGGTGGGTGTTCAGGCGCCAGGGTGGTCATAGATTGGTGGCAGCCTGAAAGACTACTACTAGGGTAACAGGGGCATGATCAGAGATAATTATTGGATTATACAAGCATGAAGATACGGAATGAAGAAGTCTGTCGTCTACAAGGAAGTAGTCTATACGTGTAAAGGTGTGGTGGACTGGTGAGAAGAAGGAGTATACTTTACCAGATGGGTTAGATAATCTCCAAGGGTCAGAAACCGCATAATCAGACATAAAGGTCCGGACTACCCTAGCTGAGGTTGTCAAAGTGGTAGGTTTAGTGGAGGAACGGTCCAAATGTGGGTCCAGCCAGCAGTTAAAATCACCTCCTACTATCAACATGTGGGAAGACATATCAGGGAGAGTGGAAAAAACAGATTTAAAAAAATCCCCATTGTCCCAGTTAGGAGCATAGATATTGACAAGGAGTACATTTGTGTTAAATAACCTACCGCTGACAATTACATATCTGCCATTGCGGTCTGCAATCACATTGGAACATATAAAAGGTACCGATCTGTGAATTAGAATAGCCACCCCCCTGGCCTTACTCTGAAATGAGGAGTGAAACACTTGACCCACCCATCTGCTTCTAAGACTGGAATGTTGTGAGGTTTTAAGATGAGTCTCCTGCAGAAAAATAATATGAGCCTTTAATTGGTGAAGGTGTTATGGTTTGTAACTGACCCCAATCGCACAACACAAGACAGGTATGAGAGTAAGCCAAAACAGGGCAAATATTTATTATAGAACAAAAAGCGGCACAGTCCCTTTAAGGGAGAACACAAAAACACTAGAGTCAAGGAAATCTGGAAAATGCGGCACTGTGCCTTTAAGAGGCGAACAGGCTAAGGGACTAAGGCTAAGGGCCAAGGCTAAGGACCAGGGCTAAGTGTCAGGGCCAGGACCAGGGGCACTGGAGAGGGGGACAGGGACAGAGGCCCGGAGAGGCGGGCTGGAGACAGGGACAGAGAACAGGGTTAAGGCCTTGGGCAGGGCGAGGGCCAGAGCTGCTTACAGGGATGAGGACAGGGTTCCGACGGCGGAGGCCTGGCACGGGGACAGGGGCCCGACGGCGGAGGCCTGGCACGGGAACAGGGGCCCGACGGCGGGGCCTGGCACGGGGACAGGGGCCCGACGGCGGAGGCCTGGCACGGGGATCCTCCTCCTCCTCTTCGGATGCTGCAGACGGGCAGCGCAGAACAAAGGGGGTCCCAGGGGACCGGGATGGGAACACGCCATCCTCCCATGGAATACTAGGGAGCCACGACGAGCCTGGGTCCAAGGGGAACGGGATGGGCACACGCCGTCCTCCCGTGGAATACTAGGGAGCGACGACGAGCCTCACCCCCAGGAACGAGGATCACGAAGAGACGCCTTCCTCCCGTGGAATCGGGAGCGATGACGAGCCGGCTTGACGTCTGGAGTGGGAACACTGGAAAACCTCCCGTAGAGAATTAGAGAGCGAAGACGATGTCCCACTCCAGGCAAACGGCGACAGGTGGTGATGGCTGGCACGTCGTCTCACGCCGGAGACGCGGCAGGTGATGGTAACGTCCAGCACTCCATGAACACAGAGTGAACACAGATACAGATACAGAGTCCAGAACACAGAATCCAGAACACAGAACGACCCGACAAGGACTGGGGGGAGTCTGCAACCTATGTACTCTCCCGAGGTGATTGCAAACTCCCAACAGGTGCGTGAAGGTAGAGGATCAAGGATGTCCAAGGGTGGGGGCTGGTGAAGAGTAGAGGAGAGTAAATCATCGCAAGGGTGGGGGCTGTTGAGGAGAGTAGACAGGGAAAATACAGGAAAAAGGTCCAGGGACAGGCGAATCCTCACAGTACCTCCCCCTCCACGGGAGCCACCGGGCGACCCAAAAAATCAGACAGCGGGGCAGGGGACATGACAAAACAACAAACAAAAAAAAAACTGGGCCATGCTAGCAGGGGAAGCTACACCTAAAGTGGGGCTAGCAGAGGGACTGGATAGCTGCCAGAGCATTGCTAGCTACAGGGCCTATGCTAGCTGTACTGCTACATTAGCATAGAGGCTGCGCTAGCTGCCGGAGCTAGGCTAGCAGACAGGGCTGGACTAGCAAAGGAGAACAAGCTAGCTAGAAGGACAGTCCTAGCTGTGGGGAACAGGGTAGCTAACAGGGGAGCTAACGAGGCTAACAGGGGAGCTAACAGGGGAGTCAACAGGGGAACTAACATGGGAACTAACAGGGGAACTAACAGGGGAACTAGAGGGAGCTAGAGGGAACTAGAGGGAGCTAGAGTGGGTTAGAGGGAACTAGAGGGAACTAACAGGGGCTAACTCACATACACTGTCTGTGCTGGCTGGGGTTGTTGACTGGTCGGGTCGTACTGTTATGGTTTGTAACCGACCCCAATCGCACAACACAAGACAGGTATGAGAGTAAGCCAAAACAGGGCAAATATTTATTATAGAACAAAAAGCGGCACAGTCCCTTTAAGGGAGAACACAAAAACACTAGAGTCAAGAAAATCTGGAAAATGCGGCACTGTGCCTTTAAGAGGCGAACAGGCTAAGGGACTAAGGCTAAGGGCCAAGGCTAAGGACCAGGGCTAAGTGTCAGGGCCAGGACCAGGGGCACTGGAGAGGGGGACAGGGACAGAGGCCCGGAGAGGCGGGCTGGAGACAGGGACAGAGAACAGGGTTAAGGCCTTGGACAGGGCGAGGGCCAGAGCTGCTTACAGGGATGAGGACAGGGTTCCGACGGCGGAGGCCTGGCACGGGGACAGGGGCCCGACGGCGGAGGCCTGGCACGGGAACAGGGGCCCGACGGCGGGGCCTGGCACGGGGACAGGGGCCCGACGGCGGAGGCCTGGCACGGGGATCCTCCTCCTCCTCTTCGGATGCTGCAGACGGGCAGCGCAGAACAAAGGGGGTCCCAGGGGACCGGGATGGGAACACGCCATCCTCCCGTGGAATACTAGGGACCGACGACGAGCCTGGGTCCAAGGGGAACGGGATGGGCACACGCCGTCCTCCCGTGGAATACTAGGGAGCGACGACGAGCCTCACCCCCAGGAACGAGGATCACGAAGAGACGCCTTCCTCCCGTGGAATCGGGAGCGATGACGAGCCGGCTTGACGTCTGGAGTGGGAACACTGGAAAACCTCCCGTAGAGAATTAGAGAGCGAAGACGGTGTCCCACTCCAGGCAAACGGCGACAGGTGGTGATGGCTGGCACGTCGTCTCACGCCGGAGACGCGGCAGGTGATGGTAACGTCCAGCACTCCATGAACACAGAGTGAACACAGATACAGATACAGAGTCCAGAACACAGAATCCAGAACACAGAACGACCCGACAAGGACTGGAGGGGAGTCTGCAACCTATGTACTCTCCCGAGGTGATTGCAAACTCCCAACAGGTGCGTGAAGGTAGAGGATCAAGGATGTCCAAGGGTGGGGGCTGGTGAAGAGTAGAGGAGAGTAAATCATCGCAAGGGTGGGGGCTGTTGAGGAGAGTAGACAGGGAAAACACAGGAAAAAGGTCCAGGGACAGGCGAATCCTCACAGAAGGTGGTGGAGAACCTTACTACGTTTAACTGGGTTATTAATGCCTCTGCAATTCCAAGTAATACGATTAAGACCATTTCCTCCTATCGAGCTGGCTACACCTGGCTGGGTCATGTCTTGAGAAAGAGAAGATGTATAAAGAGCAGGGTACAATGTAGACCAGAGATTTTGGTTGACCTTGAATGTGTAAAATCAAAGAACAAAAACGAGTAATACAGTACAGAAAACACAAAAACTAGAACCAAAAACACATAATACAGTACAGAAAACACAAACATACAAAACAAGAACAAATAATACAGTACAAAACCCACAAAGAACACAGAAAACACCCCTTCCCTTGCCGAAGCATCTGTGAGATGCAAGCAAAACGCTAAATACCAAAATAGCCTAGAGAAAAACATGGTAACTAACCTTTACTCTATGCTACCTGAGATGTGTGACCATTGGTACAAGATAAATCAAACATGAACATCAAACATAAATCAGGTGTGGACAACTAAACATTGGCACTACAGTGCAAGTGGCTTATGTCCACAGAGAATAGTAAACTACTAATGATAAACTTTTTAGAGAGCTGTATTCTTACTAGGGCTGAGCAATTAATCTGAAAAAAATTTAAATAAAAAAAGAATAACCGCGATCTCGATTCATAGACCTATGCAATCTCAGTTTAAGTCAAGCACTTTCATATATATTTAAGTTTAAGTCAAGCACTTTCATATATGTTGTGTTGTCTGAAGAAGTGCAATAAATAATTTTATTGAGAAAATAAGAATCGTATGAGAAAATCGTGAACTCAATTCTTAGAGAAAATAATCGTGATTCACATTTTAGCAAGAATCGCCCAGTCCTAATTCTTACTGTGGATAAGACAGAGGGTAGGTTGCATCATGTACCGGTCTGTATTGAGTGTCTCATTACAGTAGGGAATCAGTTGTAGGATACAGTCCAATATTAGAAGACTGTGCTAAAAAAGTGCAACCAACCAAACATTGTCCTTGTAGGTGGTTTATATCCGCACGAGATAGTAGGCCCGGTGTGTCTTATCTCCAAATAACACATTTCATTTCAAGTTATCACTCTTCCAACAGGATCGAATTTGCATTGTCACTGTAATAATGCAGGACATTGGAATAGTTGAAATTAAGTCAAATTAGATTTTCTGGAGCATTCAGCCAAAAAAAGAGAGCTATACGGTTTGCAATGGTACTGATTGAATGGAGTGAATAGTTGAAATTAAGTCAAATTAGATTTCCTGGAGCATTCAGCCAAAAAGACAATACAACCTCAATTTAAACTCCAGCTTCTCTCGTGGCTCATTACTACCAGTTTAGAGTAGCCAAGCAACAACAATAAGATTTCCGGTCCGGAAAAACAGATTAGGACGTTTAGCCTTCAAAATAAATGTGTGAAAATGTATATAAAAAATAAAATAAAAAACACATACATTTCACATGATTCAGTTTTTTTTTTGTATTATTTATTTAACAATCCGTTGTTGAAGGCTGTGCTAAAAAATGTGCTACCAACCAAACATTGTCCTTGTAGGTGGTTTATATCCGTACGAGATAGTAGGTTACTGATGATAAACACTTATAAGGCAAGTGTATAAGCTTCAAGGGCAGAAGCTCAACCACGCACCCACAGTCCATGTCCAGCTATGCACGTCCATATGGTAATCTGGACCAACACTAGAGTAGCTTGATATGGACATTAGAGAGCTCTTAGTGCCCCGGTGTGTCTTATCTCCAAATAACAAATTTAATTTCAAGTTGTCAGTCCTCCAACAGGGTCGAATATACACCGTCACTGTAATAATGCAGGACATTGGAGAGCTATGTGGTTTGCAATGGCACTGATTGAATGGAGTGAGTAGTTGAAATTAAGTCAAATTAGATTTTCTGGAGCATTCAGCCAAAAAGACAATACAACCTCAATTTAAACTCCAGTTTCTCTCGTGGCTCATTACTACCAGTTTAGGGTAGGCAAGCAACAACAATAAGATTTCCGGTCCGGAAGGACAGATTAGGACGTTTAGCCTTCAAAATAAATGTGTAAAAAAATATATATATATAAAACAAAAACAAAAACATACATTTCACATGATTCCGTTTTTTTTTTTTTTTTACTTATTTAACGACCAGTTGTTGACAAAAGAGATCAACTAGTTAACTGCCAGAGTATTATTTGATGTCATAAAATGTTGGAAAATAAAACGTAGAAAGACCTAGGTGATGTTATGTTTACTGTAGGTGAAAACAGAGAATATGTTACATCATGTACCTATCTGCGTTGAGGATCACGTTACAGCTGTCGTATATTATCTAGATCAAACATGTGAAAATATCAATGGAACTGTACAAAATAATATTAGACGAAAATGCTGATTTGACAGAAGGGCCACAGGAAACCCCAGGAGAAAATGGTGTCCTCTGTGGCCCCAGGCTTAAAGAGGTTGAGACACAGTGACTCCCCCGACCAGGTGGCAGACCTTTAAGGTCATAAACTGACCCCTCAAGACTATATTGAGATGGGCAGGAAGGAGTGGTATTTACTTTTAGCTAAAGAAGAACAAAAGCTTACTTTAAATGACCCATTTCCCCCACGGGAGAACCTATTTGGTAAGAGATAAAAGAGGAAGAAATAATATCTTTGAAGAACAGGAACCAACTGAAAATACAGTTGAGGTCAGAGGTCTTATTGACACTAGCTGAGCAATTTCAGGTTACGACACGGCAGCTGGTCAGAAGACTAAGGCCTCAGAGGTCAGAAAAGTAACACCAGACCATTTGGAATCTCCCCTTACACATCCGATTTGACTGACTTTAGGACATACATTTAACAGGCTCAAGGCTATTGGAATTTAAGCAGAATGCCACCAGTTACACATTAACTATAGACTAAATAACAAGTTAACCAAGAGTAAGACACAGTTTGTAAATTAATGTCAATACTGAACAAAATACTTAGTGATCAAATAAAGCTAGAACTAGATTAAAGATTACTTTAGAATAGAAATACCACCAGTAGGATGAAAAGCAGATTTCATGAGTTACAATATGGACATAACTCTTAAAACTATAGGGATAACAGTAAAACAAAAAGAATGCATTTAATTGGTAAATATCAGAGGTTAAGGGTTAGACCATTTGCAAATGTGGTGTTTCATGGAGACTAGAAAATTGTCCTACACTGTGAAAATCAAATTACATGTGGTGAAATGACTTCTAAAACTGTTTTCAGCCAAGACGACCATTAGCATTGTCAAGAAAAGTGTCCATGTGTTTGGGTTCAAATATTATGACTTGATTTGCTAATTCTAAATGTAAAATAATGAATCCAATAGGCTAATTTGTATAAACTTAGTTCTCTTAAAGAAAATACAAAGGGGGCAAGCCTTTCTTGACCTCAGAAAAGACCAGCTGGTTTCAAATTGATTTGATAGGCTGACGCCTCCTAGGGCAGCGTCATCCGACGATGCGCTGGGAGGTGTGGTTTAGAAGTTAAAGGAACAGCATCGGGACACAGACACCGGCGGACAGAAGGGACCTGGAGCGAGACAGACACACCCGGAGACAGGAGGAGAGCACTGGAGACCTGGGAACGGGAGCGCTGGAGACTGGAGAAACCGGAGACTCGAGAGCCGAGCCGGACACACACAGAGCGATGGACACAGACGATGATAGACGATCGCCTCGCAGCAGGGGAGCCAGACTCCACCGAGCCTAGACGAGATCAAGCGCTCCCAACCCGCCGAGGATCCGAAACCAAGGTTGCCCTGGCGACCACCAACCACAAAGAGAAGCCGCGTGTTGTCATGGACAACCCGAGACAGAGAACCACACCGGAGAAAGCGTTGATCGGCCGCAGCTGATCAGATAATGGACAAAACCGCTCATCAAAGAGACGATTAGCTATACCATGAAGACCATGTACTTGTTTGATTCATAGAGATGTTTTATTAAGAATGGAATAAACACACCAGTTTGTTTTATTCAAGACCACCTCGTCTGCGTTTTCCTTAATAGAACCGAACACCTGAAATACAAACAATGCAGAGAGAAGGGTAAAGACTATACGATCACAGAACTGATATAAATGAAGAGAGATACTTCAATTGGTCCGTGACCCGTGCTGTATTCGACCAAAGCCGGTTGAAGACGACGAAAAGCTACTTCTGGAAAATGGACTGAGAGGTTCTCTCCCCATCATCGATGCCTCTGCGACTGATTGATACTTCACCTCTTCAGCCAAGGACAGCGAGTTTGAAGGTAAGTATTAATGATGCGTTTATATTGGTGGAGGTCGAGCGGTCTCAAATTGGGGTTTTGCTATGAGTAAAAGTGAATGCTACTGGACAGAAAAAATGGGTTGATGTCGGAAGACGCCAGGGACCAGGATTCACAACCTGTCTCTGGTCTCGGCCGCACACCAGCGCAGCACTTAAGGTTAGGGTATTGAGGGGTGTTCGGTTAGGATACCTAAGATTAGTACAATGCCAGATGAGATACGACTATGCTAGGTAGAATCGGCACTAATGTAATTAAGGAGAGGCGGGATCAAGAATTGAACGAATATATAAATAGAATGAAGGGCGATGATTTTATAAGCAACTAAACGCTATAAACAATTGAAGGTCTTGGGATAAGTGACGTTTTTGGTTGATGAACGGGTTAAATGAGGCGCTGTTTTCACTCATCAAGACCGGGCCCCGCTCTGGGAAACGGCTGATGGAGGAACAAGAGTACCATTGTGGATTTTCAAGCCCTTCATCGAACAGTATTGTGACTACCAGTAAAGAGAGGATATAGATGTCTGTATTTAGTTCAGATCGCACCGACCAGGAGGGTATTTTCATGCCAGTCCGCTTAGCAAAGCTTCTCTTTTAGACTCGGCGCGCAAGGCAGACGAACGTAGGAAGACGTTCCACGCGAATCTGTCTAAGACGTGATCCGACATCATCTGCTTAAGATTCACCTTTTGATTGAATCTAGGAAGGTATCGGCTCTTGGAGGAGAGATGTAATCGTAAAAGTGGGGTTTGTGGTTAGAACGGTGAGCACGGATTGGCGAGACAAACGAACCACTTAATGCCGACAAGTGGCCTACAAATACTCTCCACAGAGTGACGATATGAAGATGGAAAGAGAGGTGGGGTATAGCGGGGTGAAAATACGTGATCTTGGAATATAGAGCACTTTGGATGAAGGAACTGCGCTTGCTTGTGATTGGAACATAGGGAAGAATTGTGTGAAACGGGCGAGGTGTAGGTTAAGAAATGCGCTTAGGATGAATGTGGCCAATTGTATGGTATGTTTGTGATAGGACGATGTTTTGCTAAGTATATATGTTTGGATGGATGTATGTTAGGAGTTATGAGTGAATGCCAATGTATTTTTGTATTATTATGAAACGCTGGTGACCAAAATGGCAGCGGAGAAACCATAACACTGTCTGTGGGACGGGGCATTTATTTAGCTGGCTGCGTTAGCCGCGAGGACGACAGCAGTAACGTATGGACGCTGTGTTGCGATATCGAGTGAATTGAATGAATGGCGAGAGTGATGGAACCAAAATGATGTGTGAAGTTCGTTGACATTTTTTAAATCGGTGGTATTGAGGTCTAAATTTAATGTAGTGGGTATCAAAATAAGCAGAGTTTTGGGAGCTGATGACGTCACTAGGAACGTCTGAACATTGGGAGCGTTGAATTTAAAATACTGTGTGTTTCGGCCAGGCGGGGCCAAACGGGCGAGCAAACTAGAATAAAGATAATAATATATGTTCTGTAAACTGGCGCTTGATGAGATTAAAAGTTATGTTGCGGGGGATAACTGTGTTACGTAAACGTCGCGATGTGTTGTGCCGCTCGAATCAACAGGATAATGGGCCGTATAGGAGAAGTTATGGTGGTGGCTAAACTAGGCTAACGAAGCTAGCAGTACTGAGCTAACGAAGCTAAAATGCTAAGCTACCTGGGCTAATGATGTAGCATGATTGAACTCTCGGGGAATATCGCGTGTTGCTACTCTTGGTGGCTGGCAGGGGACTTTAGGGAGGCGCGGACAGGAACTTCCGGTATAGAGGGGTTCTGGGGATTGTGGTTTATTATTGAGGTGAGACGTCGAGTTGACGTCATGTGGTGATGTGCTGCGTGATGACGCACTTGTGAGGGAGGGTGAGGGCGCCTCCTGCAGGACGTTGTGAGTACTGTAGTACAATAGAGGTGATGTACTAAACATTACAGCAGGGGGCGGTGTTGCCTCTTTGATTGTTACACCTCTCCTTCACATGTAAACGGGGAGCCGTAGCGGCCATTTTGTAGTTTTTTCGGTTTTTGAGTAGCGACCATCTTGGAAATGTGTAGTTCTTTTTATCGTTTTTTCCGGTTTTTAAGGACGAATGTATATTCTTGTTTAGTTATCAGTCTATATTTGTTGTGGGCCCAGTATGATGGCACTAGTGGGGTAGAAACGTGATGGATGTGTGGGTTTGTTTGTAACTTTACATAGGATAGTTAATTCCAAGAATAGGCAGCTGATGAGGTGTCTGGTATGATTGGAATGTGTAGACGGTATGTGTCGGTTTGCGCATGCGCGCCACGGTCTGTCAGTACAAGGGGGATGGACTATGGGCTTTTGTTAAGGCAGTGGACAGTGAAGGGCTATAGGGGGCGATGTTGGACAAGACAAGTTGGAGTAAAAACAGCGACGTTGTGTGCTGTGACGAGAGGCTTGCGTACCCCCCCCCCTTCTCCTCTGTCTCTTCCTCCCTCTCTCACTCTCCCCTCCCTCTCTCCCTCCCTCCCTCCCTGCCTTCCTCCCTCCCTCCCTCCCTCCTTCCCTGCCTCTCTCTATCTCTCTCTCTCTCAATCCCTCTCTCCCTTCATCCCTCTCTCCCTCCCTCCCTCCTTCCCTGCCTCTCTCACTCTCCCCTCCCTCTCTCCCTCCCTCCCTCCCTGCCTTCCTCCCCCCCTCCCTCCCTCCTTCCCTGCCTCTCTCTTCTCTATCCCTCTCTCCCTCCCTCCCGGTATCTCCCCCTCCCTTAGCTCTAGCTCCCTGCTTGATGCTGTTGAGCTGCCAGGTTTGCAAAGGTGTTTTTATTCAGGTTGTAGTGCCCCTGCAGTGAGATTTAGAGTATAGTGTTAGATATTAGGAACTCCATGCAGACTCTTTTAGTCTGATTAAAGTAGGGTTTGATTTAAGTTAAAGTTGACAGCAGATGCTGAAGATAGTGTTTGAAGTCCTGTGGGTTAACGGGACCAGGCAATATGGTGAAATCTGCTAATTAATTCTGAAAAGTATTTGATAAAGTAAGGTTCAATTGGGAGCCCCCCCCCCCCTTCCTCCGTCTCACTATCCCTCTCTCTCTTCCCTCCTTCCTCTGTCTCCCCCCCTTCGTCCCTCTGTCCCTCTCCCCCTCCCTCCCTTTTCTCTTCCCTCCGCCCCCCCCCCCCTCTATCTCTCCTTGTATTTCTCCCTGTGATTCTCCTTCCCTCCCTTCTTTTCTCCACGTGTGCCCCCCCCTCAATGGCTTGCCTGAGAATGGATTGTGGGTATGCTGCAGGCCATTGCTGGGTTGGGTGGTGGACCCGTCTGTTGGGGTCCTTGGAAGCAGGGTTAGCTTTGCGGCATGTTGTGTGTTATTGGTTGGATATTTATTTGAGCTGCGTTGTTATTGTGTGTGTGGAGTAGGTACCGGATGAGCGCTGGCCTGTCTAGGTGCAGGTGATGGTAGGATGAGTTGTAATATTCCTTGAGAAAAGGAGCTTGGGGTGTTTCCGTTCAGGTTCGAAACTGAAGGGAAAACGCTTTGAGCTGTGAGAGGGCGGGTCTTTGTGAATTCAAGGATCTGGGAGGATATTGCAGTAGATATAGTGCTGGTGTCCATGAGTTTAATAACATAAACAACTGGGCTATATGACGGTCAGGGGTTTAGTGATCTGAATTGCTAAAAGTTTATTTTTTTCCCTTGATGGTGGTTGTGTCACAAACAGGTAATTTATGACAAATAGGGAGTCCACACGTGATAACAATTTAACAAAGAATGATTTATTTAAACCTATCTAACCACACAAAAACATAAGCACATGAACACTGGAATGTTTTGTATTAGAATCAGTGGTGAGTGCAGTGTGTGGATGAGTGAGTAGATATGCTGTGGTGTGTGTTTGGTGTAAGTATCAGTGTTACAATATGTTAAAGGATGCAGCTTGGGTGTTGGTACAACCTGTGCCTGGGAGTGGAGAAAGCAGACAGAGAGGGAATTAGACAGAGACACATATATTGAGGTGCAGGCAGCTCTGCTCTGCACAGGTGAGTCTCATACAGTTAACGAGCCACCCACTCCACCATGCTTCCTGGTGAGTCAGACTCTCCATTTAGCAGGTAGAGTGGGGGTCATCACACCCTCCCCCTAAAGAAAATGGTTCTTCCCTATTAACAAATTACATTTTTATATACAAGTGACTAACCAAACTAAATCCATACATAAACTCAAGTAACACAATATTTTGTCCCCTATATTCAAATAAAAAATAAACATTGTTTTACCCTTCACCCATTCCCCTCACCATCTTGCCTCCACTCTCAGCAACATAGGGCCCTAAGAAGCTTTTTAAGAGAGCAGGAGACAGTAGGGATTGGGGAACAGATAAAGAGAGGCAAAACAAGGTATCCTCATGGGACCAACTTAGGGTATGCGGGACAATGCGTCCGCAATCACATTCTGAGACCCTTTAATGTGACGAATGTCCAAAGAATAGGGCTGTAAAAACAAAGCCCACCTCATCAACCTCTGGTTGGGATTTTGGAGGGACTTTAAAAAGGTCAAAGGATTATGATCCGTGTACGCCACCAGGGGAGTCACCCCTGACCCCAGATACACGTCAAAATGTTGGAGTGCCCAAATCAGTGATAACGCCTCCTTCTCGATAACTGAGTAGTTAAGTTGGTAGGTGTTAAATTTCCTCGAGAAGAAGGCCACCGATTTATCCACACCATGCACATCCGCCTGCAGGAGGACTGCCCCTGCCCCCACGTTGGAGGCATCCACCTGTAATGAAAAGGAGTCATTTAAACGTGGAGCAGTTAACACAGGTTCAGAGCACAATAGGGCCTTCACATTTTCAAATGCCACTTGGCATCTGCCTGACCAGACATACTTGGAGTCCTTCCTCAACAAGTTAGTCAACGGCTTTACTACGGATGAGAAGTTGCGACAAAAACTCAGATAATAGCCCACTAAACCCAGAAAACACATCAAATCCTTTTTTGTCGCTGGAGGGGGATAATTTACAATAGCCACAACCTTATCCTGAACCATGCGTACGCTGCCCTGACCGACCACCTTTCCTAAATAGGTGATAGTGGCTCTTGCAAATTCACATTTGGCCAAGTTAATAGTCAACCGTGCCCAGACCAATTTTTTGAACAGTGCCCGGATATGCTGAAGGTGTTCAGACCATGTGTCGCTGTAGATTACCACATCATCCAGGTAGACGGCACACCCATCCAGACCAGCCACTACTTTGTTCATAAGGCGCTGGAAAGTAGCGGGGGCGTTTCGAAGACCAAACGGCATGACTAAATATTTGTACAACCCAGAGGGAGTGATAAAAGCGCAAACCTCCTGGCCACGCTTAGACAGCGGGACTTGCCAATAACCTTTTAAAAGGTCAAACTTACTCACGTAAGTAGCCGATCCCACCTGATCTACACAGTCTTCCATGCGGGGAAGAGGAAAGACATCTGGTTTGGTAATGTTATTCACTTTACGAAAGTCAGTACATGGTCTATAGCTTCCGTCGGGTTTACCGACCAACAGGCAAGGCGACGCCCAACTTGACGAACATGATTCGGCAATTTGGTTGTCCAACATATACTGAACCTCATTGTCCAAATGCTTGCGTTTCTCGGGTGAGACACGATAGAAGCGCTGCTTTATTGGGGCTGCCTCTCCCACATCCACATCATGTTCAATTAGATGTGTGCGTGAGGGTACATCTGAAAATAAAGCAGGATAACGGTTAATCAGAGCTATTAACTCAACACACTTCGAGTCATCCAAATCTGCCAAAATCACATCCAACCTCCCCAATGACTCTGAATTTTTCAACCGCCCCTGCAACACCACATCCGGGTTTACTCCTTCCTCAGGGCCGGCTACTGGAGAGGTGGACCTGTCCACTGTAGTGGTACAAAGAGAAACCTTCTCAGTCTCCCCATTATTCTCCCCATCATTCACCCCCCCTTCAGCACGGCCAGAGTAGTAGGGTTTTAAAAGGTTCACATGACACACCCTATTTGCCCTCCTGCCTTTGGCAATAACATAATTCAGGTCAGACACCCGCCGCACAACAGTGTAAGGGCCCGTGAACTTTGCCTGAAAGGGAGACGTTACTACCGGCTGTAAAAGCAAAACTTGATCGCCAGCCTTAACCTGCCTAAGCTCAGTGCGACGATCATAAAGGGACTTCATCTTTCCCTGAGACCTCCCCAACTTCTCCTTCGCACACTCAACAGACAAAAACAACCTGCGTCTGAAACCATTGACATAATCAACCAATTTCCGAGGGGGTTCTGTCATGTCCCAGCTGTCTTTCAACACAGCCATGGGACCACGGACTTTGTGACCAAAAACCAGGTCATTAGGGCTAAACCCCGTGCTCTCCTGGACTACCTCCCTGGAGGCCAATAGAAGCCAGGGTAGGCCCTCCTCCCAGTCACCCCCTAACTCCACACAATAGGAGCACAGCAACGACTTCAACGTCTGATGAAAACGCTCTAACGCTCCCTGAGACTGGGCATGATACGCTGACGCTTTGTTGTGCCTGATGTGCAGTTGCCGGAGAACTGTGTGAGGTGAAATTGGAACCTTGATCACTCTGAATGATCCTGGGTACCCCGAACACAGAAATGAACTGCGTCAGCGCCTTAACAACAGACTTTGTCGTTATTGACCTAAGCGGAAACGCTGCCGGGTATCTGGTCACCTGACACATTACCGTAAGCAAATACAAATGTCCCTGTTTGGAACGCTGCAATGGCCCAACACAGTCAATAATCAAATGTTCAAATGGCTGATCAACAGCAGGAATAGGAGAGAGCGGGGCCGGTGTGATGGTCTGACTCGGTTTCCCAGTTAACTGACACGTGTGTCACGTTTTGATATATGCGGATATATCACGTTTTAAACGGGGCCAAAAACAGTGTCTCAGCGCACGGTCATACGTTTTCCTCACTCCCTGATGCCCTGCCACATTGTCATGACAGGTCTGCAACACCAACGGACGAAATTTGCATGGTACCACAAACTGAAAAATGGGGTCACCCACGAAAGCATCCCCATGCGGTATCCACTTCCGAAACAATAAACCGTCATGAAGACAGTATCCCTGCGCCGAGCTACCTATGTCTTCAAACGGCACGGCCTTCTCAAACAGTTCTCGTAAAGCTGGATCATTAACCTGTTCTGCAACCAAATCAGCCTTCAACATGGACTGGAGTTGCTCAGGCAGAATCAAACCCACATGAACCGATTCAACACCTGTCGCCTGGGTAACACCCGGTGTGTCACCCGCCGCTGTCATGGCACGCGTAACCACACAGGCTGGATACACAATGACATCAGATGAAGTGTCTAACAAAGTTGGACTAGGTGACTTTTGGGTGACTACATTAGGGAGAGGCCCATCGGCCCACACTCGTACCCCGGCCAGATTGTTACCCAAAATGATGTCCACTCCATTAACAGGCAACTCAGCACGCACACCTATCTGCACATCACCATTCCCCAAACCTGAAACAAGAGAAATGTTTTGCACAGGAACAGGGAACACAGACATCCCCATCCCTCGAATCAAGATAACATCCCCTGTGTCAGAATCAATTGAAAAAGGCAACACCGACTCACGCACAAACAAATCGATTGAGCCAGTGTCCCGCAGTATCTTGACCGGCACCCTAACGTCACTGCCAGTCTGTCCTATGGTCTTAGCAGACGGTACCGATGGTGACACCATCCTTTGGGTGAGGGAATTGGCCAGCAGAGCAGGTTTTACTTGCGCTTTAAACCCACCCCTCGAGCCAAGAAGTGGGCACTCATCCTTCCAATGTCCAGAACGTTTACAGTAGTTACATGTTTTGACAGACGCCGGTGGCTGTCTATACCGTGTGTCAGACGCAGGTGGCTGTCTATACCGTGTGTCAGATGCAGGTGGCTGTCTATACCGTGTGTCAGATGCAGGTGGCTGTCTATACCGTGTGTCACAATCACCCCTCCTCTCCGATCCAAACTTTGGACGAGGAGAAAAAGTCTCTCTGCTATGAGCCTTTTCTATAGCCAAACCACCGAAGTTACCCTTGTGAATCAACACATACTCATCTGCCAATGCTGCAGCCTCCCCCGGCGTCACCGCACCCTGCTGTGTAATGTAAGTTGCCACATTTACAGGAACAGAGTTTTTAAACTGTTCTAACACCAGCATATCAGAGAGTTGGTCAAAGGTATCGACACCAGACGCTACACACCAACGGGTAAACTGGGTACTTAAATCCCGTGAAAATTCAAGATGAGACTGTTTGTCCCTCTTCTTCCACGTACGGAACCGCTGTCTGTACGCCTCAGGTACAAGTTCGTACACCTTAAGCACTGCCGATTTCACCCGCACATAAACCTTACAGTCCATGGGACTCAATGCAGAGTACGCTTCCTGGGCTCTACCAGTGAGAACACACTGTAACATCATACAACTATCCTCACTACTCCAGTGCCTTGCATCTGCCAAACGTTCAAACAATGAAAAAAAAACATCGGGGTCCTTTTCATTAAACTGAGGAAGCAAACGCAGTTCACGTAAAACGTCAAATTTACCCCCCTGAGACGGATCCCCAGTACCATCAGTAACATCAGAACTGAGCCACTTTCCTTCCCCGACCAAATCTAGCTTTCTATTCTGCACCTGAGCTTGCACCTCTACTTTGGCAAGCTCAGTCTTTTGCTTAAGTTCCTCCAAAGCCAACTCCTGTCTGTGCTTACCAAGCTGCACCTTTGTATTGACCTCTGCCTGCAGTAGCAGAAGTTCCTTCTGCTGCTCAAAACTGAGAAGCGGTACCCCAGCTGGCTTGAGAACACCTTTCTCCACCAACTCTGCCTTTAAAGTGGCCTTGACTGCCACCTTTGACAGTCTAACAGGTATCTCAATATCATAATTCTCAGCAATCGCTAACAACTGCTCCTTAGTACACTGATCAATCAGTTCTACTGATGGTGACTGCGCAAATTCCTCCACAACAGAGGCCATAATGTACTGTACCAGTGGCTACAAACAAACCAAACCTATGTCGGGACCATGAAGCGTGAACACCAATAATAAGACAGTCTGATCCAATGAACCTCCCCACCCTGACTAACTACAGGTCCTAACTAACTAACTAACTACCTCAAAACCTCAATCTTCGTGCCACTACTTGTAGGGGGTACTGATGCACTAGAACTCTCTGGGCAGAAAAAGTACCTGTTATACAGCCACTCCTCTGAGCCAGAGACGTGCTCCCGAGAGGACAAAAGCGCCTATGCCAGTGCCTGTCTCTGCCTACGTTTTTGCGGCCGCCTAAAAAAGAAAACACCAAGACAAGTCCCCCTATTGGAAACCTGCCCTCTTCGCCTACCCGGGGATTTTTGGTTCCCAAAACACACAGACTGTATTATTAAGGCATCAAACCCCAAAGCCACAACACAAGTAATAACAAACAAACAAACTAACCAAAACAAAACAATAAAACAAAATAACAAATCTCTACCACAAGAAATCTGCACAAACAAACTGCTACTCTCTCCCAAATCCCACACAACAAACACCCCCAAGAACAAATCACATGCTAACTCCCCAACACTGGCATACAAATAATTAGGCTACAAACAAACACTAGCCAACATGCTACAAATACTAGCTGCAAACCTACAGGTCACAGACACTAGCCAAATTAAGCAGCCTAATTACCTTTCAAAATAGCCCTCCTGTACTCAAGACAGAGCCCAAACAAATTGTCCCCATAGGAACCTAAACACAAATGCCAGCCAAATTACACAATACCAAATGCTAACCAAACTACAAATACCAAATGCTAGCATGAATCCAACCAAAAATTCAACCACACTAGGCCAAATACAAACAAATGCACCAACTCCTACAAAAAGGCCCTACAAATGGACTGAGCCCCCAATTTGTCACAAACAGGTAATTTATGACAAATAGGGAGTCCACACGTGATAACAATTTAACAAAGAATGATTTATTTAAACCTATCTAACCACACAAAAACATAAGCACATGAACACTGGAATGTTTTGTATTAGAATCAGTGGTGAGTGCAGTGTGTGGATGAGTGAGTAGATATGCTGTGGTGTGTGTTTGGTGTAAGTATCAGTGTTACAATATGTTAAAGGATGCAGCTTGGGTGTTGGTACAACCTGTGCCTGGGAGTGGAGAAAGCAGACAGAGAGGGAATTAGACAGAGACACATATATTGAGGTGCAGGCAGCTCTGCTCTGCAGAGGTGAGTCTCATACAGTTAACGAGCCACCCACTCCACCATGCTTCCTGGTGAGTCAGACTCTCCATTTAGCAGGTAGAGTGGGGGTCGTCACAGTTGGAAGCAGAAGACAACACCAAAGGATTTTTGGTGTTGTGGGGGAAGTGTGTAAGAGTGTAAGTGTGTGTGAGAAAATAAATGAAAATAATGTTGTATGAAGGATGTGAGGCAAAGTTAATATTACATTTATACATAGTCAATACGCTAAGCGGTCATTTAAAGTATGAAATAAGATCAGAATGACGGATTCATCAAAGCAAAACGAAATTGGAACAGATGAAGGACCAAGTTTACAAAGATTATTAGACAATTGATAGGCTGTGTGGAATTAATGTTTGTGTCCTCCAGATAATCATATGAAAGGAACACACAAAGGATTTGGAAACCTCCAGTTTTCCTGTTGGAAGAACGGACAAAAACAAGCTAAGCTGTATCGTTATATTCAAACAAATCACACCAAATCTCTCTAAAAATATTAGTATAGTGTTGCCCGACATTTCCAATGCATAACAGATAGTGGAAATGACAAGGGAAATGCCACTGATGTTAAGTTTGGGTGTTTTTGCTTTCTTTCTGCACAGGTGCTCGGCAGGACAGAGGGGGCTCTGACGATTTCAATAACCAACTGGGGAAACGGCTATATAAGCCTTGGTATAAGTATGAATGATAAGCCAGTTATCAATCCTTGTCTGCGCAGTAAAAATTTGACAGTGTGAGTGTTTTAACTCAAGTAGGTAGAAATAGTTTTAGAGACGGAGAAACTTGTTTTTTCAAACGGTTATTGCAGGAGTGTAACTGAAGCGTTAGATGCAATAACAATAGAATAACAAAAACGAGAGTAAACAATCAGTCTATTTCAATAACTGGAAAGGTCACAATAGAAGTGAAGAAGCCATGGCCAAAGATATTAAGGCCTTTACAAAACCTTGTATTTAAGTATAAGAAAGGAGGCCGTTATAGATTGAGAAACCAAAATAAAAGACAGAAAAAGAAAGTACGAAGAGCGATGAAAAGACATAATGTCGTTAATGGTAATAGGCTGACAACCTTTGCAGACACTCCCGTAGAAAGATTAATACCTGAAGTTAATCTGATTGAGTTGGATGTGATGGTATTCCCTCAGGTGACCAGTATAACAGAGGGACTGGAAGTAATGACTTTGGTTCCAATACAGGAGGTCTCAGAGGAGAGAGAACCAGAGACAACGGTATTACTCCAACCAGAACCGATCCATGCTGGAGTGTCCATTGCAGGCGACTGCAGTTTAACCAAGGGACAGAGAAAGAGACTGAGAAGAGCGGCGTTGTTACAGCAGTCCCACGAAGTCCACTCTGGCCGTACGGCTGGAACAGAGACCGACAGCAGGTATGGAACTATACACAAACAGTTTCTACAGCCCACCCGTTTCCCATGTCCAGTCGTCCCTCGAGACAAAGCCGGGATGAGAGTCGTGGGCCGGTGACGAGGAGCCAGCCAGCGAGGGCCAGGGTGGAGGAGGAGGAGAGGATGACGTGCCTCTCTCCAGAAAGACAGAGAGCATTCACGGAAGCGTCCGAAAGACATGAGACAGTCCGTAGAAAGCTGGTGGAGAAGCAGCTGGCGATTGACCAGGTCATGCACGAGAGGGAGATGCTAGAACAAGAGCTGGCGAAACAGACTGTGATCATGAGTGATGTAATTTTGGAAGTTATGTTTCGTACTGCTGAACAAGGACTCAGTGAACAAGAGAAGTCAATTGCTCTGTTACCTGAACGGGGTGCGGAGCAGCGAAGAAATTATGACAGCCGCAGGAGGGGTGGGTTTCCAGGCCCCTCCCAACAACGAAAGGCCCGAGGAGAGGCGGCTGAAAAGGACAGGTATGCCCCTCTCTCCTCCAGGCAACAGGACATACAACTACGGGACAGGAGAGGGGTAGACCTGGCGGGAGCTGTGGGATGCCAGCCGAGAGACTGCTGGAGTTGGGGTGAACTGGGACCGCCTGGATGGCCGGCATCGGCTGAGTGCTGGCAATGTGGAGAGATCGGCCATCTCGCTCGATCATGTGGCGAAGGGTGGCGGGCTCAGCGAGAGTCCATCAGATGGCGAGAGTCCAACAGACAGCATGAGTCCATCAGAAAATAGACCTGCTGGACTTGCGGAATGTTGGGTCATTTTCAGAAGGAGAGTAAAGAGGTTGTGTCTGCAAAGGTCATAGGTTGAATAAGAGCGAAGCGGGAATGCACAAACAAAGCTGAAAGTGCTCGGGAAAATAGAGTTATTAAAATAAAAAATGGAAAATGTGACTGATTAGAATAGAAATAGAAACGAAGATACATAGATAGGTTAAAAGGTTTGATTAGGTGTGCAAGTTACTAAAACGGTTTGGAAGACTAACAAGGGTAAGTTGGGGCTGTAGAGGGAGGAAGTAACTGGGAAATTGCATGGGCTAATCGTACTAACAAAAATGATGGTTTTAAACAGGAACAATGGAACCTTTTTAATATTAGACAGAGTTAATAACAAAGGTCTATTTATAGTAGTGATTATACATACTTGATCCAAGGGTGGTCAAGGAGACTAAAAAAAAAAACACACAACATTGGAACACAAATTTTTCTTTCTTAGTTTTGACGGGGGTATTTATGCCTCTAGATGATAGTTTAATTCTGTTGGATGGGTGTGTTGCATGAAGACACTCACAATTTTGGTAGGTTTGCAATTTTCTTTGTTTTTGTTTTGACACTCTGTTTTGTTTAGGAACTGACTGGCTGGGGGGATCTCTCGCCGGTCAGGGATAGCAGGTGGTGGTGACACAGCGGGACTGGTAGGAATGTCTGATATAATGGGCTGGAAATTAAGAGTGGACGAGAGCTGGTTCATGGTTTGTTTTCCGCTCATTGAGAGTCCAGATGTAGAATCTGGGGAGTTGTGTCACGTTTTTGGGTATGGTAAGTGTTGGGGAAATGTGTTTCTCTGTCTATAGGTCAGCTCTGTAGGTTTTGGTCGCCATTGGCCAAATAGTTTTCATGTAGGGTGCAGACATGTGAATTTGATAATTGACTTATGGGAGACTCTGCACCGGCTTGTTGAAGGCTGGCGGAGTGTGTGGGATGTGTGTTTAAAGGGACTGTGGTTTGTTGCCATGCACATAGGTTCTGTTGGTGATTGGCCTCGTCTAGAGCTGGCTGTCCGGACCGAGGAGGCTGTCTGGAAACAAGGTATTGATAGTGTAATAAAATGGTTATTCCACTCTCAAGGGTGGAAGTAGTATTGTGTTGAACTTGAGATATTTGATCTAGTACAGTAGTACAGCACAAAAACAAATGAGACAAAGGTGATTTGATTGAATGTGAACTTAAGAAGACGTGAAATATATAGATAATTAATTTGGAGAAAAATGTATTGTCAAATGCAGAACAGTAAAGATGTATCTGTGAGAAAATGAGACTTTCCAATCCATTGTGTGTTTGTAAATAACAATCCAAAATGCAAAAAGGACAGAGGGAAAATCGTTTCCTTCTGTGGAAAATCGGAGCAGTACCAAGAACTGCCCACAACAAAGAAGAGGCTGTGGTTAGCACAAAATACAACAAGAAGAAAACGGTCAAAACGAGTTAGCAGTAAAGACCTCAGGAGGTTTGAACAGGGATAACTGACAGGGATGAAAGCGAAGAATAATTGAGGCCTCAGTGGTCTTTTCAAGGAGAAGAGATGATTTATATTTGTGTTATGGTTTGACACCGACCCCAAACGCAACGACACAAGAGAGTAGGATTCAGAGTTGCCAAAAACAAGGGCTTGTTTATTAAGACTAAATAAACAGCACAGACTGGGAAGAGTTCAAACAAAGACTGGAATACAAGCAAGGATGAATGTTGCTGCTCTGCAGCTTCTCCCGGGATGGTAGTCAGGGGAAGCAGACGCTGACGTCAGAGCCGCTCTGCAGACTTCTCTCGGCAGAAACTCCGAGGTGGTTGCGGGACCGAGAGAGAGAGAGGGAGCGAGTTAACTCAGAGTGCAGGTGGAACAGAGCAGGTGAACAGGAGAGGTGACTTGTACCCGAAAACAGAGTTATCCAAGTGACTGAATCTTCGGTGTAAATACACACTGTGAGTAACGTTCCAAACACAATCCCAAGTGATAGATATCTTCGGTGCAAAATAAACACTGTGAGCGAAGTCCCAAAATACAAATCCAATGTGATAATATCTTCGGTGTGTAAACACACAGTGGGAGATGTTAGGCCAAAATATTATCCCAATGAAACAATCCAAAAAAGGCTAAACGCTGGGTGAGTGACTGTCTGATAAAAAGCTGGAAATCTTCAGTGTTATATAAACACACGAAAAACGGAATTGGATCAAAGACAGTCATAAAAAACTCACCCAGGCGTTGTGCGTAAAGAGCGTTGGAACAGAATGGAGCGAGCGCGTCGCCTCGGGGAAAGGGTGTTCCAAGAGGAATGCTTCTTGGAAATCCTGGAGGCAAAGCACAGGGAAACAACAGCAGGCAGCAGGAACGGCGAATGCAACAGAAATATCAAAACGATCCAACAAAACTTGAATGGGGAAACGGGGTATAAGTAATACGGGAATGCTTAATTGACAAGCAGTGACAGCTGAGGGATTGATAAGCGTGTGGACGGGGGAGAACCAATCAACGACGTCTCTGGGAAGAAGCGTGTGAATAGGGGAATGAAATGATTAACAGAAAACAAATGGAAAAGAGCGAGTAGGCTTAAAGGAACAGAGCGAGTAAGTGAGCAAAGGACAAAAACCTCACAGTACCCCCCCCCTCCACGGGAGCCACCCGGCGACCAGGCCGACCCGGCTCGTCAGGATGGGCACGATGGAAGTCAGTGATCAAGCCGGGATCCACGATGAGCTGCCGGGAGACCCAGCTACGCTCCTCAGGGCCGTAACCCTCCCAGTCCACCAGGTATTGGAACCCCCGGCCCCGCCGACGAACGCCCATCAACCGGCGGACCTGCCACTGGGGGTGACCATCCACCAACACGGGAGGCAGAGGATCAGGAGCTGGAGGCATAAGGGGACTGAGGGAGACGGGCTTAACCCGGGAGACATGGAACACAGGGTGAATGTGCATGGACGCAGGAAGTTTCAGGCGCAGGGCCGCCGGACTGAGTACCTTCAGGACCTCGAAAGGTCCGACGAAACGGGGGTTGAGCTTCTTGGCCGAGGACCGAAGCGGGAGGTCCTTTGCGGAGAGCCACACCCTCTGCCCAGGGAGACAGGCACGCTCAGATGTCCGGAGCAGCGCGGTCCTGGTGATCTCCCAAACTCGTCGGCAGCGGTCGAGGTGGTCCTGCACGGAGGGAACTGCCACTTCCGCCTCCTGTGCGGGGAAAAGAGGGGGTTGGTAGCCCAGGGAAACCTCAAATGGTGAGAGGCCGGTGGCGGAACTGACCATTAAATTGATGGAGTATTCAACCCAGGGAAGGAAACGGCTCCAGGATGCCGGTCTCTCGGCTGCCACACACCGAAGAGCAGACTCCACGCTCTGGTTCATCCTCTCCGTCTGTCCGTTAGTCTGGGGATGATAACCAGAGGAAAGACTGACCGTCGCCCCCAATCCCTTGCAAAAGGCCCGCCATACCTGGGAGGTGAACTGGGGCCCCCGGTCAGAGACGATGTCCTGGGGAAACCCATGAAGGCGGAACACGTGGTGAGTCAGGAGGTCCGCCGTCTCGGCCGCCGAGGGAAGCTTGGAAAGGGCCACGAGGTGAACCCCCTTGCTGAATCGATCCACCACGGTCAGAAGGCAAGTGTTCCCCTGGGAGGAGGGAAGACCTGTGACGAAGTCTAGCGCCACATGTGACCAGGGACGGCTTGGAACGGGAAGTGGCTGTAAGAGCCCGGAGGGTGCCTGGTGTGAGGCCTTGCTGCGGGCACAGACCGTGCAGGCCAATACGAACTCCTTGACGTCGTTCCGCATGGTGGGCCACCAGAAACGACGAGCCAGGAAGGAGAGCGTGCGATGGACGCCAGGGTGGCAGGCGAACCGGCTGGTATGGCCCCAAAGCAGCACCCGGGACCGGACAGAGTCGGGGACGAAGAGACGATGAATCTTCTCCGCCTTGACGAAGAGCCGATTGTGGAGGAGGCGCTCCAGCACACGTCGGACATGCTGGATGTGTTCCTCGAGGGTCCTGGAGAAGATGAGGATGTCGTCCAGGTACACCACCACGAACACCTCCAGCATGTCACGAAGGACGTCGTT
This sequence comes from Notolepis coatsorum, assembly GCF_963971535.1. NCBI lineage: Eukaryota > Metazoa > Chordata > Actinopteri > Aulopiformes > Paralepididae > Notolepis > Notolepis coatsorum. The sequence continues at coordinate 173,549,010 of NC_140167.1, forward strand.
CATGAGTGCCTGGAATACCGCCGGGGCGTTGGTGAGGCCGAACGGCATCACTAGGTACTCGTAGTGGCCCCTGGGGGTCTTGAAGGCGGTCTTCCATTCATCGCCCTCACGGATACGGACAAGATGGTAGGCACTCCGGAGGTCCAGCTTGGTGAAGACGGTGGCCTGGGTCAGTGGCTCGAAGGTGGAGTTCATGAGAGGTAGAGGGTACTTGTTCTTGATGGTGATCTCGTTGAGCTGGCGATAGTCGATGCAGGGTCGCAGGTCCCCATCCTTCTTACCAACAAAGAAGAAACCGGCCGCCACCGGGGAGGAGGAAGGCCGAATGAGTCCTGCTTCCAATGACTCAGAGATGTAGAGATCCATCGCCTTCTTCTCCGGAACGGTCAGACTGTAGAGGCGGCTGCCGGGAAGGGGAGCCCCTTGGCGGAGGTCGATGGCGCAGTCATAGGGGCGGTGAGGTGGAAGGGCCTGAGCCCTGGATTTACTGAAAACCTCCAAGAGGTCGTGGTACTCGGGAGGTATGGACGAGAGGTCCGGAGGCGACTCACCAGCGGGCCTCCGGGGCGGGGGACAGGACGCCGCCTGCAGACACAGGGCGTGACAGGAGGAGCTCCAGCCCTTGATGGTACCGGAGGACCAGGCGATGTGGGGCTCGTGCAGCGCGAGCCAGGGCCTACCCAGGACCACCGGGACAAGGGGGGATTGGGTGATGAGGAACTGGATTCTCTCGACGTGGTTCCCAGCGATGGTCAGCACGACTGGGCCGGTGCATTGAGAGATGTTGGCCAGGCGGTGTTGGTCCAACGAAAAGATCTCCAAGGGCCTCACAAGGTCCTCAAGTGGAATGTTGGCTCGGGTAGCAAACTCGAAGTCGAGGAAATTCTCGTCTGCCCCAGAGTCGATGAGGGCCTCCACCGTGGCTCGTTGGTCCCCCCAGGCCAGGGTGACGCTCATCAGATGGTCAGGTGGTGCGCGGCTCTGGGAATGGGAAAAACGGCTCACCAGGATTTCCCGGGGTCTCAGCGAGCCTGATCTTTTGGCCGGGTGGGGCAGTCGGCGATTCGGTGTCCCTCCCTTCCGCAGTAGAGGCAGAGACCGGACCTGAGCCTTGCCTCACGCTCCGCCTGGCTCAGATAAGAGCGTCCCAGCTGCATGGGTTCCTCCTCGCGAACCGAACGGGAGGACCCGCTACCACCAGTTGTGTTGAGGACAGGGCGTCCAGGAGTGACGTCATGCGTCCGGGGAATCCGGGGTACCTCAGGAGGTAACAGTCGGGTCCTCTCGCGCCTTCTCTCCTGGAGGCGTCCGTCGATGCGGATGACGAGGCTAAACAGGTCCTCGAGGGAGTCGGGCACCTCCCGGGTAGCGAGCTGGTCCCGGACTGCGTCACTGAGCCCCCTCAAGAAGGTTAGGCGAAGTGCAGGGTCGTTCCATCCACTCTCCACCGCCGCCAGTCGAAACTCCAGGACGTAGTCAATTACCCTGCCGCTCCCCTGTCGGAAGGTCCCCAACCGGGCTCCAGGGTCCAGACCTCGGGCTGGATGGTGGAACACTCTGCGGAGTTCCGCCACGAAGTCTGGATAGGAGAAAACAAAATCTGCATCCATTGCCCAGGAGGAAGTGACCCACTGGGCAGCATGGCCTGAAAGCAAGTTCGTCATATAGGCCACTTGGGACCCTCTAGCAGTAAAACGGCTTGGTTGATGACGGAAAACCAACTCACATTGCATGATGAATGTGGCACACTCCTCGGGATTGCCGTCGAACAGCCGTGGGACGGAGAGACGGGGTTCCCGAGGTGCGGGATCTGCTGGGGCTGCGGGGAATGCTCCTGAAGGATGTGAGGGAAGTAAAGCATTAACGGTGTCGCTCAGCGAGTGAAGCTGAACGAGAATACCAGATTGTTGTCCCGCCAGAGCGGCCAGTGACCCTTGAATAGGCAGGACCTGTTCCCTGAGATCCTGCACCGCAGCCGCAGCCCTCTCTAGTTGGTGGCTGTGATCCTTGGTCAACTCGACTTGAATAGCAAGTGCGGTTCTGACCCTCTCTGTGTCGGCTGGGGTCGTCATTTTGGTTGGATCGTAATGTTATGGTTTGACACCGACCCCAAACGCAACGACACAAGAGAGTAGGATTCAGAGTTGCCAAAAACAAGGGCTTGTTTATTAAGACTAAATAAACAGCACAGACTGGGAAGAGTTCAAACAAAGACTGGAATACAAGCAAGGATGAATGTTGCTGCTCTGCAGCTTCTCCCGGGATGGTAGTCAGGGGAAGCAGACGCTGACGTCAGAGCCGCTCTGCAGACTTCTCTCGGCAGAAACTCCGAGGTGGTTGCGGGACCGAGAGAGAGAGAGGGAGCGAGTTAACTCAGAGTGCAGGTGGAACAGAGCAGGTGAACAGGAGAGGTGACTTGTACCCGAAAACAGAGTTATCCAAGTGACTGAATCTTCGGTGTAAATACACACTGTGAGTAACGTTCCAAACACAATCCCAAGTGATAGATATCTTCGGTGCAAAATAAACACTGTGAGCGAAGTCCCAAAATACAAATCCAATGTGATAATATCTTCGGTGTGTAAACACACAGTGGGAGATGTTAGGCCAAAATATTATCCCAATGAAACAATCCAAAAAAGGCTAAACGCTGGGTGAGTGACTGTCTGATAAAAAGCTGGAAATCTTCAGTGTTATATAAACACACGAAAAACGGAATTGGATCAAAGACAGTCATAAAAAACTCACCCAGGCGTTGTGCGTAAAGAGCGTTGGAACAGAATGGAGCGAGCACGTCGCCTCGGGGAAAGGGTGTTCCAAGAGGAATGCTTCTTGGAAATCCTGGAGGCAAAGCACAGGGAAACAACAGCAGGCAGCAGGAACGGCGAATGCAACAGAAATATCAAAACGATCCAACAAAACTTGAATGGGGAAACGGGGTATAAGTAATACGGGAATGCTTAATTGACAAGCAGTGACAGCTGAGGGATGTGATTGATAAGCGTGTGGACGGGGGAGAACCAATCAACGACGTCTCTGGGAAGAAGCGTGTGAATAGGGGAATGAAATGATTAACAGAAAACAAATGGAAAAGAGCGAGTAGGCTTAAAGGAACAGAGCGAGTAAGTGAGCAAAGGACAAAAACCTCACAATTTGCTTGTTTGAATCTCCCTCGATGGTTTAGAGTGTTAATCTTTTATTGGTGTGATGTAATAATCTTTTCTTGCAGAGTCAATTACACAAAACAGACACATTGAAGCTAATTACATGGATAATGTATAGTCATAAACAAAAAAGCTGATAAATGGTACGATGTTCTTTTTGTATAAAGAAACGGACCTAGACTGGATGTCGTATTAATAACTGATAATGTGTATAACTGTGCAAGAAGAAAAGGTAGGTGAAATGATGAATTTTGTAACTGTACAGATGGGAATGGGTTTGGTAGTTCGATTTGTGTAAATCTTGGATTTTTTTGAATTTTTTGAAAATATTAGCAAAAATGGTAATTATGGTTTTAACATGTTTAATTTAGAACATATTGGTGCTATATAGTTGGTTATGAAACCCACTAAGGGTGGATTGTCGTATATTATCTAGATCAAACATGTGAAAATATCAATGGAACTGTACAAAATAATATTAGACGAAAATGCTGATTTGACAGAAGGGCCACAGGAAACCCCAGGAGAAAATGGTGTCCTCTGTGGCCCCAGGCTTAAAGAGGTTGAGACACAGTGACTCCCCCGACCAGGTGGCAGACCTTTAAGGTCATAAACTGACCCCTCAAGACTATATTGAGATGGGCAGGAAGGAGTGGTATTTACTTTTAGCTAAAGAAGAACAAAAGCTTACTTTAAATGACCCATTTCCCCCACGGGAGAACCTATTTGGTAAGAGATAAAAGAGGAAGAAATAATATCTTTGAAGAACAGGAACCAACTGAAAATACAGTTGAGGTCAGAGGTCTTATTGACACTAGCTGAGCAATTTCAGGTTACGACACGGCAGCTGGTCAGAAGACTAAGGCCTCAGAGGTCAGAAAAGTAACACCAGACCATTTGGAATCTCCCCTTACACATCCGATTTGACTGACTTTAGGACATACATTTAACAGGCTCAAGGCTATTGGAATTTAAGCAGAATGCCACCAGTTACACATTAACTATAGACTAAATAACAAGTTAACCAAGAGTAAGACACAGTTTGTAAATTAATGTCAATACTGAACAAAATACTTAGTGATCAAATAAAGCTAGAACTAGATTAAAGATTTCTTTAGAATAGAAATACCACCAGTAGGATGAAACTCCCAAATAAGGCAATTTCATGAGTTACAATATGGACATAACTCTTAAAACTATAAGGATAACAGTAAAACAAAAATAATGCATTTAATTGGTAAATATCAGAGGTTAAGGGTTAGACCATTTGCAAATGTTTCATGGAGACTAGAAAATTGTCCTACACTGTGAAAATCAAATTACATGTGGTGAAATGACTTCTAAAACTGTTTTCAGCCAAGACGACCATTAGCATTGTCAAGAAAAGTGTCCATGTGTTTGGGTTCAAATATTATGACTTGATTTGCTAATTCTAAATGTAAAATAATGAATCCAATAGGCTAATTTGTATAAACTTAGTTCTCTTAAAGAAAATACAAAGGGGGCAAGCCTTTCTTGACCTCAGAAAAGACCAGCTGGTTTCAAATTGAAGGGACCTGGAGCGAGACAGACACACCCGGAGACAGGAGGAGAGCACTGGAGACCTGGGAACGGGAGCACTGGAGACTGGAGAAACCGGAGACTCGAGAGCCGAGCCGGACACACACAGAGCGATGGACACAGATGATAGACGATCGCCTCGCAGCAGGGGAGCCAGACTCCACCGAGCCTAGACGAGATCAAGCGCTCCCAACCCGCCGAGGATCCGAAACCAAGGTTGCCCTGGCGACCACCAACCACAAAGAGAAGCCGCGTGTTGTCATGGACAACCCGAGACAGAGAACCACACCGGAGAAAGCGTTGATCGGCCGCAGCTGATCAGATAATGGACAAAACCGCTCATCAAAGAGACGATTAGCTATACCATGAAGACCATGTACTTGTTTGATTCATAGAGATGTTTTATTAAGAATGGAATAAACACACCAGTTTGTTTTATTCAAGACCACCTCGTCTGCGTTTTCCTTAATAGAACCGAACACCTGAAATACAAACAATGCAGAGAGAAGGGTAAAGACTATACGATCACAGAACTGATATAAATGAAGAGAGATACTTCACAGCAACAGTCAGTTGTGTAGTTTACTCCCCGACCAAGGTAAGAGAGGGAAAAAAAAGTGAGAAAGCGACAAAATAACAGCTCTCTAGTGTTGTTCCTGCTAGGCTAACTGCATCAGCCCTAGAGCTAACGCAGCTAGCCAGCATTGTTGGTTAGCCTGTCGGCTAAGTAGACTACTGATGGTAAACAATTACAAGGTTATATGCTTATTGTGAATGGCACAAAAGATAGGTTATAGAGTGTTCGTGTCTGCATTGAATGTCGTGTTTATGTAGCCTACTCACCCACCAGGTCAAGTGAAAGATTGACAGCTTCTGAGTGTCATCGATAGTCCATACTAGGTAGCCTGTCAGCTAGCCTGCAACGCAGCCAGTTAGCCTGCTAGGTAGCTTGTCGGCCAGCCTGCTAATACAACCAGCTATGCGATCTTTTGGTTATCTAGGCACAGTCGCCGTTTTCAGATAGTTTTGGATGAAGTCGGCTGCCAAAGCTGGGTCTTCGAATCGGTGTGCCGAGTTGTCCGGTAGAGTTAGCCTCAGAACTGCAGGGTAAACAAGTCCATACTTCACTCCATGGCAGGTTCGCAGCAGGCGTTTCACCTCACCAAAGCTAGCTCGCTTCTTAGCTACTGCCATTGTATAGTCCGCAAAGATAGAGATCCTTTTCCCATCGAGGAGCAGGGGAGACCTTTTCCCCGCTTGCTGCATCATATCGTTGCGTATGTGGAAGTAGTGTACCCTGATGATAAACGGTCATGGGGGCTCTCCTTCTCGGGGGCGACTCCGTAGGGTGCGGTGAGCTCAGTCCAGTAGTGGCTTCTCCTCCAGGCCGAGTAGCTTCTGGAGCAGCCCGGCTATGTACTCAGTTGGTCGTGGACCTTCTGCTCCTTCTGGTACACCCAGCAGACGGATGTTGTTTCGCTGCATTCTGCTCTCCATATCCTCACATCTGTTGTCTAGGTACTCTACCCTAGTCACCAGGGAGCCGACGGTGGTTTCCAGCTCACAGATGCGGGTGCTGTTATCTGTGGCGCCGCGTTCCAACTCCACTATAACCTCTCCTTGCGTATCAAGTTTATTTTGTACTTTCTCAATCGACTCTTTTAACTCGTCTTTGACTGACAGCATCTCCGATCTGAGAGAGTTTGAAAGGGAGTCGATTTTAGCAAAGATATCGGTCTTAAGAGAGCCCATCATGGCTTGTAGTAGTCCAGCAGTTAGGATCCCGGTTTCGTCACCGGCCTCCGTGGCGTCTGGTGTTGGGCATCCTTTTTGTGTAAACGGCATTATAAGTTATATTTCCGCACTAATATCACCGATATTTCATCAATTTCGGTTTGAATGACTGTTCAAACACCTACTTAACACATGTGTTCAATTTGATAAGAGTATAATATGCAAGTTTAGTCACACACTCAGGAGCGGTGGGGAAGCGTGTCTTACATCCTCCTTCCCTCCCCCCCTCTTGGACACATTCTAATCCAGAAAAACATTGTGACTGGGGTGCGGGGACCTTGGGCTCAGGGGCGGGGACCTGGGGCTCAGGGACGGGGACCTGGGGCTGATAACTGGTCTGGTGTATGGCATGCAGAGTAGATGCAATTTGTTCTCCTATCTGTATGGCAAGGTCTGTGACGAGGCTGCCTAAATCGTCTGACCTAGCGAGCTGCGGGGCTGTGTCACTGCCATGCGTGATCGGAGTAGATGTAGCCACTGGCCCCACTGCTTCTAACACTGACTGGCGAACTGTAGACTGACTCAGTTCTACAGGACCCACCGGTCTTCCCCTCCCATACATAAGAGCTGACTGACCCAGTGTCGTATATTTAATGAATAAAAAAATGCATGAATTAGAATTGTCAGTAGAGGAGAGAGACCGTTTTATGGTTCAGAGGAGACAGTTTCCCTGCACCCAACCAGGTGGCTGACCTACAGATAATCACTAACTCCTCTAGGCTATTTTGGGGGAACCAAAGAGAGGATTGTTGATTTTAGGTAACAAGATCAGTTTATCTCTGTCCTCCCCACGGTCAGACCATCCTCGGAAAGGCCATATAAAGTGAAATGATTAGCTTGAGGACTGATAAAACGGAGCCGGGGAGAAAATACCTCAGTCTGAACTTAATGACCCACTGAGGTCATTAAGTGCGGGAGAGATGCAGCTGGTACAGAGAGATTAGGCGTTACAAAACTATTAAAAGCTAAACCCCAAAGTAACATAGTAATCGACCAATGGTTAGTCTAGAAGCAAGCAGATGGTAGAAACAAACACTTTAGTATCATGAATGAGACGAATTGGCCACTGGAAAAGCTAAATGCAATAATTACATAATGGTACCAGTGAAACTTATATAGAGAAAAACGGGGTTACTCCTTCACAAAAGGTGTTAAAACAACTTGTAAAAGTCTAAATTATATTAAAACAGTAAGAGCTATGCATGCAAAAACAAAGTAACTCAACAAGCTACTTAGTTAGTTTCTACGTCAAATTAATATACTCCCTTTTCTTGACTCTTGCTGTATCAAAAACAGTACTGTGTTTGCAAATCTGGTAAGTCATAAAATGTATAGATGTAGTAGTACTGAATATAGTTATGTCACATGTCCTGATGAAATTGCTGCTGCATCCCTTTGACAGGGGTGTGTTAAGCTGCTGTGTGGTGCTCATTCTGCAGTCTGTTGGTAGAGTTTTTAATTCAATCAATTCGATTAAGCCGTATAGCCATGGGACGGCCAAAAACCTAGTCTCTACAACCACCAGTTACCTTACATGGAGTTGGGTGCTCAAATTTAAGATGACGTGACATACAGCAGAAAAGAGTTTTAGCCAATAGGAAACGCCCGAGCCCGGGAGACGTCACGCACGTCTCCAGGGGCTCGAAGGGGGGGGAGGATTTTCCTTTTTAAGCAGGATGGAGAGAGGAGAAGGGAGCGCGCTCAGACGAACCACGGGACACAGCAGGACGAGAGACTCAACCGGAGACGGAGAAAAACCTGGAAACCTCAAACCGAGACGCAAACCCCGGCCTAAATACTGATTAGAATAGAAGCTGTGAACCAGATAATTTTCAGCTGTTGTTTTACCAATAAAACAACAGTCAGACTGTTTTCACCCGTTAGCGCTGACTCCGTCTCCAATCCTTTTTGAATGAACTTGTTACAAAAACGTGTGAGTACCTAGCAGAGTACAGTAGCTAGCCACTATACAAACTTGAGACTTTAGCTACATAGAATCTATTGAAAGACACGTTAATCTGGCGCCGTGACTACTGGGCTGATCATCCAATCCTACCCACCATCGAGGGCACTCCTACAGAACTTCAAAATCTCTCAAGCAGAGCAACGACGCCTGACTTCACCATCCTCAAGCAGAACAACAACCAGCAGAGTTTTAACGGTGAGTTGAAGGGGAAGATGTGTCTAGAATGGTTTAGGGTCGGGCAGCAATTGAACAGGGTTGGCATAGTGTGTACTGACGATGTTGTAACGACGGAAATCGGATTCCAATTCTCACAGATTGGACTGGTCTCAATCGGACAATATTGTTGGTTGCAATGAGGGACAAGAGAGGACGCGCGATCGGGTTGAACGGTAATTTGGTTCAGGTCGCGCGCGGCCGGGGGACAGGGAGTCATGCGAGGTTACATGACAGATTTCTTTCTTAGACTCGTAGAGCAAGTACAGTAACATGGAAGAGACGTCTCCCATGTGTGCTGACAAGGCAAACCGACGTCATACAAATCTGGGTTCACCTTTTGTTGAATCTAAAGAAATATCAAGCTTCTGGAGGAAGGATAACGCAGGAGATGGTTGATTTGCCGCAAAGCGCCATCCAAGCCGCCAGGAGGCTCTTGCAAATATACTCTCTGCGGGCTGCTTAACTTGTATGGAGAAAGACTCTGGAGCATAGTAAGGCGATTCTCAGACCTTGGTATATAAAGCACTTGTGGGAGAAATTGGTTAAAGGAACTGCGCTTATGTTCGGATTAAGGAATGCACTTAGAAGCGGTTAGGAGATGTATATAAAGTACTGTTTAGTAGCGAGGCTAATGGAGACCTATGTAAAAATGTATATATATATATTGGTTAGAAATGTAGGATGACACATACATTGAATCAAAGTTATAAAAGGGGTTGCGTCGTCATAACGTTAACGTTGCGGGTTGCTATATATGCTGCGGTGAACGGAATAGATTGCCGTTTGAACCCGTGAGCTAATGCTATGCTGGGCAAGGCTAATACATGCTAAGCTAGGCTGCAAGCTAAAGGGCAATGCTGGGAGCTGGCCCGGTGCTAATGGTGATAATGTTGCTGGATGAAAGTATGAGAGTAACTGTGGAAATGTGAGAGAATGGGGGGGAGTGGCTGCGTGATGACGCACTTGTTATTAGGAGGGTGAGGGCGCCTTCTGCAGGACGTTGGGAGTACTGTAGTGCAATAGAGGTGATGTGCGAATAAATACAGCAGGGGGCGGTGTTGTCTTTGGAGTTGATACACCTCTTTTGTTCCATGGTCCCCTCGCTTGTGCTGGCTCTCCCTCACCTCCCTCTCTCCCTCGGTTGCCCCCCACTCCCTCACCTCCCTCTCTCCCTCGGTCGCCCCCCTCCCTTCCTCCATCCCTCCCTCCCTTTCTCTATCTCCCTCGCCCCCCTCCCTCCCATACCCCCCTCCCGTACCTCCCTTCCTCGCCCCTCCCTCACCTCCCTCTCTCTCTCCCCTCTCCTTTCCTCCATCCCTCCCTCTCTTTCTCTCCCTCCCGTGCCCCCCTCCCTCCCATACCCCCCTCCCTCACCTCCCTCTCTCTCTTTCTCCCTCCTGCGCCCCCCTCCCTCCCATACCCCCCTCCCTCACCTCCCTCTCTCTCTTTCTCCCCTCTCTCCTTCTCCCTTCCTCCATCCCTCCCTCCCTTTCTCTCTCTCCCCTCTCCTTTCCCTCGCTTTCTCTCCCTTCCTCTATCCCTCCCTCCCTTTCTCTCTCTCTCCTTCCCTCCTTCTTCCCCTTTATGGGTAAGTGGTACAGCACATGTAGTGGTACTGGAAGTTTCATTCGGGACCCCCCCCCTCCCCAGTATGTTACTTCGCCGTCCCCCTTCCCCACTGTAGCTACTATAGTGTGTGCCCCCCCCTCCCCACTGTAGCTACTATAGTGTGTGCCCCCCCTCCCCACTGTAGCTACTATAGTGTGTGCCCCCCCCTCCCCACTGTAGCTACTATAGTGTGTGCCCCCCCCTCCCCACTGTGGCCTTCCCTATAGTGTGTGCCCCCCCCCCCTCCCCACTGTAGCCTTCCCTATAGTGTGTGCCCCCCCCCTCCCCACTGTAGCTACTATAGTGTGTGCCCCCCCCTCCCCACTGTGGCCTTCCCTATAGTGTGTGCCCCCCCCCTCCCCACTGTAGCCTTCCCTATAGTGTGTGCCCCCCCTTCCCCACTGTAGCTGCCATGGTGTGTGCCCCCCCCCTCCCCATTGTAAACATCTCCTTCCCTCCCCACTCCATCTCCTGCACTGTCATAGTGTGTGCCCCTCTCCACTCCATCCTTCCCTCTATACCATAGTGTAACCCCCCGCGCCGTTATAGTGCTCTTTCCCTCCCTCCCACTAGGTGAGATGCCTTAGTGGGAATTACCTTCCCTCCGCATCCCTCCCTATTTCATAGAGTACCTTTCCTCTCTCTTCCCTGAAGGTGCTCTCTCTCGCTCTGCCCTTGCTTTCTTTCCATATTACTCGGTCCCTCTTTGGGGGATCCAGACTGTGGTCATGGGCTAGAATACTAACAAATAATAATATTGGACATAGGGATTAATTGAACTGTTAAGGTTGACTAACTAACTAACTAAGGTTCCACCACTGGTGGAAAACCATGACAGATTTGGCTGGCGGTCTCCACCAAAATCGGAGGGTTAGGGGACGCCGCCTACCTCCCTTTAGAGATGAGCTATGTTTTCGTGTTGTTGTATGAATGGTATTGTTGTTTCAGGCCCCCCCTCGTCTAAGTCTCTTTTCCTCCCTCCCTCCCCTCCTTTCCTAGCTCCTTTCCTAGGAACATCACTCCCTCCCTAGCTGTTCACTCCCTCTCTAGGCTTTCACTCCCTCCCTAGTCGTTTCTCCTTAGTTCCTCCCTTCCTGTTTAGTCTAGCATACTCTAGTCTTCCCTGGACTCCTCTCCCCTAGAAACTCGTATTTGCTCCCTCCCTCCCAAGCTCCTCCCAGGTATTCCCTCCCTCACTATCACTCCTTGCGTGTGCGTCCCCCTCCCCGGCCCGGCAACACCCTCCCACCCCCTCTCTTCCGCTCTCCTATTAGATAATATTGGAGGGTTGGTTAGGGGTGGGGTGGGACGTGGTTGTATATTGTTTGGTGAACGTGTTGTTATAAGGGGTGTTGTTAATTGTTGTTTTTGGGCGTTGCAGGGAAAGTAGGAAACGCGCGGCAGGAGGAGGGAAGCAGGGATAACGCAGAGGAGGGCAGGCCGGTCCAAGGATGTTTGGTTTGTCTAGGCATGCGGAGTGCGCTTTAGTGACGTGCACTCTGGTAACAACTTTCATGTTATGTACGGCGGGAGTTATGCTGTATTTTTGGCCCCAGGCACCGGAACTGATAAATATAGACGTGGACAAGCGGGCATTGCAAGAGCCTCATACAAATATGTTTATAAAAATAGCAAGGGAGGTGGCGAAGAGTGCGAATAGGACTGATTGTTATGTGTGCGGCCTAGCACCGGAATCTGCTGCAGCCGGTTTACCGCGTATGGCCCACCCGGTCACTGAGTGTCATAACTCTGTGATGAAGGGATATAATTTGCCTTTCCTATGTAAGTGAGTGAGTGAGGTGAGGATGGAGGCTTATCGTAGGACGGGGCGGTTGCTAGGGGGTGAGACGGGGCAGGCTCCATTGGATGTTGGGCCTATTCCGGTGGCAGTTAGGCCGGAGGGGTTTACAAGATGTGAGGACGGCGAGAATGGTAAGTATGTGGGCACATTGGGAAATTGTGTAGGTGGGGTGAGTCTAGGGGCTGCAAAGGTGGCTGCACAGGCTCCCCCAGGTACGTATTGGATTTGTGGTGAAAATGCGTATGCAGCGTTGCCAGCAGGTTGGAAAGGAAGATGTGCGTTGGGATATCTGGTGCCGGCGATGAGGGTAGCTGATGTCTTGCCGTCACACCCTGGGGCTAGGAAGGCGCGGGCTGCGGCTCATGCGGATCGTTTTTTCAGGGTGGCGATTCCCTCATATGGGACATATGCAAATATGAAGGAGATTGATCATTTGGCTAAGATATTTGAGGACATGGCGGCCACGACGGCAAAGGGGTTTAGCCTAGAGAATGAGGAGATGCGGTCATTGAGGCTGATGGAGATGCAGACAAGGGCGGCTTTGGATTTTTTGTTGGCAGCTTCGGGGGGTACATGTGCGTTGATTGGTCAGGAATGCTGTACTTATGTGCCCGCCAATGGTGAAATAGGGATGCCAGATGTGATAGCACATTTGAGGAACATTACGAGGGATCTCCATGACTCTCGAGAGGGTTCATGGGATGATTGGGGTCAGGAGCGGCTGGGGTATATAGGTTGGGTAATAATTAAGTACCTACTCTATGCAGTGGTGATATTTGTGATATTAGTCGTGTGTGTGTCAGTGATTAGAGCATGCTTTGGCTATCTGATTAGGACTCTCTGCGCAGCCGGCCCGGCGGTGGAGAATTCACTCTGCTCGGCTGCACCTGTTATGATGAAGATGATGGCGGTAGAGGTGGATGAGGCAGGGAGCCGAGCGGGGGTGGGCGTTCCGTTGGTGCCAAGATATCACGAGTACGCCCTGGCTACCATTTTGTGATCTGAACTGCTGGACAGTCTGGGTCCATGGGTGGTAGATGGGGTGTACAGGGGGTATGGTAATAGGGGACGCGCCTGGGGATATTGTAGAAGTAGTGTTTGTGATGTATGGATGCATTTTTGTTTCCATAGTAGGTACACAAGGAAAAATGTGATGAGAGTTATTAGGTCCCTGGGGTCTGGTGCTGAGTCTGTACGGTTATGCATGATCGTTTAGTAGGGCACTGGGTTTCCTGGGGTTAATAGGCTGGGAGACGAGACGGGGTGCCTGGGCATTAACTACCTTGTACCTGTGGTGAGGTTATCCTGGCCTCTGTGGGGAGTCTGTAATGGATGCTTCAGAAAACAGAGGGTGGGGCCTTGCGGCGTGCAGGGAGTGGTGTCAGGAGGTGCTGAAGGACGGTGTTAGTGGACACGTGTCTGAATAAGACAAATGTCCACTGGGGGAAAGTAGTATTGAGAAATGGAAACAGAAGAATGAATGAAATGTGTAATCAGGGTTGAGACACTAATCTAAAATGTTTGTGATTTTCGAGGTGAAACAGAATATTGGAGTGGGACCACGGGGAAAATATCAGAAAGCCGAGATTTGACGAAAGAGGAATCAACAAAAAAGCGGAAATAAGGGAGTAGACACCGAAGACGCAAACACCACTGTCAATCACAATATCTCTCAAATTTTTGAAAATTGTATGAATTAAGTTAAAGGATTATTCATACTGTTGGTAAAGAATCTCTAAAAAATTAGATGTGGTATGAATTTTAGATAGAAAATATATTCATACTGAAAAGACGGAGTAAAGTGAGATTCCAGTTGAAAATTAAAGAGAACTGTTGTATTTTGTGCTCTGTTTTTCAGCAGTTCTGCCAGGCAACAAGGGCACCGCAAGTCAGGTAAGACTACAGATCACCAGTGAAAAGGGAAAGAAGAGAATAGACAGTACCGTTAGCGGTTGTTCAAGCAGGAGATAGTCACAAAAGAATAGACACCTACATTTAGACAGGGAATACAAAAACCACTTTCTTGCCTGCTGCCATTTTTGAAAAAGAGAACCTGAGAAAAAGAGTTCTTAGATTAGAAAACAAAAAGAGAAATTAAAAACTCTAGTAAATAAAAAGAAGAAAACGCATATAAGAAAATGGAAACTGTGGCAAATAAAGATGCGACTACCCTAATTGGTTGGAGGGAGGATAACCCGATACAAGTTATTGCTAAAAGTAATCCTTACACACAGGACAATCCTTATTATTTGGCAAAACTTACTAAGTTATCACTGAAATGGAACAAAAGATGGCCACACATCGCCAAACCTTGGCCTATTGAGGGCTCTTTTGATTTGGCTATAATAGCAGATCTGCATGCTCTTAGGACGGAGGAGGAAAAAGAGGGAAAAATTACAAAAAGAGGGGAAAAACGCATGCAAGAAATATCCACGTTAGAACAATTCGCTCAGGAAGCTGAGAGAAGGAAGAGTGAGGAAAAGGGCAGTTCGACTGTCAGTGAGGAGGCCCTGCCGACAGAGGAGATAGCCCCAATCACGACCACTCCCCTGGCCCCTAATAGGACAATAGTCACCTCCCAAAGAGCAGCTGAGGTAGTCCCGCTCACCCAAGGACCCCTACCGAGAGCAGAACAGGTAAGAACTGAGGTAGCTATAGCACCCCCACCATATGCCAGCAGGAATAGGGAACCAATATACCCTATCCTGCCTGTGATAGAAATGGATAGCCATTATGATATAACCAACAACAGCGGCCGTAGGACAGAGACGGGACGGGCAGTGACAACAATCACCCTAACGCCTGGAACAGACGAGCCAGAGGAGGTGAGAAGGAGGGAGTGAGGCATTCAGCCCCACAATTTTCCTCATACCAGAGCGGCGGAGAGATATCAAGACGAAGAGATACATCGAAGGATACATGTACCGTTCACGGCCGCACAGAAAGACATTCTCTGGGCGGAAGGAGAGGGACGCCGAAGCGACGACAGGAGGACTTGGGATGACCAAATAGAAAGTCTATATGACAGAGATCTCAGCAACAGAAGAGACTATCCCCAGGGAAAGTCAAGGCAAGCTCCCATCCGTCGTCGTCTCTCCCCCCCTCAGTCAGCAGACACCTGGAAGATTCAGAGGAAGACTTAGAGATGGGGGAAGAGGAGACAGAGAACGAGAGGAAGAGGAGAAAAGGGAGAAAGTCCCCATGGGAACGACACCAAGAAGAAGAATATCTGCTCCAATCTACTCTTCCCCACCCACCGTCGAAGAAAGCAGCAAGATGCTGAGACTGACGGAGACCATGGAGGAATTAAACCGACGGCACCAGGGAATGACTAAGGAAAACCGCGAGATGGAAGCACAGATACAGTCCTACCACGAGGCCAAAGACAACGTTTCCGAGGGATACAAAGCAAGCTCCGAAAACTGGAGAAGGGCCAACACCGCACGAAAAGCGTTGGAAAACCAAATAGATAAAGCAAGGGATGAAATCAAATAGTTGAGAAAGGCAGAAGACAAAAGAGTGACCAGATCCGCTACCAGAGAGCAAACGGCCAGCATGCAACCATTAATGATAAGACATCAGGGATTGGAGTACCAGCCATGGAATGCTTCAGACATGTCCCAAATATCGGAGAAGTTGCCCTCCCTCCAGAATGGGGCTTTTCCGTGGATTGCCAAGCTGGAGGAAATGATGGTAGGCCAACAGCTGGCTATCGGCGATGTCAAGCGATTGCTCTCTCACAAAGTAGGAGTCGCGGTCATGGAAGAACTACTAAACAAGGCTGCTATGGTGCGGTACGTAGTTTCAGGAGCCCACGACCAGGACCTCTTCGCCGCCCACAGAGGA
Organism: Notolepis coatsorum; assembly: GCF_963971535.1. NCBI lineage: Eukaryota > Metazoa > Chordata > Actinopteri > Aulopiformes > Paralepididae > Notolepis > Notolepis coatsorum. The sequence continues at coordinate 173,564,965 of NC_140167.1, forward strand.
GCACTGTGGCGAGTCCTGCGGGAAACCTATCAAACCATGATGCATCCAGACAAGATCCACATTGGTGCCTTGGAACCTAATACCCCCCCCAGGGAGTATGTGGCAAAGGCCTACGCCACCTGGAGAGACATGACTGGCCAAGACCCCGCAGCTAATCCAATGGGGGAGGCGATGCTTAGAGAAAAGATACAGAAGGGCCTCTCCAGTGAAGTGAGACAAAAACTGAATGAAGTGGTGTGCCTGGGAAGCCTTCCCTTACGTGAGCCATCAAGTGGAGCTGCACAGGAAGAAGGAGCAACAGGCCAAGGACAAAGAAACTGCAAGCCAGCGAAAGCTCTTGTACCAACAGCCTGTCGAGGCAATCAAGGTGGTGGAATACCTCCAAGCCATGGTACAAGCCGCACAGCCCAGAGCCGAGACGGGGAATAGTGGACAACTGAACAACCAGGAACCAGCATAGCCCAAAAAACAGGAAGAACCGGCACCCTTACAACAACAGAATCAGAGGGGATCGAACTGGCAGCCCCGAGGAGGGTATGGACGTCCAAGAGGAGGATCGTCTGGATGGCCGGCATCGACTGAGTGCCGGACTTGTGGAGAAATCGGCCATCTTTCGCGACACTGTGAAAAAGGATGGCGAGCCCAAGGAGCCAGCAGCAGGGGTCGAGGAAATAACAGAGGAGGTGGCCGAGGAGGATATGGCCGACTCCAGGATCAGTGGTACGGACCGAACCAATACCAGACCCAAGACCAAGGCCAGACCCAAAACCAATGCCAGACGCAAGACCAGAACCAGCAACAGAACATGGGCCCAGTAAATCCATCCAGGGGGCCGGAACAGACGTTCTGACGAGGCCCAGATAGTTCAATGGGGGGGTGTCAGCTGTCATTGTCACACTTAAGGGAGGAGCCAATAGTGCACGTAGCGGTGAATGATAAATCTGTAAGGATGATGGCAGACACCGGCGCAGCGTTCACTGTAGTCCAACTTAAGGATGCCACACACCTGCCCATGTCCGGTCGATATGTGCGGACAATTGGATTTGAGGGAATAAAAAAGCTGATCCCAGTGACAGAACCTGTCACCCTGAAGTACAGAGGCAAAGAAGCGACTGTTTCCATCTTGGTCTCCGACACCGCACCCATCGGCTTACTGGGCAGGGACGGCCTTGGTATGCTGGGGATGAACATTTTATGCACGCCTGATGGTTGTGTGATCGACGTCCCAGAAGACCATTACTATCAAATGATGCAAAGGACAGACCCCCGACCACCGGAAGTATACTGGTTGGGGAACCTAAGCCAGGAATTGCTCGGACCAGCGTTGGAATGGGAGACATTCATCACCGCCAATATGCCAGATGCAAAGAACCCAGAGACACCATACCATTGCACTCTACAGTACTATAGAGATGCGGATCAGAGACAAGCCAAGGAGTGGCTGAGAAATCAACCAGAGGAGGTGCAGCTCAACGCCACCAGCATAATAATGGGACCCCAAGGAGCAGCAATACGGCTTGCACGGAGCACCTATCTGCAAAAGGAACACGAGATCACAGGCAGCGTTCCCCACGTGACGCTAAAGATAACTGACTCGTGCGATCAACAACACATCGGAAGGATGATGAAAGAGGCAGAAGAAATGAAGTTCGAACAGACGAAGGAGAACTGATTCATATGGATAAGCCCGGACAAGCGGTTCGTCAAGATAATGATTCAAGGCACAGGGATGGGACGTCCCCAGACGGTGCAGCTGTCACAGGAGACAGTGGAAGAAACCCCCCAGAAATTGAGCCTCCAGGAGGAGATGATGGGGGCCATACCAGAAGTGCTGTGGTCAAAACATAGCACCGACATCGGACTGATCAAATCTGCTCAACCAGTTAGGGTGGAGCTTAGACCAGGAGCAACCCTGCCCTGGGAAAGTCAGTACCCACTGAAGGAAAAAGCGGTGGCTGGAATCGAGCCACAGATCAGAGGACTTCTAGAAGCCAGAGTACTACGGAAGACAAAGAGCCCCAAGAGCAACACGCCGTTGCTTCCAGTGGAGAAACCTGACACCTCGTACCGTCTGGTACACGACTTGAGGGCCGTCAATGAGGTTTTAATTGACTATCCCGCCGATGTCCCAGATCCCCACACACTACTGACATTCATCCCGCCGCAAGCTGAGTATTTTACGGTTATAGATTTGTGTAGTGCTTATTTTAGTGTACCCTTGAGAAAAGAGTGCCAGCATTTTTTTGGTTTTACCTATAAGAATGAGCATTATGAGTACACTAGGCTCCCCCAGGGATTAAAGCATTCTCCACATATATTTAACAAGATCTTAAGAGAAGATCTGGACGGATTAGACCTGATATTAAAATCCAGAGTTATTCAGTATATGGACGACATTATCTTGTGTGCCGACGATCAGACAACATGTCATAAGGAATCTATCGAACTATTGCAACTACTAGCAGAGAAGGGACACAAGGTGTCTTTGAAAAAATTGCAATACTGTCGACCTAGGGTAGCATATCTAGGCCAATCGATTTCACAGGGCCATCGAGCTATTTCAGAGGAACATTTGGTGGCTATTAAGAAAGCTCCCAAACCAGTGACTGTACGTCAGATGATGGCTTTTTTGGGAATCGTGGGGTATAGTTCCACTTGGGTGGAGAATTACACAGAACTAGTAGGGCCTTTAAGAGCCATGATAAAAGTGTGCGGAAACGACAAGTTGAGTGCTAAATTAACATGGACTGAGGAGGGCCTGCGGGCATTTGAGACCATAAAGACCCGTATGTTAGCTGCCCCTGCCCTGACTTTGCCTGATTATACCAAGCAGTTCATACTATATGTCTCTTCCTCTTCAGATCAGAGGTATGCATGCGCAGTGCTGGCCCAAAACACCGGAGTGGGGAGCCATCCACAACCAATAGGATACTACTCCATCGCCTATTCAGAGGTGGAAATGGGAATGCCTCCGTGCTACCGAGATTGCTCCGGGGTTTTCTTGATGTACGAGAAAGCTGCAAGTATCATGATGGGGTATCCAGTTAATATTATGGTAGCACATGCAGTACAAAATTTGTTGGAATCTGGTAAATCTGCACTAACGATACCTAAAAATATCGATATCTTAAAAATTATTACAGGATTTTGGAACAGGAAGATGTTACTTTGACTAGGTGTTCCACAGTGAACCCAGCGCAGACCCTTCCTAAGCCTGAGGATGGAGAACCTCACGACTGCGTGGCTGAAGCCGAGAGGTACTCCAGACTTAGAGCTGACTTGCAGGCTTTTCCGTTTAGCAGTCCTGATTTGGAACTATGGACAGACGGCTCATGTTACAGAGTTGGAGAGGACCTAAAAGCAGGTTACTCTGTAGTAAAATCACAAGGTGATGGGTTTGTCGTAGAAAAAGCCGAAGCCTTGACACAACCCTGTTCAGCTCAGCTGGCAGAACTAGTCGCTCTGACTGAAGCGTGCAAAATGGCAGAAGGCAAGACCATTAATATCTTTACTGATAGCAGCTACGCACAAAATATAGCTTTTCTCTACGGAGCGGTGTGGAAAGGGTGAGGTTTTAAGAGAGCAGATGGTACCGCCATAAGACACGGTAGTCAGATAACCAATTTGTTGAGAGCAATAATGAAACCCAAACAAATTGCGATTATCAAATGTGCTGCCCATCAGTCTGATGAGTCTAAGGTGACCAGAGGTAACAACATGGCAGATGTCGCTGCCAAGCAAGTGACAGGTGCAGACAGAGCAGGTAAGGTATTGGTTATCACACATGAGGTGGAGTTGGAAGATAAGATTACTTACAAAGATGTTTTGACCTTTCAGGAAGAGGCGAGTCAGGTGGAGAGAAATCTCTGGTCAGCAAGAGGGGCTAGTAGGGATGGGGCAGGTTTGTGGCGGAACCATGAAGGACTTGTGGTTGCACCAACGGGCCTGGTCGGACTGCTGATCCAAACTGCGCATGATTTCTGTCATGCACACCGGAGAGAGGTGAGTAGGAAAATAAAGGAGTATGGTTTTTGGGCGCCAAACCTGCTACGGCAGATTGATTGTGTGATAAGTAGATGTGCGATTTGTTTGAAAAATAATGCACGAAGAGGGATCGTTGTGTCCCCGGGACACATCCCCACACCAAATGGCCCAATGAGAGAACTTGTGATTGACTATGTAGACATGATAAAACCGATTAGCCAAAAGAGGTACATTCTTGTCATGGTGTGTCGGTTTTCAAGGTGGGTAGAGGCTTGCATAAGGATGCTGCCTCAGTGGCTAAGTTCTTATGCCAGGATTTGATAAGTCGTTACGGAATTCCAGATAAAATCTGCTCAGACAATGGAAAAGAATTTGTGGACAAGACTGTATGTTTAGTACTCCAACAAATGGGGATAAAACAGCGTTTCGGGTCCGTTTACCACCCTCAGAGCCAGGGGGCTGTGGAACGCATGAACGGGGTACTTAAGAACAAATTGGTTAAGATCTGTCAACACACAGGTCTAAATTGGCTGAGTGCGCTACCGTTAGCCCTGATGGCGTGTCGTTCAAGCGAAATTCGGGGCCTGCGTTTAACACCGCACGAAATGTTGTTTGGCCGATGTATGGTTGTGCCAGGCTTGCGCGCAGCAGGCAAAGGTCCGAGTTTGGACAGTCTGGACCACGAGATGCGTGAGTACGTGAAGTACATGTCAAAGATCCATGGGGCAATCTATGATTATGTCTCTAGTAAACAAGAGACAGAAGAGGAGGAGAATAGGCGGAGTACTCCTCAGATAATACCAGGAGATTACTTTTATGTAAAAGTGTTCAGACGCAAGTGGTACGGCGCGCGGCGGGAAGGACCGTATGAGGTCGTAAGAGCTACGGAAAAAGCTCTACAAGTTAAAGGATCACCAATGTGGTTTCATCTTTCGCATTGCGTAAAAGCCCTGCAAGATGGGCAAGAATTGGAATCCGAACCCCTGTTCATTGATCAAGAACAGGAGGAAATGCACGACGAAGGGGAAAATGAAGACGATTATGGGGAACCAGACAGGGGGCAACATGATTGTCCCTCTATGGGAAATGAAGGATTCTTGCAGGAGCCAGACAGAGGAGATCATGAATTGGAATTGAAAAATTATGATTTTTCCTCTGTGGACTTTGGCGGAGTGCCAACAGCGGTACAGAGGACGCCGGAGGAGATAGCGATTAGCGCAAATGCAACGGAAAGGCCACGGCCAAAAAGGGTTATCAATAGACCTCAGAGGTTTCAATGAGGATAACTGGCAGAATTGTGGCTAAGAGTAAATAGACCTCAGAAGGTCCTTGCGAAGGAGAAATTTAATATTACATTTTTTATGGTTTATGGTTTAAGTCTCCTTCGTTTTTATTAGAACTGTTAGTCTTTTATTGGTATGATGTAATAATCTTTTCTTGCAGAGTCAATTACACAAAATAGACACATTTGGTTAATTACATGGATAATGTATAGTCATAAACAAAAAAGCTGTTATTGAAAGGGTGGTTCCTTGTAAAAACAGGAACAACTTTCTTAGTCGGATGTCATATTAATAACTGATATTGGGTACAACTGTGCAGACGAGAATGTTGGTGAAATGATGAATTTTGGAATTTTTGGATTTTTTTGAAAAATTGTTTAAATCTTAAATAAATATTATATCATTTTTGATTTTGAAATTTACTGGTCACATAATGAGGGTAGACCCCTCAGAGAAGGGATTGTCGTATATTTAATGAATAAAAAAATGCATGGTACAGTCTCTCTAGAATTGTCAGTAGAGGAGAGAGACCGTTTTATGGTTCAGAGGAGACAGTTTCCCTGCACCCAACCAGGTGGCTGACCTACAGATAATCACTAACTCCTCTAGGCTATTTTGGGGGAACCAAAGAGAGGATTGTTGATTTTAGGTAACAAGATCAGTTTATCTCTGTCCTCCCCACGGTCAGACCATCCTCGGAAAGGCCATATAAAGTGAAAGATTAGCTTGAGGACTGATAAAACGGAGCCGGGGAGAAAATACCTCAGTCTGACCTTAATGACCCACTGAGGTCATTAAGTGCGGGAGAGATGCAGCTGGTACAGAGAGATTAGGCGTTACAAAACTATTAAAAGCTAAACCCCAAAGTAACATAGTAATCGACCAATGGTTAGTCTAGAAGCAAGCAGATGGTAGAAACAAACACTTTAGTATCATGAATGAGACGAATTGGCCACTGGAAAAGCTAAATGCAATAATTACATAATGGTACCAGTGAAACTTATATAGAGAAAAACGGGGTTACTCCTTCACAAAAGGTGTTAAAACAACTTGAAAAAGGCTAAATTATATTAAAACAGTAAGAGCTATGCATGCAAAAACAAAGTAACTCAACAAGCTACTTAGTTAGTTTCTACGTCAAATGAATATACTCCCTTTTCTTGACTCTTGCTGTATCAAAAACAGTACTGTGTTTGCAAATCTGGTAAGTCATAAAATGTATAGATGTAGTAGTACTGAATATAGTTATGTCACATGTCCTGATGAAATTGCTGCATCCCTTTGACAGGGGTGTGTTAAGCTGCTGTGTGGTGCTCATTCTGCAGTCTGTTGGTAGAGTTTTTAATTCAATCAATTCGATTAAGCCGTATAGCCATGGGACGGCCAAAAACCTAGTCTCTACAACCACCAGTTACCTTACATGGAGTTGGGTGCTCAAATTTAAGATGACGTGACATACAGCAGAAAAGAGTTTTAGCCAATAGGAAACGCCCGAGCCCGGGAGACGTCACGCACGTCTCCAGGGGCTCGAAGGGGGGGGAGGATTTTCCTTTTTAAGCAGGATGGAGAGAGGAGAAGGGAGCGCGCTCAGACGAACCACGGGACACAGCAGGACGAGAGACTCAACCGGAGACGGAGAAAAACCTGGAAACCTCAAACCGAGACGCAAACCCCGGCCTAAATACTGATTAGAATAGATAATAATAATAATAATAATTTAGGACCTGCTCCGAGGTCATCAATTGGCACACATGCGATGCATGCATGCAATTCGTATCTGCGATTAACCCATCCCGTCGTCCTTCCCCCCCAAGGGCAGCCGGGAGCAGACAGGCGTCAACGTGAGCCGCGCCAGGGGACCAATCCAAGTGCTCCTGTCCGTCTTCGTCAAGGACGCCACAGCGTTAGCGATCTTGTTGTTGTGCATGTTTTTCCATTGGGTTTATCTTATCGGGGGGGAAACCCTTGCGAGCACGGGGAGAACATGCAAACTCCACACAGAAAGGCCTGGGAGATACCCCACCTGGGTAACTGGCATCATGGAAACCTGGCACACACACATAGCACACATAGCACACACATCCACACGCACACACTCACTTTAAACAAACACACTGTAGCACCCACTACACACACTTTATAGCACACACCCACTTTAAACAAACACACTGTAGCACCCACTCCCCACACTTTATATTTATGGATGAAGGATTGCACTACAACTCGTACACCTTACTGTAAATTGTACCTAAAATTGTACCTCATCCCATTTCTGCTTTGCACTAGATAGTACTGTACATTAGTACACTGCATAGTATTGTGTATTGTATATTATATGGTAACTCAGAACATTGTACATATGTCTATACCGAACAACTGTGACCTCATTTTCTTCTTCTAAATTCATGCTATATTATGTTATTATGTTATTTGATACTATCTTGTCTAGCACAGTCTCTGGAGCGTAACAGTAAGAAGCATTTTGTATGAAAGTATTCTGTACTTCTGTATGACAACTATTAAAGAACTTGAACTTGAACTTGAACTTGAACTTGGTCCCCAAGCGGGAATCGAACCCTGGACCTTCTTGCTGTGAGGCAACAGTGTTAACCACTACACCACCGTGCCGCACGAAGCTGTGAACCAGATAATTTTCAGCTGTTGTTTTACCAATAAAACAACAGTCAGACTGTTTTCACCCGTTAGCGCTGACTCCCTCTCCAATCCTTTTTGAATGAACTTGTTACAAAAACGTGTGAGTACCTAGCAGAGTACCTAGCCACTATACAAACTTGAGACTTTAGCTACATAGAATCTATTGAAAGACACGTTACCAGTTCTGTAGGACCCACTGGTCTTCCCCTCCCATACATAAGAGCTGACTGACCCAGTTCTACAGGACCCACTGGTCTACCCCTACCATACACAAAAGCTGACTGACCCCTGCCATATACAGGCATCATACCCACCATCTCCAGATCTGGTGCTACTGCCTCGGACATGTTCAAGAATTAAAAATAAAAATGCTTTAGAGGGCTATAAACAAAAGAAAAGTATGTGTGAATGTGTTAAATGGCCGCTCGTTACTGCTCAGACTTTGAACACTAGACTACACACGAATACATGTAGGCTACTGTATGGCTATCCATTCACAATCTACCAGAACAGATGGGGGGGGGGGGGGGAATATATATATATATATATATATATCTCATTACCAGCCAACCATATAATCAAATTAGTTCCTAATTATATTTACAGTGGTCATGTGTTAGATAGCAACACTTGTTACTGCTCAAACTTTGAACATTAGACCATAGGCTATCTATTCACAATACATAACAGATGAAAGAAAAAGAAAAAAAAATACAATGGTCTTGTACAACTAGTGTCGTTTCCAATTACTGTATCATTACAATAATATTTACAATTACATTCTATAGCATATTATTATCAAACAAAAACAACCAATATCACATGTGCGCTTATCCTATGCACACACGTTAACGTTCGACGTTGTACTCAGCACAGCCAGTTGAATGAAGAAGCGGCATGCAGACAGCGTCCCCGGTGGACAGACGAGCGTTGTCCGTTGTCCGAGGTCGAACGGCACCAAGTGTGACCGGTGTACTCTGACGGCGTTGTGTATTAAGGACGACAGACATGGATGACTGTTGATGGTCTTTATTTTCCTCCTGTTAATTACAATGCAACACAATGCACCAGCATTAGGAATCTGCCACCTGCACTTCACGTGAGCCTCGGAGTTCCGGGAGGGACTGACTCATAAGAATGACACATTTTAATACATATAATTACATTGGAAAAATATACACAATTGAATACAAAACGGACACATGGGAGCTACTGTACACACATACCTGTTAATTACAATGCAACACAATGCACCAGCATTAGGAATCTGCCACCTGCACTTCACGTGAGCTACAATTGGAAAAAGACGTGACTCCATTAACTCCATGTTACCAGCGCACGTGTGTGCAAATCTCCTTACATGCTAGGCTACTAAGTGCATTTATACAGTTCCCTAACCCAGTCAAACCTCCCACGAATCTACACAGGTACATATTAACAACAGGAGTTACATTACAAACTCGTTTCACAGTTTAGGAATGTAACATATAACTTCTAACAACTTTTAGACCGAAGTCTATCACTGAACATAAGAATTAGTGCTCACCCTCGGAGTTCCGGGAGGGACTGACTCGCAACCAGAAAGCAGGCAGGATGTGTGTCCCGGAGGACCGGAAAGTAAGGGTGTCGATTTCAAAATAAAAGCCTTAACTCCCAAAAGACCAATAAAACAAAACGAAAGGAATGAAATCAACTCAAATCAATAAAATAAAACGTTTAGGAGTATTAGTGGAATGTGTTAAAGTGTATTTTGTGATGGGGTGTAATTATCTATACAAGGCAACAAGGCACTTGTTACATATATACATGATAAGAAGAATAAATATATATATACAGCATTATTGTACATGCTATCATGTCTATGTGTTTGTATAAAGTGTTGTTTGGCATATACAAGATAAAAGCCAGCTGAATTATGTCATCTGCGATCGCCTATGGCCATCTGTCAACTCGTTTTTGGCGATATTCGCATGGCGGGCAATAACGAGTTAACTCGTTCTTGGCAATTAATGTGTTAAATTAAACAGTACTGTATATTTGTATATCTTATATGTCATAAATGTCTTGATGAAACAGTACTGTATATCTGTATGTCATAAATGTCTTGATGAATTGAAAATGGGGGACCTTGATGTAAACAAAACAAGTATTTTCTGGTCTGCATCCTCTTGCAGGTCTTGGGATATTTCATATGTTTTGGCTAATTTTGATTTAAATTGTATAATTCCCATTTTAAAATGTTTTACCATGGTATGTTTGGTATCTTTTTTTTCAGCACAGCCTCACATATATGACCTGACAGTTAGTTTTCATATTGTATAATACTATATATACTGTATACCAGTGGCGTCGTTAGCCCTGGGCTTCCGGGGCTTTAGCCCCGGTTGTTTTTCTCCTAGCCCTGGATCTATATATATAAAAAAAAAAAAATTGTTTACATTTTTCTTTTCTTTTTTACTTTTTTTACTTTTTTTGTCTGTGCTGAATGTTTGTTAGTGTTTGGTATTTTTTGTTGGTTTTTAGTACTTTTAAACATATTTAGTAAGTAGTTTTCATTTGATCCTATAATTCTTTCATTCACCGATTTGTGGACTTTTTTAAATAATAAATCAAATGCATTATTATTATTATTATTATTATTATTATTATTATTATTATTATTATTATTATTATTATTATTATTATTATTATTATTATTATTATTATTATTATTATTATTATTATTATTATTATTATTATTATTATTATTATTATTATTATTATTATTATTATTATTATTATTATTATTATTATTATTATTATTATTATTATTATTATTATTATTATTATTATTATTATTATTATTATCATCCAGGAGGGAAAAGACACTTTGGATAGTAGGGACTGCATCTCTGCCTGTCCTGACCAGGAAACACTTTGCAACTGTGATCTCCTCTGGCAATAGTTGGATATTGCAGCAATTCCACCGAGAGAAACTGGTCTGAGGCTGGATAACATGCCTGTATGCCTCTCATAAGTTGTTATCCAACTCATGAGAACCTGCTCTCAAGCTCTTGCAGCATTCTGTCGACGACTGGATAGAACAGTCTCTGTCTCAGCTGATCTCCTGAGCTGAGGTCTGAGCTTGTGCCACAAGATAACTCAACTACATACTCGTCCATCCTTTTCTGCTTCCTCCTTTGGCTGGTAGTATGTTCCTCAATCCAAAGGCCATTACATATGGCCTTTGTCCTGTCATACATGTCCACTGCCATCTCTGAGGTGTGATAACCTTTGAGTGTGTCCTGCACTGTGCTTTTAATTGGTAAATTGAAGATGTGCACTTTAACGCAGCAGCACCTGGAGCCATCCATACCCATGTCCAGTGTCCTATAATAAGCTTTAATCGAACCTCGGATAGTCCGGTTGGTTTGGGGTGGTGTGAAAGCTCATTCACTCTTGCAAGTGAACCCTGCTGCGGTTCATTTGAGATGTGAATGCAAAGCGGACCAAAGGCAGGAAAATACCCAAAAATCGAATCTTTTTTTTATGAGAAGACTGAAACATATGTATATAATGAAACACAAAATAGTTTTTTTTCGATTGCCTAAGCATGATTTTGAAAACGGGGCCCGGTGTTTCAAAACACACAATTAGCACAACCACACACACAATTATCAGAACACCTCAGATCCTTTGCTAAATTAAACACTTGTCAAAACCATACACAAATTTTGTTACCATATGAAACACATGTTACATAATGACTTAATTCTGTTTGAACCAGTTACACAGACTGCTGTGCTTAAACTAACACATTTAGCAATTCTACTTCTCAGTGATTAGAGTACTGTAAGTGAAGTACGCAGAGAATGTGCAAATATACAATAAATTCACCAAACACTACACAAGACCAATGCTGTAGACTGATGAAAATATAATTTATTTATCTACATATACCCAAATCAATGATGCAGACTGATGAAAAAAATTACATTTTCTCTCCATATACCCAAATCAATGATGCAGACTGATGAAAATATAAATGTTCTCTCCATATAACCAAATCAGTCAACATTTCAACATGGAGAATCACAACAATACATGTCCCAGTTTTCATGCTACTATGTGCATAACACTGTAAGCTCAGCAAATATCAGACAAACATAAAATACTGTATCCAGTACAGGTTAAAATTACAGTAACACAATTCTTTTTTTGAAAAAATGTAAACAGAAAATACTAGACATTATCTCTTTGCCTAGCTGGATCTGGCAAGATAATTTTGTTGTGATTCTCCATGTTGACATGTTGACTGATTTGGGAAAATGGGAGAAAATGTATATTTTCATCAGTCTGCATCATTGGTTGTCTTGTGTAGTGTTTGGTGAATGTATTGTATATTTTCACATTCTCTGTGTACAGTACTTCACTCTCCTTCCATTTTGGTTGAAGACAGGTGAACTCACCTGCTGCATTTTTATAGTGCTTAAACCTGATTGTGTATCTACAATTAAGCAATGGTGTGTTTGTGCATCTGATGGCTGTGTTTAACCAATTGGCTCATATGTGTGGTAATTTGACATTCTGTGTCTAATGTAATGCAAGTGTGTTTAGTGTTTTGCAAATCACTGTGTGTATTGTTTTGCAAAAAGTGAGGCTGACATTGTAGGGGTGCAAATCTGGGCATATATTTTGCTCCTTGAGTGTAAGGTTTTGATAATTGTGTAATACTTTTGATTTGAGTGTTTATGCAATTGAAGAAAACTGTAAAGACTAGAGATGAACTGTTTATTTATTTTGTACATAGGCTGTGCATATGTTTGTTTGTTTGTTTATTTGCTTATGTGTATGATTCTTAACTGTTTTTATTTTGTTATTGGTTAATATGTGTATGTACAGTATATGTATATATATATGTATATATATGTGTATATATGTATATTTGTACTCCTGTTGGGGCTTCTTGGACCAGATCAATGTTTTATCTGGCTAAATAAATAAGAAACTGATGATTTGGTCCTGTTAACTTTGAATTTTCTATGGGGACTGCCCAGATCCCTCTCATGGACCTGGACCTCACTTTGAGAACCTCTAATGATTCTAGTTATTCAGTATTCATCTCTAATTACTGACCCCCCCCCTCCACCCCCCCGGGCTGGAGCCCCCAATGTTTTCTAACCCTAAAAACGCCCCTGCTGTATACTGCATAATGTACAACACAAAACACAAAATCGGATTGAGAAAATGTGTTATTTTTAGTATGAACCAATGCAAACATATCAAATCAAGGATATAAAACAGTGGAAATGCACCCTCAGGTAGCATATTTACATAAACAAAAGAGAACAGATCAGGGCCCTGTTTCATGTACGTGGTTCAACTAAGTCGATCAAGATGTCCATTATCCAGCTTCAGTTAACCCGATGTTCGAAGCCGGGATTTTCCTGTTTCACAAAGGTGGATTCAGTCTCGTTAACTCAAGCCAGACTTGCGAGTCAGGCTAAATGCGCGTGGCCGTTTTAGGTGAAAAGCCAGCACGTATCGATGGAAGAGACCCTGATTCTCAACGGCATTGATTGATTAATTGATTTAAGACTTTATTGACAGATTGCAATACGGCTCAATCGCCTCGCCGACAAGTTAAATGCGTTATCTATAGGCTAATTCTAAGTCCCTCATTACCTCAATCAATCAGATTATATTTCTTTAAACTTGCCTGCTGGATTGAATAATCAAATGAGATCTTGCTAGCGAAAATAATTAGTTAACTGTTATACAGAATTACGATACGGCCCTCTTGCCCATTGATTGATGTATAGTCAATCTTTAACTTATCTCCAATGTGGTCTAACGGGTTGTTCTTTTGACTTTCACACGGACGACCGGAGTTCAAGACCCTAGTCGTCTCCTTTTTTTTGCAATATAGGAATAATTCAATTTGGTGCACGTTGAGAGCTATATAAAGAATGACATCCTCAATGCATGTAGATTTATAATATTTTAACTTAAAACCAGGCTACTTTGGCGTATAATCATTAATATTATATTCAAAAAAATCATATTGGAAACACCGGGATTTGAACCCGGGTCACAAGGTTGGCAGGCTTGAGCACTACCGCTGGGCCACTGTGCCAGATGCGATAAATTCATTGTTTATACATTAATGAACGAGAGACCCGTGTTTAGAATATTCCTTATTTTGAATGAAGTTTTATTTCTTTATCCTCATTCATTCATGTGACGTCAACGGCTCATTCAATTTCTCAAATCCGTCAAACAGCGCATCTCATCAGACATCTTAATCCCAGTTACAATTAAAATAACCACATAATGTGTACATCGCACGAGCGAGCGCCACCGTCGCCACGGTATATATAACGTGCATTATTTAGGACAAAGTGAATTTAATATCAGCATTTTGGGTCTATTTTACATTTCAAAAGCCCCCTCTGGAAGAATGGAGCACAAAAACGTAATTCAGAATGGTATAATGCAGATCGTAGACTGTGGGAATAGTTTCAGGAAACGAGCTGTCACTTTCTTTGCGGGGGCGTGGCTCTGCGTGATCCGGCTAACTTGAACTTGAACTCTGCTTTCGACCAGGCTCAAACTTTTGGATCTGTTGGCATGGTGATCTGGAAAATCCACGTACATGAAACCGGAAAGTCCGGCTAACCCAGTTATCCAGCTAAAGTTATCCGGCTAACTCAGTTATCCAGGTACATGGAACGGGGCCCAGAATTCAATTTACAAAGCATTATTTTCTCCATACACAGGTAATAAACACAGACGAAATTTTCCTTCTCAACTGGAAATGATCACCAGCATGCTTTTTTTTTACAAGAAGTCAGTAAATGTAATTTTTTTTACAAAAAAAAGTAAAGAAAAAATGTTTTACAGTAAAAAAGTAAAAAATAACTAAATAATTAAATTGTGGGATATTCAATATACATATATACAGTACACATATGACTAGAGTGCAGTCATATAGAGTGCAGGATGCCTGAGGTGTATCCAAAAAAAATATTGCACCTGTCAAACTGTAATGCCTTTTGACAGGTGTTACCTGTGTATACGTGGCATGGGGGTCTAGCTGCGGTCCTGGGGGTCTGCACGGCATGAACCGGAGGGGCTGAGGGGCTGGATCAGGATCACTGTCGGTCTTCCTGCCTGATCTCCTGCCTGGGCTGGACGTCTTGGCCTGGCCTGGGTTGTCCTGCGTCGGACTGGAGCAGGCTGCTCATCATGTCTGCACATAAATGGCACACACATTGTACATATAAAACACTGCTCATACAACACACACACACTGTATATACACTCAATATTCCATTCTGTATATATTGCGTACAAAGTCTGCAAACCTAGTAATAAGGGTTAGGGTTAGGGTTGGCTTGGGCACGCCCTGCCCCCCTAGATGTCCCAGACAAATCATTGCTGTAGACAATGACATGTAAAAATACATTATTTTCAACTTTTATGAACAGAGTAATAACTAAAACAAAAGCACTAATAATAATAATAATAATAATAATAATAATAATAATAATAATAATAATAATAATAATAATAATAATAATAATAATAATAATAATAATAATAATAATAATAATAATAATAATAATAATAATAATAATAATAATAATAATAATAATAATAATAATAATAATAATAATAATAATAATAATAATAATAATAATAATAATAATAATAATAATAATAATAATAATAATAATAATTATAATTATAATAATAATAATAATAATAATAATAATAATAATAATAATAATAATAATAATAATAATAATAATAATAATAATAATAATAATAATAATAATAATAATAATAATAATAATAATAATAATAATAATAATAATAATAATAATAATAATAATAATAATAATAATAATAATAATAATAATAATAATAATAATAATAATAATAATAATAATAATAATAATAATAATAATAATAATAATAATAATAATAATAATAATAATAATAATAATAATAATAATAATAATAATAATAATAATAATAATAATAATAATAATAATAATAATAATAATAATAATAATAATAATAATAATAATAATAATAATAATAATAATAATAATAATAATAATAATAATAATAATAATAATAATAATAATAATAATAATAATAATAATAACAATAATAATAAGTCTCTCACCTGTCTTGGTTAGCCCTCCTTCCATGTCTCACTGAACTGGTTGAAGGCAGGGCTTCTGCTCCTTCTGCTCCTTGCTCCTCCTCACTGGATCGTCAACGTTAGCACAAACTAGCTCAAACTACTACTACTAAAACGTCTACTAATACTACTACTACTGCTACTACAACTACTACTACTGCTACTACTACTACTACTACTACTACTACTACTACTACTACTACCACTACTATTACTGCTACTACTACTGCTACTACTACTGTTATAAAAGTCGAACTACTAACTACTAACTGTCCGACAGAAATTAGCTAGTGGACGAATTGTGCAGGCTTCTTCTACACTTCTTTTCTGGCAGTAAACTTCCGCCTCCTTCGTCACTTCCTCCCAATCTTTTCCGTTTCATTCTAGCACAAAAAATTGCCAAGATATTGATAAAAATGTAACGCATGTAAAATTATATCTGGCACATTTTACGCGTGCGTAAACGTTTATTTAGCATCGAATTGAAATGATCCTGGTTCAGTCATTTATTGGTTTATCAAGACAAAATAAAAAGTAGCGTGTAGTTTCAAGGCCACGTCATAATGCCACGCCGAAAAAAACCCGGAAATGGACTACGTTTTCGGTACAGAGCGTCACAAACTGATGACGTCACTTCATGACGGCGCCGTGAGCCGCGACCGGGAACCGTTAACTCATTGAACGCCAAAAACGAGTATACTCGTTTTTCAAAGCCAACCGTAAATACTTTATTTTTTTATTTTTTTTTTACTTTTTCTCCCATTTTTCTATATTTTTCTCCCATCCCAATTTCGTATATCATCCAATTCAACCCTCCCCTGTCACGAACGCTGTTTCTTGCCTCCCACAAGCCGGCTGCAATGTGGACTAAGTCATACATAGCACAAGTCCCCTCCGGTACTTGAGGTAACAGCAGTCGCATCTTTTCACCTGCGCAGCTCGATCTCTGAGTGGCGAGGAGTAACGCGTGGGAGGCTCACGCTGCCCCCGACACTTCCTGATTCTACTGCGCAGGCGCACCAACCGACCTGTAGGAGTCGCTGTTCACAACGCCCGATCCCCACCCATCAGTTTCCCACCCCCTAATAAGGCCAATGTGTATTAGTACGGACGACCAGCTAAACTGAAAGCAAATGTGGAGCGCTGGGCTCGAACAGGCAAGCCCAGCGTCTCCAGATTTCGTGGCGAGCGCCTTGCCCACTACGCCACGTAGCCGCCGTAAATACTTGTTTTTATTTATTTATTATTATTATAAACAGTCCGCTGAACCTTCTTGTGTGAGCTCTGTGTTAATTGGAATTGAAATGACGATCGAATCCCGATAGGTGGCCGCAGGCTTCGAGTTATCACATGAGAGCTATGGGGGCCCCCCTGAATCTTTTTTTTTTGCTCTTTTTTTCCTGACATTTTGGCCGTTTTCGAAGTCATATTTAGAGGAATAGCTCATTAGGATCAGAGTCTAATACTAATGAAAACTAATTAAACTGGCCCCCGTAAATGTCCAAACCCCCCCTCCTAATGTACATTTTCTGTTAGGATCTCTGTTTAACAGTACTGTATATTTGTATATATTGTATGTCACAAATGTAACAGTAATTGTATATCTATGTCATTAATGTCATGATATATATCTGTATATCTGTATGTTGTGTATGTCATAAATGTCATTATGATGTAAACAAGACGAAAGTCTTTCTCTGGTCTGCATCCCCTTAACAATTGTGTGTATTGTGCCCATTCTGCAATATGTTACAGTTTTCAATCAATCACATCACAACAGTCTAATCATTAGACTATTGTGTGATGTCATTATTCAGTCTCATTCTTAACCATCAATATTTGTTAATTTTTGTACTCACCTCTGATATATAATGCCATATGTACTTATTTGCATTTTGCATCTGATCAAATAATACAACAATTTAATTTGAAAAATGAGACCAAATTTATGATTTTTTATTTTTTTATCCTCTCTTTCTCAGATTTTTCTCTGTTTTTCTCCCCGTCCCAATTTAGTCGTTGTGCCAATTCCCCCCTTCCCCTGCCTGGTTGTTGTGCACATGTTCTCCTACTGGTCGGTACAAGGGAACCCTGAAGTCATCCGCACGCTTCCTCCGACACGTGCGGCGACAGCCAGTGACTCTTTTTTCACCTGGCAGCGAGGACTCTCATTGGTGAAGCGTAACGCGTGGGAGGTCACGCTGCCTTCATCAAGTCCTGCCTCCGCTGAGCAAGCGCCCAGACCTGACCTGTCTCCAACCCATTTGGTGAAGAAGAAGCAGCAAGCTGCATAACGTATTGTAAACAGGCTGCCCAAGTGCCCATGGTCCTCATGTCCTGCAACTGTGACTCAAGTAAAAAGTAAACAGTATGCCACATGCCGCCGAAAAAAAGGCTTAATCCGCCACAAGACTGTACAAGGCTGGACAGCTTCATCTTTATAAAAAGGCCAAAGACTAACGCTGTTAGCGCAGCAGCTAGCAGCACTACTGAAGTTGACACTGCTAGTAGTGTTAGCCCTGCTCCTTAATGTTACTGTGGCTGCCACTAGACCTGGGACCTTGAAGGCCATCGGGCCTATCACTCTCTTGAAGTCCATGAAGTCCTTGCGCCAGTTCTCCACACTGAAGCAGTTCGGTTTGCGTTCATTCCAGTTCAATAAAATAATCCGTTTGGATGCTAGAAAAGCCAATGCTACAATATGTTTTACAATCTTTGCTTGAGCAGTGACCATTTTTAACGCCCAATATACAAGTTATAGGGCAAGGATTATTAATGTCAATTTGGAGAGTAACTGACAGGTCCTCAGCAATGTCAAACCAAAATTGCCTAACAAGTGGGCAGTGCCACAGCAAGTGCATGAGCGTACCCTCTAATCCACACCCATGCCAGCACAATTTGGGTAGGGTGTGATCAATTTTATTCAATGTACAGGGTGTTATATAGGCCCTGTGTAGTATCTTTAATTGTAAAATTTTATATCTAACACATTTTGATATTTTAGTACTATTCCTAAGTGCTGCTTCCCATTGTGTTTTAGATATGGGTATACCCATGTCATTAGCTTTTTTTGACCTTTTAGCCGAAGGTCAACACGACTGAAGGCATATTCTTGGTGCGATGCCCCCCTTAATCTTTTCACAACCCCCCAAATACATCCTGAGAGACCCAGAAACGCTCACGAGAGTATATGCACTCTTGTGAAAATGCACAAATTACGCAACACAGTTACACACAGAACACACAGCAGGTCATGTTCTGCAGCATTTCCCATAGATAGTTGTATTTGCGGGCAGCAGCCCACCACACTGTCAGATAGAGACCCGCCGCAAATAGATTTCCCAGAAGATGTTAACAGTGTGGGGTAATGTAGTCTTTTCCACTGCTATGTGTATCTAACACACCGCGGCGGCGAACCACTACCACAAATAACCAGTGGGAAGCAGCACTGTCTCGTTCAATAGGTCCTCTGTTCTCTTCTTTTCCCTCGATAAAACCTCAAGTGTTGCACAACTCCAGCGAAGGTAGTGACCCTCGAGAGGCCCGGCGAGAGGCCTTGCTCGGTTTTGTAGCGTCGTCGTCGATACAACTTTCAGGTTTCAGTAACGCTGTAACTAAAGGACGCTTTCCACTCCTATGTGGGTTAGGGTTTGTGTGTAACAAAGCGAATAAGGGACTATATTTATCCTCACAATTGGGCGGTGATAGTAAAGGGTTGTTTTTGGGTCCTCACTTTTGACTTCAGTAACACACTGTACCACTCCAATCCAGAAAGGTTTTATTGATTGCTTCATAGCTAGCTGTGTTCAAATTCCTGGTAATGTTCTCTAATGACATTAGTTCATCTTCTTAACTGTCACCGACGTCTGATGGTTAGCATTCTGCTCCAATGGAACCTTTTAAAACTGAACATTCATTTACATTTAATCCCCCCTCCCTGTCTCTCTCTCTCTCTCTCTCTCTCTCTCTCTCTCTCTCTCTCTCTCTCTCTCTCTCTCTCTCTCTCTCTCTCTCTCTCTCTCTCTCTCTCTCTCTCTCTCTCTCTCTCTCTCTCTCTCTCTCTCACACACACACACCTTATTGAGCCTACTGTAATGGGGGAATTACAGTAGATGTCATCTCAATCACAATCTCACCATGTTTCCTGAAAGATCCCCATCCAGTTGTATTTTAAATCACAAATTTAAAAAAATTCTATATTGAATAACAATTAGTTTTTCCACCAGGTCTTTCAATAAACTGCTGAAAATGGCTTAGCAGCATCTCTATAGCTTTACCTGTATTAAGAATGCAAGGATATATGAATGTGTATATATGAATTTACAAGGAATTCTAAGTCGGCAGCTTGTATTCATTCAAGTCAATACATAATCGGCTTTCTGTGTAGCCGAAGCTAAAGATGTCAAGTTAACACATATTGGACCCCCCCCCCCATTGGAAAAGAAACACTCTTGTGACAAGTTCTTCGCAAATAACAATCTGTATAGTCATACCTTCAGGGAGGGGTTAACCATTAGAAAAAAAAACATTCTTGACCAGTCTCATCTTTATCATTTGACCTCTCAGGGAATTCTCGACTCGCAATTCTGGTTGGTCTTCATGTTGTTGCAGAGGGTCCACGTGGTGTTATATCTCCATCTGAATTGTTTTGAAGGTGGATTTTGCATTACTCAAATGACCCCGGTGACATGAGGGACGCCGTCGGCCCTTTAAGCTCCTGGGGCAGGTGAGGAGGAGCAGAATTTGACTGAGGGTTTATTTAAAAAATACCTTGTGGATTTGAATAGCCGACAGTCAGAAGGGCAGGTGGGAGATACTTTGTTGTCCACTCCGTTCAAATACCTCAGATAACAGTATGCAAAGAAGATATGGAAATGGTCCCAATTTGGGGGCGGCTAAGTGGCGCAGTGGGCAAGGCACTCGCCACTAATGCAGGAGATGCTGGGTTCGAGCCCAGCTCTCAGCATTGCTACCAGCTTGGCTGGTCGTTCATACTAACACAATTGGCAGTGTTAGGGGTGGAAAGCTGGTGGGTGGGGATCGGACGTTGTGGACAGCGACTCCTACAGGTCGGTTGGTGCGCCTGCGCAGCAGAATCAGGAAGCAACGGGGGCGGCGTGTCCCTCCCACGCAGACCCTCGCTGCTGAGAGATCGCGCTGTGCAGGTGAAAAGATGCGACGGCTGCCTCCTCGAGTACCGGAGGGGACACGTGATGCAAGGCTTCGTCCACAATGCAGCCGACCAGTGGGAGGCATGGTCTAACAGCGTTCGAGACAGGGGAGGGTAGAATTGGACAATACGAAATTGGGATGGGAGAAAAATAGAAAATGGGAGAAAAAGTAGATAAAAAAAGGAAATGGTCCCAATTTCAAAAGTATTCGCTATGTCACATAATTTGCGTGTCATATGTTCCTACTGGACTTAGGAAACCCAAATAAGTAAGTAAGGTTTATTAAAAACATCAATAGGGTGCAAGGATAAGCAGCATGTTAAAAAGAAAGTAAGTAAAACGCGAAAGAAGAAAAAACATTAAAAAAAGACATAAAATATTTACAGAGACATAGTTAGCCAAAAGCCTGTTTGAACAACACAGTCTTTAGCTGCTTTTTACAGAGACCACATATCTTAAGTCCATGGGAAGAGCATTCCATAGCCTGGGGGCCACGGTTTCGAAAGCTCGGTCACCTTTTGTTTTTAATCTAGACCGGGGGACAGCCAACAAGCCCTGGTCAGAAGACCTGAGAGATCTACTTGTGGTGTAAGGATGCAGTAGGTTGCAGATGTACGCAGGTGCCTGACCATGAAGTGCTTTGTACTTCAGAACCTTAAACTGAATTCAAAATTTGATGGGGAGCCAGTGAAGGGAAACGAAGATGGGAGTGATGTGGCATGACTTTCTGGACCGTATGAATGTAATAACTGTATGAATGTAATCAATGTGTAAATGGTGCATTTATATAGTGCTTTTATCCAAAGCCCTTTACAATTTTGTTCCTCACATTCAACCATTCAACACACCGACGGCGGAGGCGATCATGCAAGGTGCCGACCTGCTCATCAGGAGCAATACACCTTTCCGCGCTGACGGGAAGTCCCGCCCCCCGTGTTACTGTTGCTATGGTCTCCCAAGCTCTCCCAAATGTTCTCACAGGCACACTGAAACAACCACATGTCAATCGAACAACATGGATTCTCTCTTAAGGATTCCTGAAACTATTGCTATCAGTTATTTGCCCAATGCCGCTACTCTATCGAAGAGAGTTCTCCAGAAAGGCCTGAATTATTTTACTCAAGGATATATCTATGAAATTAGGATTTCGGACGGAGAAGGAGATGACAACGTCAAAGTTGATGCCAAGTGTTGGCGGTCTATGCGGAAGATACAAACGCCTCACAAACTCCACATTGTAATTAATCAGGATACAATTGTGGAGTCCTACTGCACATGTAAAGCAGGGTGAGTATGTTAGTGGTCCCTTATTATAAAATTGTTAGAGTGAATGAAGATTTAAGCCTAGTATCTGCTAACTGCTAGCTACAATGGGCTAATCATCTAACGTTATGCTAATCACACAAATGTCGCGGTATGTAGGTGACAAATAAACCTTTGAATTTGAACTACTGTAATTAGCTAGCTTACCTTTTAGTGTTGGCGCAGCTGTATATTGATGTGTGGAGTAGCTATCAACCATTTGATTGTTGCATGTGTATTTTCAGGATAAATGGACACTGTTCCCATGTCGTTGGCATTGTCAAGTCTCTTCAAGGATTCAAATGGCACAACTTTACCCACATACCAGAACAACAAAGTTGCACCAGCATACCACAGCAATGGCATGTCCCCAGAGGTGATAAAATACAGCCAGTACCTATTAACCATGTCGTGGTTGCAAAACCCTCTGAGAAGAGAAAGAGACGGCCAGTGGTGTGCCATGTTGACACTTCTTACAGGTAAAGTGGTAGTAATACACCCAACAGATATAATAAAGTGAACAAAGTCCATGAGTTACAATATCAAAAATGAATTTTATTAGTAATACTCTTTATAAGTTGATGTACATATAAAATTAGCTCATGAGACATCAATGTCAATGAAGAGAACACAATCTTAGAAGAATTCAGGATTCAGAAAATAGCATAGCACTGAAACTGCCCTCACCAAAATAATCAGTGACCTCAGACTAAACTCTGATGAGAATAAGGTCTCCATCCTTATAGTGGTATTCATAAAAAAAAGAATTGGAACGAAATATTACAAATTAAGTTTTTTATGACCTTGAACGTGATGCAATCTTTTCATGCACTGATGTGCCAACTCTGTCAGTTACCTAATAAGGCAGAAGGGTTAAAACATACATCAGAGGGAGGAAATTCTATGTTAAACTAGGAGGCCACATGTCTGAGATATATGACAACAACTATGGAGTTGCACAAGGGAGTTGCTTAGGTCCTTTACATGTTACTGCTGGGTGATATCATCAGAGGACATAATGTAGGTTTTCTATCTATAATTCTAATTATCGGCCCCAAAACAAAAAAATAAACGTGAATAAAGAACCTGGGAGGACTAACCCCTTGGATCAAATCTGAGGTCACAAGTCTCTGGGTTATCATAGATTCAGAACTGAACTTCAATTTTCATATTAACAAAGTGACCAAGACATCGTTCTTCCATCTCAGAAATATAGCAAAAGTACGACCAAGTTATTATTAATATATGCAATACATTTAATACAATATTTTAAATATTTACAGACTTCCAGCTGTAACAGAGGAAGATACTGTATTGCCCATCTACAACGGATGACTGGAACACCTTTGGCAACTATCCTGTCTACCAGTGTGCCAAAGATCACAACCCCTTTTGGAGAAGTCCAGATTGGTTCTGTACTTTCTTATCAGGTAATGCAGGTCTACAATTTCATTTATCAGTTACAAACACATCCTGTTGTAGGGTCATAAAACAACAAACTGACCATATCTGGTTTATCGTTTTGAAAAGGGTTGTTGGTATGCGATCTGAAAGGATTTTGTACGTCTTAACTTTACATATAAGACGCTTGTGGAATATTCGTGGATATCCCGAAGAAGAATGTTCTCAGTCAACCGAGGTTTGGATAATAACAAGGTTTATTAACCAAACAGTATAGTACAGAAGAGAGAATGGCTGAGGGCTTCGCCCCAGGTGATCAGCTGAAATGACCCAGGTGAGAAGACCAGGATAGATCTCGGGAGGAGACCTATATAGTTAACAAGGGGGGATGTGGTCCCATTTGATAGGTCAATTGGGGGGGGGGATACAGGTTTGGGGAGAGGGGCACAGGATTGGGGAGAAAAGGGGGGGGGGCACAGGATTGGGGAGAAAGGGGAGGGGAATGTCTTATTCCACAGAGAGGGGGGGGGGCACAGGTAAGGGGACACAGGGGAGGGGAATATATTTACATGAGAACATTATATTATACCACAATACTCACTTTTCTCTCTTAGAATGTGGGTGAGATTAATGTATAATATACCAGGGTTGTTTGGAACAGGTAAAAGTGAATAGGTATGGTAAAAGAATGGGGCCGATGTAATTCATCGGTTATCAGATAATGAATAAAATAGAAAACAATTAAAATAATGAAAATGTTGGCCAATGTGGTCTGGTGGTTGGCATAACAGTTTAAAATAGTATTATTTATATACATCATTCATGACATGATCGACTGGACTGCGTTCTGTGTTATTTTGATATCAGAGATGTGGGAATAGATATCACTCTTTTCTTTTATTAATAATGGTCTGATGTAACCGCTCAAAATACCTATATCAATGATTGGTCCTCAACTGTGATATCAAACAACAATTAACATAATCATTAGAAGCTATAGCTGTGCATATATCTTGGCATACCTTCAGTCGTTTATGTCATGACTCAGGGGAGCTAATGTCATGGTTGTGCATACAGGCATAGTAATAAACCAATTAAATACATGTGAGCACTGTCTCTGTGTGGTCAGAGTGCACAGGGTGAAAACACAAAATCGTGTGCATAATTATTAGGAATAGGATTTACACATAAGCATTAACCTAGTGGCTAATGTGTACAAAAACATTTAAAAACCGTTAATCTAGTGGTTTGTATAAAAACTGATATAAAAGGTGATTATGATGATCATTATGCATTGTTCTAGTATTTTGCTGTGGTGTATACTATCAATGGTCAAAACAAACTTGGTGTCTTGGCATAAACCAACTGGTTCTGCCTTGTTAACAATACAATTTTCGGCCGATGTGCAATGTGGCTCTGTGATCATTCCTCATTGCCATTATAAAATTGGTTAATGCAATCTTACTGATTGTATTTCATCATATTCCTAGTCAATAATTTTCCAGATACATATGAACTCTGTGAAACAGTTCTTGTTTGTGAATCTGACAGTTGCTGTGTTGTGTTGATCATCTGTTCTCGGTCTGTCGTGTGGCAGGGCCAAACAGTAACACAGTAAAATTAAATACATACATAACAATGTGGACAATGTGTGTTCAGAAGTCTCTTGGTCCACAGGTCTCTGATGATGTCTCTTCTTGACGATGCAGTCGGGAACATTCACTGGTCGCCGTTCATTTCCTGTCAAGGGTCACCTGTAGCAGTGGGGCGGTCAACTATAGTGGCCTTGCAGACTCTTTTCCTGGAGCCTGCGCTGCTCTCCATCACCACCACACATCCGCCACTGTGCTCACGCTTGGCCCCCATCAGGCCTAGAGACATGGCTGTAGGGTGGTCTTGAACGTGCTGTGTGGTGGTTGGTCCCCCCGTTCCTCGTCATCGCGGTACTAGAGGGGCGAGGGCCCGCCTATGTAGTGGCTAGTCAGTAGGACGCTCTCTCTCACACGGATGGCAATCTTGTCATCGGAATCCATCTTGATGGTCAGGGCTCTGGTTCCCTTCTGTAGATGGTCTGCCGCGGGCCGCCGGGGTGAGGCTGCATGTCGTCCTTTCTGTCTCTGCTCCCCTTCCTTTGGGGACGTCTGTGTTGTGTGGCTGGGTTGGATGGCGGCTCTCCCACGGTTGCTGTCGTCGTCCTGGTTGTGTCCGCAGCTCCTTGGCGGCGTCCCTGGTGGTCCTATGCTGTCGTGGGTCGCTCAGGTCGCTGGGTTGTGTTCCTCTCTGCCTGGTCCTGCCGTCGTTCGTGGTTCAGGTCACGCATCGTCTCACTCCTTCTCACTTGTCGTGTCCTCTCACCAATATGATCTGAGGATGATAAAATTGCCTTAGAAAACCTCTTCACATAAATGATTCAACGCCTTTCTGCTAAAGAGGAAAATCATTTTGGGATTAATTCAATTCATTGTAAATAAAATCACTTAATTGAAAATAGGAAATGCAAGCCAATTGCATTAGCAGTGATTCCTTATGTCAAGAAGGTCACATTCACTACAATCTCATCAGATCTTGTATCTAACTAGATCTTACAGCATTAGGCTTTAAATAAAATTTTAAATGAATGACCAAAGTCTTGAATCAGATAAAATAGCTCTTTGTCTTCATAGTCTGTGATGTTAAATTGAAGTTGATCTTACCTGTGCGATGGGTGTGCCTCAGGATACTTACCTCGTCACGCCTTCTCTGGCGTTCTTCACATCTCAGTGTGGCTCATCATAGTTTAGCATGGGGAAAAACATAAAATCTAGGCAGCCCGTTAATTTTGCATGAAAAACAATCATTCATTTTCTCGTCTACTCTTAAGTAGCATTCATTTAATTACCTCTAATACACCTTGTGCATTTTGATAATCATTGTGTAAATGATTATCCTGCTTCCAACTGATACAAATAAATCTAACCCTAGCTAACCTTACTGTCTTGCATTTGTCCTAATAAACTAACCTACACTGTAGCACTCAACACTTTGATGAACATTGTTACTCAGCTGATAGAGTTGTGCCCTTTTTGATGTCCTGTCATACAGAACCTGTGAGTCGCTTTTGGATAAAAGTGTCAGCTAAATGACCAATGTACGTGTATACCTTGTACATTTAGATAATTGTGCTCCAATTTGTTGGTTTTGATATTTGCAGTCATGGAAATGTATTAGTTTGTTAAAAGAATAGTCATGCATGTTATTGGTTATAAGCAGAGAATAGAAGGAGGAGATTTCAAGTGAAGTTGTTTTCATCATTAATCTTTCATCTCGGGCACTTCTACTTTGTCTGGTTTCATTCAGAAATTATATCTCTAATTCGTGTGCCTTCTTGAAAATAGATGATGAAAACACTGGTTAGTTATTTTGTTAGTATGGGAATTAGGTAGACTTTCATGACTGCAAATTCATCATTTGTGTCTGATTCATGTTGAATAAGTGGTTCTCTGTTGTTATCCATTGTCAGGTGAGTCCACCAAGCCTGTGGTCAGAGTGCAGGCATTTGCATTGCTTTGTCTCCCTCACACCATACTCTGTGGGTTTCAAGTGCCCACTCTGAATAGCGTCTGTTATCGTCTTCGTTCCTGTAAAAGAAATTTACATGTGGGTGTTTGGATGCAGATTTGTTTTAAATGGTCAATCGATTATCTCTCAACTCTACACCATCTTCGGTTGAGTCTCGTGGTAACAAAGAGAAAATCTGCATCTAAAGCGATACTTCCTACTATACTAAGTATAGTGGAGATACTAAGTTGAGTCCCTATAGGTGTGGTCAGAGTCCTCTCTAGGCATTTGCATTGTCTTTCAACTCCACATCGTCCTCAGCTGGTTTGAGTGAGTGTTTAAACACTGCTTTGTAATTCAATTTAGAGTTAACTCAGTCTGCCTCTCCTGTAAACACAAAAAACATGTTAATTTTCCCACTCCTCTAAGACCATTTTTGAGTGTGTTCTCTTTAATTTTGAGTTCAAACACACATCATCTAGTCTTCATCTTATACTGGGAGTAAGTGTGTTACTCATAAATTGTGTTGTGTTCAGTTATGATGTATGATTTTCTATGGTACCCCGTATCAAAAACTATAGAGAACGTGGGGGTTAAAACATATTGTTTTTTAAAATAGAGATGATTTGTTGAATAAACATAGCATGTTTGCCTTATCACTAGCCTTGTGCACATTCTAAGATATAGAAACCTATTTATGATATTTTATACAGAAACCTATACAGATATGTTACAAATCTGAAACAGGCATTGAGGTTAGCTTTATGTGACTTATAACGTGTATAGTAATGAAAAACAATCACTCAAGCGATATGGGATAGCTGTAATTTACTGCAAATGAAAAGATAGTTATGTCATGCATCTCAAGGTTTGTTTCATACTCACCGGAAAAAGCTGCCGTGTTCACGTTGGATCCTCACAGTTCATTTCAGTTATTGAATAACCATATTATATTACCCCCTTGCAGCGTGTATTTACACAAACAATTAAAACATATACTACACGTGGATTTCATATACCCTCGGCTTCGGGCATATTAAACCTTACGTTCGCCCATGGATAGTTTCATATCGCACTTTTGTATGACGTCATCAGTCCAAGCGACGTTCACCCGTTCCCATTCACCTCGGAAATAACGCTTTGCAATCCATGCAGTATTTTTTTCCACGAGCTCTCAATAGCCTGGAATTCACCTAAACCAGCGTTTTGTTACCGAATGAACGCGCCTGTGCATATGTGAAGCGTAAACAAACTGAAACGATAAAACTATACTTCCCAAATGGTCGTTCCCGTGGGCCGGTTTTGTTGGTTCCGGAAATTACTATCCTAGTTTGTCGCGTGAATTGCACCCCAATGTTATTCTCTGTATAATGTTAACTCTCAATGCTCGGCGCGATATCAGTCGGCATACTGTGCACATACAAACGAGACTTTAAACAGACAAAACAACAATAATACATAAAAGTTAATGTGTGTATATACCTGGTCTGTATTGGATCGCTGTTCGTTTAGTTGACCAGCACTCTGCTGCGACAAGGCATTTATACCCTTGATCTAACTATACATTGTTTTTAAAATCATAACGACCGAACCTGACTTCGAAATTTACCAGCGATATATTAGATGTGAATATACCGTTTAATCATACTCTCGATCTCTTAACCCGTGACTAATGTCCCGTTTAATGTACTTTCCGCGACTAATGTCCCGTTTAATGTACATTCACGTACTCCCGGGACATCGCGTAATCATGTACTACTAGGACATCGCGTAATCATCTTCCCGCTATCTGTATGATCAATTGGTTAATTTAATCCGAATACATCGTTTTCAGGAATGGAAGAGATTGTGGGCTTAGTTTGAGGTTGAAACAATGAATATTATGACGTTACTCTGGTAATTCTAATTATGATTCTTTATCAGCTTCTCGGTCCTATCTTCCCGCCTCTTTGCCAAAAGAATCACAGAATAGTTTCTAAGAGAGTAGCGTTTTACAATGATATCACATCTAATAAGCCCACGTTTCTTCTTTTGTTGCCTATATTTTAGTCTGCATCAGCTAGACTTGGGTTAGCAATCCAACAACCTTTATTTTGTTGCCTATATTTCAGTCTGCACCAGCTAGACTAGGGTTAGCAATCCAACAACCTTATTTTGTGCCTAAGCTTTCGGGAATAGCACATATAACCCATCCTCTCAGAACCACCTGATAAGGACCCAGGTGCACGCGTTGCCCTGGTAACGATTTTCAATACAGATCAGATATATTAATGCACATTATTCTTACTCAGCCATGATCTCAATATTTGACAACATTCTGTAATATTCACCTGGCACAGAGAAAAGCGGGAAGGTTTTAATTCCTTGCCATACATTTTTGGTCGACCAGTCTATTATACTCACTTTTCTCTGTATAGCTGAAACAATACAGCACGCCGGGAGGACGCAAAAAGGTCCGTCACAAGTTCGTAGACGCCAATTGTGGGATATTCGTGGATATCCTGAAGAAGAATGTTCTCAGTCAACCGAGGTTTGGATAATAACAAGGTTTATTAACCAAACAGTATAGTACAGAAGAGAGAATGGCTGAGGCTCTCGCCCCAGGTGATCAGCTGAAATGACCCAGGTGAAAGACCAGGATAGATCTCGGGAGGAGACCTATATAGTTAACAAGGGGGGGGATGTGGTCCCATTTGATAGGTCAAATGGGGGGGGGGGGATACAGGTTTGGGGAGAGGGGCACAGGATTGGGGAGAAAAGGGGGGGGGGGCACAGGATTGGGGAGAAAGGGGAGGGGAATGTCTTATTCCACAGAGAGGGGGGGGGGCACAGGTAAGGGGACACAGGGGAGGGGAATATATTTACATGAGAACATTATATTATACCACACGCTCAATATGAACCCTGTGACGAGCAATTTTGTTAGTCAATGCCACATTTGACTGAGACATCTGAGAATGACCAGCAGCAAAAGGAGGGATATTCAAACGTAATCCAAGCTCTTTCAACTCGTTGTGTATTGTAAAACCCTTGTCAGCCATAACAGCATCACCATCCTTGATGTAACCATGAACTTTCAGTGTTTTAAGTAAATCATAAAAACCACTGCTTTCAGTAATCGCCTTATCGGATACAGCACCTGTAAATAACTCTGACACAAAAATGACAGACCCACTTGGATCACATCCAATCAATGCTTTGAGGGTTGTGCTTGACTTATAGTCACTATAAAGCTGACTTTGTAAAGCCAGTGCAGATGGCACCTGGGTCTTAAATTCAGTACCATCAATAATGACTAAAGTAGAAGGAAATTATTTTCTAAAGTTTTCAGGCATGTTTTCAATAATAATGTCTCTATGAGGCCATATGCTAATTTGTCCAAATTTAAAATACATAAGTTATAATAATTTAGGACCTGCTCCGAGGTCATCAATTGGCACACATGCGATGCATGCATGCAATTCGTATCTGCGATTAACCCATCCCGTCGTCCTTCCCCCCCAAGGGCAGCCGGGAGCAGACAGGCGTCAACGTGAGCCGCGCCAGGGGACCAATCCAAGTGCTCCTGTCCGTCTTCGTCAAGGACGCCACAGCGTTAGCGATCTTGTTGTTGTGCATGTTTTTCCATTGGGTTTATCTTATCGGGGGGGAAACCCTTGCGAGCACGGGGAGAACATGCAAACTCCACACAGAAAGGCCTGGGAGATACCCCACCTGGGTAACTGGCATCATGGAAACCTGGTCCCCAAGCGGGAATCGAACCCTGGACCTTCTTGCTGTGAGGCGACAGTGTTAACCACTACACCACCGTGCCGAATTTAAAATACATAAGTTATAATAATTTAGGACCTGCTCCGAGGTCATCAATTGGCACACATGCGATGTATTAAAAACAAGTCCTGCAGACTGCATGGATACTCCAAATCTTTGAGACAAATCTTGAAGTCCAAAGTTGTGTCTTAACCTACACAATGTCAAAAATAGGCCATTGGATTTTCCTAGTGACTTCATGTCTTTACGGCCCTTTGCATAAGGTGCATCACAGCCAGCAGGCACAAGAAAATCTAACAATAACATGAATCTAACATATGTGATCCCAGTGTAGTACTTAAAAAGCCCTTTGATCTTTGTTTCTTTTTGGACAACACTTTGTACAGTACAGAATGTCTTTTTCTGAGCATCCTGTTCCTTTTCAAGAAGCTGCCCTCTCAACCAGGTTATCGTCCTCTCCTTCTTCTCCAGCTCTGACTTCAATCTTGCACCTTCCACAGCAGTGCCCAATACTTCTAAAGGGCAAACCCCTGGAAACAGAAATATTACAATTATTGTTAGGGAGTTTCCACATATACATGACATCACAATAATAACATTTTGCTTTTATTCTACAGACAAGAAATCTCAAGAAGAAAACAGACCCAGTTCCACACCAGAGGTGTGGAAATGTATCTGTGCACTAGCCATCTCCAGTGAAGCTTCCAGCGATCTACAAAGATCTGAATACTGCAGACACAAACCTGGTAGCACTGGAAGAACGCACTCGAGCCCAGGCTCTCTCAAATGACTGGTTTGAAGAGCGGAGGTCACGACTGACTGCTTCAAACTTTGCGAAAGCGGTAAACAGACAATCTGCCCCAACAACAACATTTCTGGAGAGTGTTTTCCGGTTGACATCCATTTGTGCCCCGGCTTTGGAGTATGGGAAAAGGAATGAGGCAAAGGCG
Organism: Notolepis coatsorum; assembly: GCF_963971535.1. Classification (NCBI taxonomy): domain Eukaryota; kingdom Metazoa; phylum Chordata; class Actinopteri; order Aulopiformes; family Paralepididae; genus Notolepis; species Notolepis coatsorum. The sequence continues at coordinate 173,597,213 of NC_140167.1, forward strand.
AAGGCCAAATATCTGGAGGTTTATCCCGCCAGACATTTTCACGAGTGTGGTCTTGTTGTCAATTCAGAGTTTGATTTTTTAGGAGCCACACCTGACGGGAAGTTGTGCGACAATGGCGAGAGTGGGATAGTCGAAGTGAAATGTCCTTATAAGGCAAGAAACTGTTTGATATTGGCGGCTTGCGACAACTTCCCAGATTTCTGTTTACACAAAGATGAGGGGGGCAGTATTTCATTGAAGAAGACGCACGACTATTATGTGCAAATACAAGGACAACTTATGGTGACAGGCTGCCAATTCTGTGAATTCATAGTTTTTACGCAGAAAGATATCTTTGTGGAAAGAATATTCCCAGACATACAATTTATGGAAAGATTACTGCACAGCCTTGCTGCATTTTTTAAAGATCATGCTTCTCAGTTCCTAAAAGAAAGGTAGACCCTTACATTCTCCTTCAGTCTGAGTAGCTGTGCACGTCTGTGTAGCTGTATAACTGAGCTCCGATTGGTGATTGATGACATCCAGAGAGGGATTGATATTCCTGTGAAGTATCAAAATCATAATCAAATAAATGCACTTTAATTAATAAATCCATGTTGTTCATTAATCATAACATTTGGTCTCAGTATTATTTATGTATTGTTTGATTGTAACAAGAACTTGCAGTATCTTTGGTTCACAAATTAATACTAGATATGAGCATTTATAACAAATTATTAAATGACATCTGATTCACACATGCAAATGGTGTTTTTAGTTAGTGATTCACATCTTCACTAACGCATCACAATATTCAGACAATACCGCCTATAAGGACTTTGACAATACCCAGTCTTCAGGACTTACAAGTTAGTATTTTCCTGCAGTAGTTATTTTTTAGATGGGGGGTTGTCAGGATCAAGCAGGCGTCTTTTCTTTGGCAATGGACACATCGACTTACATGTGGTCCCATCAGCTTTTATAGGGTCTGGATATTGCACAGTAGGTCCATCCCCGCCAACAAAATGCTATAAGGTGAGATAGGCATGACAGAGAAGAGAAAGTGGATCACAGATATTGTAAGGCATTCAGGTTACATGCTAGCTGATTGAAAACTGTATTAACAGATTGCAGAATGGGTACAATACAGTACAGCTCAATACACACAATAGTTAAGGGGATGCAGACCAGAGAAAGACTTTAGTCTTGTTTACATCAGGGTCCCCCATTTTCAATTCATAATAAGATAAGATAAGATAAGATAAGATATTCCTTTATTGATCCCCTTGGGGAAATTCAGGCATCATAGCAGCATGGGGGGGAGGGGGGGAGGGGTACAGGTAGTAAAACAACACAGTATACAGGTAGTAAAAGACAACACAGGCAGTGTAAACAATTTGATCAATATGGTCAATATAATTTACTATCTGAGGAATAATGACATTTATGTGTTATGACATACACAACAGATATATAGCATGACATTTATGATTTACTGTTACATTTGTGACATACAAGATATGCAAATATACAGTACTGTTAAAAAGATATCCTAACAGGAAATATATACATACGAGGGGGATGAAACTGTACATTAGGAGGGGGGGTTTGGACATTTACAGTACACTAACATTTAGCTAACGTTAGTTCGGTTGTTAGAATCAACTGGACAACTTCCAATTCATAATTTCCAAGGGTGTTGACTAAGTAGCTGTAGCTATATGTAGTTTTCCTACAGTTCTGTATCGTTAGTGGCTTAGCTTGGCATCGCTACTGCACTATCTCGCGTACGTGCACGCGTACTGAATAAACCACAAATGTACCTCTAATACCAGTATTAGTCTGACCACACCCCTCATCAGCTTACCTTCATAAGCAGGTGTGTGGTCACCTGCTCTCCTCCTTCTCGCTTTCACCACAAGGAAGAGGTGCCTCGGTAGATCCCCACACTTGACACCATGATGGAAGAAATTGGATTAGGAACAGGAAACAAGGATACGTTGACATCATATCTTTATTTTCTCTCTCACTATTTTCGAGAAAATACGGCGATATTGTCTTCGTACTGGAGTGTCTAGAAGATGATGATCATTCTAAAAACCCTCCACCGGTTTTCGTATTGGGAGCACGCCGCTGCATGCTTCTCAACTGCAGTTCCTTGCTGTGTTTGTTGGGGTGAAACCTGTCAGGCCACAGCTGAACTGTCGGACATGCCGCTGTTGTGAGGAGCGGTGCGTTCCAGGTTGGGTGAGTAGTGTTTGCTGGCGGGCTCCACTTGTCTGTTAGTGCTATGGGGGCTACTTGACAAAGTTTATGGAAACCGGCCCCAGGCTAGGGTCCTTTGTTTAGCCGCCTAGGCGACAGAAGGCCTTGGTCTGGCGACCATTATAGTTTTAACTAGTGGGCCGCGACCATTGACACTGGTGATCCCTGTGTGTTCTGGACGAGTGGATTCTCTCTGTCACCGTGTTAAGACCCCATCTTTCATATCCAAATGAGAGTATTCCTTCACGAGGGGATATGTGCATGTAATGTGCGATAGCGGCAGATTCATGTTCAAAGTCAGCTATACAGGCCAGTTGGTACTGTGCTGATTCCGCCGGACGTGGTAATGTCACCGTTGTGAAGCGGTGTTGACGTCTTGTTTTCTCTTTTCTCTTAAAAAGTGAGGAGGGGTTCAGAACGGCGGCCTGTCTGGGTGAGTGTTATGTCATTGTTTACATGTTCATAGCTTACGGTTAGCCGGTCAGTGGCCTGGCGCGGGGTAGCTTAGCTTCTCGCGCGCCGCCGGGAGCTCGCTTCTGATCGCGTGCGTCGTTAGATCGGCGTCTCGCGAGCGGAAGCAATAGCACCCGAACGGTTGGAGCAGCCGTTAGCTTGATGCTATTCTGTTGAACGTGCTTTGATTTTAACATGTTTTACACTCTTGACCACGACGTCATCCTTGACAGGGGATGTTCGTCGACCCTGCCTGAGCCTAGACGGGGATTGCGTCAACAAAGAGGACTGTAGCGACTGGTGGAGCGGCGACGCTGCCCGGATCGAACAACACAGGACGGCTGTGTTCTACGGTGTCTTGTGACTGCACTTCGCTGATCTGCGTTCCGGGTAGGTACGGGGTTGGCCAGACCTCATAACACGTCTTCTGGTTTTACTTTGCTAAATGTATTGTGAATAACGGTGTTTTTTCCCAAAACGTGTGTTGTTGCAATGCATTTGGGATACGTTGCGGGTTGTGTGTGAGCTGTTTTTGTCACTGGCAGTTAGCTTCTCCGTGCAGATCGTGATGTATTGATCTGGTTGTTGTGTGAGAAACATCATGGTGTTTATGTGTACCGTGTACTCACTACTAAGGCAACTAACCTATGAAGCTATGCTTGGTGACAAGTGAGTAAAAGAATGTTCTTTCTCAGACTGTAATGACAATGAACAGTGAGTTCACACATTAACAGGTTTTCCTGTTTTAACTGGCCGTATTGAGGGTAAAATAGGAGGATTGTGTTTTTCCCCCCCGGTTCCCTGGGGACTTTATCACCTCCTATCAGACATGTTGTGCATTAATTGTGTCTTTTGTGTGGTAGGGATACGATGTAACTCTTAGCTTGATTGCTGAGGTTGTGCTAAATCAGCTGGAGAAACTTATTTCCTAAAGGGAAATTGGTTTGGTTGCTGTCATGTGTGCTTAGCAAGGCCTGTGGTCGATACTAATCAAGAATGGTGTATTCTCTCATTGTGAAAAAAACGGCGTTCCTCTGTTGAGTGTTTTTGCCATTTTTTGTAGGTGATGATGGGTTGTGTGTGTCATGTGACCTACAACTGGGTTGTACTGGCCACAGAAGCACATGTGTATGTTGGACCGGGGTTCTTAGAGCCTTCTCTATTCTGTGTTTTTCCTTAGTAAAAATCAGATAGCAGGTTAGCTCATGCGCTGTGTGGAGCTGTGAAACGCTTCATAGAGCTGACTATGACTGTGTCATATTCTCTTTTTGTCGTTACGTCGTATCATGGGTGTGGGGTCGTAAAGGGGTGAACTGGTAACCTTTCCTCTCCCCATTGTTCTGTCGGTCAGGGGTACACCCCCTGTCCTTCAAGGTTCCCGTCACGTGGCGGTTCGGCACGTTACGGGGGGGGGGGGGGGGGGGGGAGGGAGTTCCTGGTCCCACGGCCTGGTATATTGGGCGTGTGCACCGCAGGAATTCCCCCGCCATAGAGTACGTCACCGTGCGCGTCTCTGTTGGTAGGACTTCCGTGTGCTGTTCAGGTCCATGTGATGGATCTGTTTTCAGGGGGGGTGGTCAGGGCTCCTCCTCACCAAGCGCCTATTCAGGCCTTCTGTGAGTTCGGACTCCTTCTTCCATGTGAGGAAGCCTCCATCAGAGTACAGAGCCTTCCTCCTCAGATTGTCAAAGTGAGTGGACCCTCTAGAAGGGTCCTTTTCTATTGTATGTATATTCGATTCAATTCGTTTATTGAGTGTGTATGGGTTCAGTGCCTCTTCCCCGGAGGCCCTAAAACCAGTTTTTTACATGGCTCGAGGTGCAATATATTCTTTTCAATCTGTACAGCTCGCGTGGGAAGTCTCTCTGGGGATCCCCGTCTCTTTCCTATGGGAGGGTGGTGGGATGTAAAAATGTGAACATTTTTTACCCCGGCTGTGTAGACTGGGATACATACTGTTGATGCTTCCTTCTTTCTATTCCAGAAGTGTTGGAGTTAGGGAGTGTCACACCCCTCTTGTCGTTCCCCTGGGCGCCTTGGGGATTCAATGACAGGTCTAAATAGCCTGTTCATTGATGGGGGTGTGTCCCGACGCACGTATAGTGCTAGCTCGCTGTAAACAGGCGATTGACTGGCACGCCTTGGTTGCTTGTGGTTGAAACAGCGTTTTTATAAAGCAACTGAGATGGGGGTTTTTCCTCTTCCGGCGACCACATCCCATGACCTGGGTGGGTTGTCGACGGATTCTCGTTCATGTCTGGGGGATGATGACGGGATGGATCTGAACATATGTAGTGGGGTCTCACGCCCTTGGGGTGGGCCACCAGGCGCGGTTCGTCCGAACGTCTGGGTGGCGCCTTCTTTTCATGTTAAGATCAACACGCATATCTGCCCTTCTCCTGGAGTAGGCATGTCGGCGTGGTTAGGGCACGGGACTGGTTCTGGTCACGCTGGTCCAGATCAGTTGAACCCGTTGTCCGCCGGGGATGCAGATCTGCTGTTCTGGTACCCTGAGGGACTTGGGCTTTTTTCAGGGGGAAAAATGCCAGGTCGGTCTGGGTGTCACAGGGTTAAGCGCTATGGAGACCCTGGTTGGGTGTGTTTTTACTCAGCACTGTCGTCATGGCTTACAGCCATGCCATTCTGTACGCTCTCGATCTCGTCGGATCTCGGCCGCTACACAGGTTGGTCCTGGTTAGTACTTGGTTGGGAGACCGCCGGGGAATACCAGGTACGGTGTGCTTAGGGGCTGGTTCTCCGTTATTTTTCGCTCCTCTCTCACGCATGGCGAAGAGGGGCCTGTGGGGGTGGTTTTTTGACCTCCTCTGGTGACCCTGTGCTTCCCGTACCGCCAGGCCCGGTCCGGAGTGATGTTTGCGACCCGTAGGCCTGGGTTAACCCTTTTTGGACACTGAAACACTTGTACTGCGGTATAGCCGGTGTATACCCGCAGGTGTGTTTTGGAGTTTTTTCTTGAGGGGTTATAGGAACAACCGCCGCATTGGGTAACACCGAGGTGGTTGATTCCCTGGTGTGTTGGAGCAGTGTCAACTCCCGGGTTCACCGTTTGAGGGTGCCCCTGCACGTTCATGACGTCTGCCAATCGTGTCAGCCTTCTCTGCCTCGACCCCTCTGGGTGGGGGTTGTTAAATGGAGGCTTGGTCATGCAACACCGCCAGCTTACGCTCCTTCCGCCGGGGCGGCTGTGTTCAGCTGTCCCCTCTGGCGCCTGTCTCGTCCGCAGTCTCCAGGCTAGGGTTAACAGCCTGTTGCCTGGTTTTTCCCCGGTGCGCTGCCTGCTTCCGTTGGTTAACCTTTTTTGTGTGCTTACGGCCATGCTGACTGCCTATTCTGCAGGGTCAGTGTGCCAGGCGGTGTACTATTGGGGGGACGGGGCCCGCTCGGCTTACGGCCATACCGACCTGAACACGCCCGATCTCGTCCGATCTCGGAAGCTGGGCAGGTTCTGGCCTGGTTGGTTCCGCCTGGGAATACCAGGTGCAGTAACTGAGGGGCCTTTGTCCGAATACGCTGGCGATGTGGGGGGCGGGGCACTACGTGCCCACCTGGTGGGGTCTTGATGCTGGCATCATGGACTTCTCCGGGCCCCCATTCTAGGGAGTCCAGTCCTTTTGGTGGGTCTGGGTCTTCCTTCGTGCTCCGCTGCTACGGCCTTGCCACGGGGTTGGGTTTGCCCTTGACCCCGTGATTCTGGGGGCAGTGACGAGGTTGTTCCTCCGTTCGTTCCCGGGTGGCATGCGGGTTGTGCGTGTGTGTAGTCGTGGGGTCAAGCCACGGTCTGCTCACCCTGTGCGTTGAGTTGCTTGAGTGCCTCTTCGCACGGTCGGGTCCGTCGCCCTCCCGTGACGTCCCTAATAGGGGGGCTACCCTCCATTAGGGGGGGTCGGGGGGGCTCGGCCCTCCCTGTTCTGATGGTTTTGGGGGGCTGTCAGCGGGGTGTATTTGTCAGCCAAGTGGCTCCGCTTGGCCTCCCTTGTGCAGTAGCGATGCCAAGCTAAGCCACTAACGATACAGAACGTTAGGTTATGACTATAACCAAGTTCTGTTAGTTAGGGGCGATGCTTGGCATCGGACGGCCGCTGCAGCCCTTGTCCTCACCTTGTGGTGAAAGCTTGGGAAGGAGGAGAGCAGGTGACCACACACCTGCTTATGAAGGTAAGCTGATGAGGGGTGTGGTCAGACTAATACTGGTATTAGAGGTACATTTGTGGTTTATTCAGTACGCGTGCACGTACGCGAGATAGTGCAGTAGCGATGCCAAGCATCGCCCCTAACTAACAGAACTTGGTTATAGTCATAACCTAACGTTACGTGTCTTGCTCATGGACACATGGAAACCATCCGATTACCAGACGACCGCTCTGAGCCACTGTGTGTTTCTAGTAGGGATGTTGGATATTGGCTTTTTTACCGATACCGATATACCGATATTGTTCAACTCTTAATTTCCGATACTGATATCAACCGATATCAACCGATACCGATATATGCAGGGTCCCCCCCCCCCCCCAAAAAAACGGAATAATTTCAGGTAATTAACATTACATATCTCTTGTCATGGAATTAACACAACATTATGCATACTTTTGACAATAAATAAAATCTGAATTTGTTCTTGCTTGCCTGGGTAAATAAAGGTTAAATAAATATTTAAAAAAATATATATATATATTCTTTGAAAAACGATACAGATAATTTCCAATATCACATTTTAATGCCAATATCGGCCGATAATATCGGTAGGCCGATAATATCGGACATCCCTAGTTTCTAGATGCCGCGTTGGAAAGGAAAGACCAAGGTGCGGCAGACTACACATCTTTAGTAACACCGTTTCATGACAAAACCACCCAACTAGCATCACCATGCCAGTCTTTTTCAAGTGTTGCCATCGTGAGGTAATCTGATTTGACCACCGACAGCCTTTACTGGCCGGCGTGAGGCGCTTAACACACAAACTCCTCCTTTTCCGTTAGCAGCCTTCCCCCGCCATAGTTATATATAAAGATGGCTTGTGTGTTAGTAAAGGGTTAACCTTCTGTCATGTGGCAGTGAAAGGGTTAAGGTCAGTGATCTGCACAAACAAAAATACTATTAACTCGCTGAAATCTTGACGGATTTACAAACGGTTTGGTTTATTTTATTACAAACGTTATGATTCTTGCTTGGAAGAATACCGATACCGATATACCGATATTGTCCAACTCTTAATTTCCGATACCGATATCAACCGATATCAACCGATACCGATATATGCAGGGTTTCCCCCCCCCAAAAAACGGAATAATTTCAGGTAATTAACATTACATATCTCTTGTTGTGTAATTAACACAACGTTATGCATACTTTGACAATAAATAAAATAATAATTTGTTCTTAGTTGCTTGCCTGGGTAAATAAAGGTTAAATAAATGTAAAAATATATATATATATTTTTTTAAACCGATACAGATATTTTCCGATATCACATTTTTATGACAATATCGGCCGATAATATCGGACATCCCTAATTATAAGTATGCAGTATGATAACTACATCTCTGACGTTTTTAACAAACCAAACGGTTGAAAATTTAGCAAGCTATGCCTGGTTATTTCAATAGTACATGCAATATAGACATTCGTGTTATGAGTCGCCATGTGGCAATGTCGGTCTCCATTGGCCAGCAGCGCGGGTGAGTCATCTAGTCTTTATATAATATATCTATGTCCCCCGCTGCCAATCGGGTGACAGAGGCGCAGGATGCGGCAACATCACCTGGTCTCAAATGTTCCCTTGCTGGAGACGAATTGACACATTTTTAACCCTTTCCTAGTGATAGTAAAGGGTTAACCTTCTGTAGTGTGGCAGTGAAAAGGGTTAACCCGCTGTTGTGTGGCAGTGAAAGGGTTAACCTTCTGTGTATTGTCACAGTGAAAGGGTTAACAGTTTGGTAGTGAAAGGGTTAATCTAATAGTAAAATGTGAACACTTCTATGAGACGATGAGGGTTATAATTTCTCTGCCGTTTCTACCATCAGGGCATCATTGTATGATATTCTGTTCACCCCCCAAATTCCTCCAGTGCTGCGTTTGAATGTTCCCAGCATACATGAAATATTAAAGCTATAATCAGTTGTATCTCCCATAAAATGTTTTTCCTCACTTTCATGGGGGGTTATTATGTTGCCCAATACTTAAAGGTATAGTCTGTAATGTCGTCTAACAGTGACCTCTGATGGAGGGGTTGCTACCGCTGGCCACACCTCAGACTCTACCAAGAGACGTCTGGAGGAATTCACAGTAGTTACTAAACTCCAACCCACACGTCAGACCAAAACAAAAAAGTAAACAAAGCAGAATACCAAGTGGGGCTAGAGGTCTGTTTGACAGCATTACAGATTATACCTTTAAGTTTCATTACAATATTCAGGGGGCGGAGCTAGGCGATCATGGAGTAGACGTGTTTCACGTGAGCTCCCTTCTATCGTGCGAAATATACTTTTCTCCCCATTAGTCTTTATTTTATTTTTATTTGTTATTTGTCTGCTTGTTGAGTCGTCGAGTTTCAACTACTGTCGTCGACTTTTTTCAACTTTCTGCGATGTCGGTGGTGGAGACCAGATCCATGAGCACCCCAGCCGGCAAACTGCCACCGGGCCTAACCTCGCCGTCGCCCAGTATCAGTGAGATAAGCGAAGCTGTACTCTCGGTCATGACCAAACTCCATGCAGACTTTGAGACACGCTTCGCTGAAACACAAAGAAAAGTGCAGGCGGAATTTTTTGATAACCTTCATCGAGAGATGTCAGAGGAAATTAGGTTGGCGGTCGACCCATTGAAAGACAAGATGGAGTCGCTGCACGTTGTCTCCTCGGCTAATGCTAACGAACTAGCCACGCTAACGACAGAGGTCTCACTACAAGGCGAGAGGATGGCGTGTCTGGAGACCTCCCTGCTGGCTAGGCAGGCTGAAGTTGCCAAACTACAGTCGGTAATTGTGGAAATGCAGTCCCGGGAGAGACGCTACAACATCAGGATTGTTGGTGTACCGGAGGGCAACGAGGGAGGCCGTCTCTCGGAGACCATGCCGGAATTGCTGCAGGAAATACTGGGGAAAGATGTCCTCCCCAGCCCTCCCGTATGTGAATCGGCCTACAGAGCGGGCAAGACCAGTCCTGGAGTGAACAAAGAGCCGAGGCCCATCATTGTCAAGCTGAACAGGCTTCAGCAGAGGGAGCTCATCATGCGGTCGGCCCGTGCCAGAAGGGGTAAACTAAGTCTTGGCGATCACAAAGTGGCCATTTTCGAAGACTTTACGCCGGAGGTGCACAGAGAGGCGAATACAAAGTGGTCATGTCCAGGCTATGGAAACTAGGCCTGAGGCCTACGCTATTCGCTCCCGCGAAATTATCTGTGCTGGGTAAGGACGATGATCAGCGTTCATTTTGGTCGTTGGCTAAAGCGAAGGAATATCTTGGGGGGATAGCCGAGACTGTAGCTTGATATCTATGTCGGGTGAGTGACTTGGCGATGTGGGCCTGAATACATTGATGGGGCGGACTACTCACAAATGCTTGTTGTCATGCCCAGACATGCTAACTGTCCACTGCCCATCCAAACTAGCGGGGCATCCCAATGACTTTTGTTACTTGCTAATGCTGACCTCATGGTCGTACGTGTGTGTCGCCTCTATGAAAGCTAGCGAGCTAGCTGAACAATGTACAAAACAGATTCTAGCGTGCTAGCCGGATTCATCACTAGCTTACGCGCTAGCCTCGGGCTAGCTAGCAGGCTGTGTCTATCGCCCGCGCCGAGACATTCGAGACCCGTTAATGTTTACGTATTTTGGTTGTTGTTGCTGTTTAAGTGACATCGGTTTGCACAATTCAACGGTGATCAGGTCCTTAACTAACTTCTTGTATGCTTTTATTTTTATATCCAGGCTGTTTTGAGTTTTGGGCTCCAGTAGTAGAAGGTCGGTTGAATATATATATACAATATATGATAACAGGTTGTGTCAGGTATAGCTTATTACTATCCCCGGGTTAATGAAGGTGTTTAATTCTATTCTTACATAGGTTATGTCATTCCAGCCGTTGTGCCTGATCAGAGGGGCTGTTACAGGCGTGCACTTTGACCATAACCCTTTTTTCCCTTTCTTCTTATTGTCGCTGTTTAAATGACATCTGTTTGCGCAATTTAACTGTGATCCGATCCTGCCTTAGACTATCTGCTGGTATGCTTTAATTTAATTTGTTTTGAATTTTCCTTTATCCATTTATGCTATAACATTGCGACATTAATACGCAGACTCGGAAGTAGATGGTTACAGGGTTGATGTTGAGTTATTATATAATAATGGCTATTTTTTCCATTATAGTTGTCTCATGTTAGGGCCAAGGCTCACAGTGGTTTTCGACCGATATCTTTATTGAATTTAATTTTTATTTTTATTTGTGTTTATTGGACTAGTGGGGGTTTAATCAGGGGTTTATCTAGAGGGGGGTCGGAGTGGAGAGCGTCTTATTGGACCCATGACTCCAGTGGGAAATGATAGGAAGATGACCATCCTTAGTGGATGGGGCATAGGGAGGGGATTGGAGAGTGGGTATAGGAGGGTTAATAATAGGACGGGTGGGTTAGGGTTTAGAGTAGAAGGAGGGGGGGTTGTAACTGGGGTGGTATTTTTCTGTGTTTTATGTACTGTTGTCTTATATGTGTGTAATTGTTCCTCCTCTGAACTCCTGGGATTGACCGTCTGGGCCCGCCTGGATCAGCGCCTCTGTACTCAGCCTGGCTGCACTGGTATGTTCTCTACGCATTTAGACAAACTCGACCATGGCTAAATTGAATATTTTAATTTGGAATGCAGGGGGTCTTAACGCCCCACACAAGCGTGCCAGTGTCCTGTTATTGAAGAGAAGAAATATTGACATTGCTCTCCTTAGTGAGACGCATTTATTGGTGGGTGATGTGTCAAGGCTAGCAAATCGACAATATCACGTTATCTCCTCATCCTCAGCCGATGATAAGACGAAAGGAGTCGTCATAGTTACAAGACGTAACCTTGATATCAAAGTCCTGGATGTGTGGTCAGACACGGAGGGAAGGATTACTATAGCAAAAGTTGAGTTCTCTCATAGGAAGATGGCAATAATAGCATTGTATGCCCCTAACACATTTGATTCAGCGTTCTATAATACAATCACAAAGAATATGTTGGAACTTACTGGATACGCTCTCATTGTGGGTGGCGATTTTAATGCGTGCTGGGATGCGGAGATGGATAGGTCCGGGTCCTCTGAAACAAGCGACCAAAAACGGTCCTCTAAGGCCCTCAGGATGTGGGCCCAGGACACGGGGCTCGCAGACCTATGGCGCTTATCCAATCCCACCCTCAAGGATTACTCTCACCTGTCAGCCAGACACAAAACCTTCTCTCGAATAGACTATGCATTCGCGTCCCCTAATATGTTTGATAGTTTCGACGTCTCATTGGTTCCCCTGGCTCTCTCGGACCACAAGGGGATTTTCCTTGTGGCAACCTTTGGCAGGCTCTCCACGAGAGCTCCCAGGTGGCGTTTTAACTCAACCTTATTAAAGAACGATGATTTCTGTTCTGAGTTCAGGAGTAAACTAGCTGAATTCTTGCAGATCAATGTCGGCACGGTCGATGACCCCAGGGTCCTATGGAACGCATTGAAAGGATTTATCAGGGGTCATGTCACACTTTTCGCCTCCAATTTGCGTAAATCCCGGTCAAAAAAACTAGAAGGACTGGAAACATTATATGCAGACCTATACGCATCTTTGCAAACTAACTATAGTGAACGACTAAACACACAACGTAAGATAGTCAAGAAAGAAATAAACTCCATACTTAAACAACAGTCTGAGTTCTTGATACATAGGACAAGGCAAAATTACTACTTTCACGGCTCCAGGCCTAGCCATCTATTGGCAATGAAAATACGCTCGAATGATCATTTCTCGGATATCCCCTCGATCAAGACGCGACAGGGTACAGTCACTACTAATTCGAAAAAGATCAACGACACTTTTAAAGAGTTTTACTCACAGTTATATAGCTCAGAGGTTAATCTCGACGACTCTAAATTTGAATCGTTCATTGGCGGGCTTGAGTTACCCCACATTTCTGAGGAAGAGGCTAAGGAACTGGGGAAACCGATCACTCTTATGGAACTAAGGGAGACGATTGCTGAAATGCAGAGGGGTAAGGCACCAGGCTGGGATGGTATTCCACCCGAGGTGTATTTAGCTTTCTGGGACCAACTGGGTCCATTGATGCTCGATATGATCAATTACGCTATCGAACAAGGGGAGTTCTCAAGAGATGTCAACATGGCGTTGATTTCTTTACTTCTCAAGAAGGACAAAGATCCCAATGATTGTGGTAGCTATAGGCCCTTGAGTCTTCTCGGGGCCGATTTAAAAGTGTTTGCCAAGGTGCTGGCTCGCCGCCTGCAGAGATTTATGACGGTATTGGTACACTGCGATCAAACTGGTTTTATCCCGGGGCGCCTGGCTGCAGATAATCTTAGGAGGCTGTTGCATGTAGTCGATAACAGTAAAGACAATACAGCTCCGTCCACAGTTCTGTCTTTGGATGCCATGAAGGCGTTTGACAGACTAGAATGGTCATACCTGTGGAAGGTACTTGAGGTCATGGGTCTTGGAAAGAATTTTATTCATATGATTAAAGTCCTGTATGCCTCGCCGTCGGCAATGATACTGACAGGCAAAAACTGTTCCACACTTTTCCCAGTCTCCAGATCTTCCAGACAGAGTTGTCCTCTGAGCCCAGGACTATTTGCGCTTTCCCTCGAACCATTGGCCCAATTTATTAGGCAATCGGAGGACATCGTCCCCATAATGATCAATAATACACCACACAAAATTGCTCTCTATGCGGATGACCTACTGATTTTTATGGATGACCCTTCCCGGTCAGCCACAAAATTATTGGGAATAATCGACGACTTTGGTAAATTGTCAGGCTTTAAGATTAACTGGAACAAATCAGCCTGCCTACCTCTTAATGAGCTGGCCAAGGCGGTGCGACTACCAGCTGATATCCCCATAGTGGAACATTTTAAATACTTAGGCATAGAGATATTCCCCACGCTGAGTCAAACTACTAAGTACAACTTCACGGGTACTTATGATAAAATACGCCAGGATCTAGACAGATGGTCGTCCCTTCCTAACTCCTTACAAGCCCGAGCTTCCATAATCAAAATGAAACTCCTGCCTAGGATAAATTTTGTTAGCTCAATGCTCCCCCTGCCCCCTCCAATAGACCACTGGCGCAAGGTACAATCGATGGTATCTAAGTTTATCTGGAATAACAAACGCCCGAGAATCAAAAGAGCTACTACTCAACGTAGGAAACAAGATGGGGGCCTCGCAATCCCTGATTTTAAGCTTTATTTCTGGTCCTTTTCACTGAGACCTCTGATGTGCTGGCTAGACCCTGTAGATGCTGTATCTTGGCGCTCCTTAGAAGCGGCGGCGGTCTCACCGCTAAGATTGCAGGATGTGGTGTACTCCACTGTCCCTATTTCGAAATGCCGACTGAGGTATGGACCGATCATAACTCACGTGATCCAGACGTGGCGTAATGTACAGAAGTCGTGTGGGGTTAAATGCCCATGGCACCTGGACTCTCCAATTTTTAATAACCAGCAATTACTTGTTGGGCACAAGCCGGTTAATATTCCTCAATGGCAAAGGAGGGGGGTTCATACTCTGGAGGATATTTATGATAAGAACGGCCTCCGTGCGTTTCAGGACTTAAGAGAATTTTATGATCTTCCCGGCGAGTCCTTCTTTCTTTACCTTCAACTAAGGTCAGCGCTGAGGGCGCATGGCGTGCCGTGGGCTCAAGCTTTGCAACCACACCCCTTCCTCAGGCTCATAGTGGACAGGACGACCTCCAGAGGGTTTGTCTCAGACTTATATACGCTCTTAATTCAGTCCACGTATAAAAATGTATCATTGGATACAATCTGGCGTGTGGATATCCCGGAGTTGGACCCCGAGTTTGACTGTGATGATGTTTGGGCAAATGTGGCATTGTCTTCCCGCAACCCCAATAACCAGCAAATTAATTTTAATTATATTCATAGGACCTATCTTACACCTAGGAAGCTATTTGCTATGGGACTGATAACCGACTCTCGGTGCACTTTGTGCTCTCAAAAGGCCACTGGCACTTATATGTATTGGGATTGCCCACCAGTGGCCCGCTTCTGGAGGTCAATAGCGGACAAACTTTCAGATCTGTGGGGCTTAACTATCCCATTCACAGCTGTTACGCTACTCCTGAACGATATAACAACACTACCCGCGTCCGTACAACTGAAAAGGGTTGTCCTAGCGGGCGTCACAGCGGCGAAGAAGCTAATAGCAATGAGATGGAAGGAGCCTGAGAAGCTCACAGTGATTAACTGGTCCCTAACACTGTTGGATGTGATTTATCTTGAGATATCCACGGCGCGGGTGATTGGGGTGGGGCAGGCTGGGATTGACCTATGGTTCGCAGAAGCTGAGAAGGTCAGGACCGCCGTGTGCGGCTGAGCGGGGTTGGGGTGCTTGTTCGGGGGAGTCCGGCGGTCTCGTGGGAGGGGGAGGAGGAAATGTCTTGTCTGTCTTGTCTTTTGTGATGTCTTGAATTTAACTAGGGATTTTATTGGGGGGCAGCTATTTAGCTAGTTCTTCGCTATTTGGTCATCTATTAGATAGTACCCCTGGAATTTTGAATTTAAAATTTAAAAAGGTTGAACTCTGTTTTCTTTTCTTTTTGTCTTTATAATTTATAAATTGTTATATTCTGTATTATTATTGTTTTTGTTATTTTCCTGTGAAGTTCTGTGTATTGTGATTGTGATTAATGTGTTGTCTTGTTTCATGTAAGTAATAATAAAAAGAAATTGATAAAAAAAAAAAGTTTCATTACAATATTATTCAGGTTCACAAAATCTCTGTGCAACCAACCATACACCATTTTCTCAACAATTTATCTCTGGATTCTTCATGAAACCCGATCACGGTGGCTATACCTTTGGAAAACAACAATGACCTTATGATTTAGCAACAGAGAACAGAATCCAACACATAAAACGTTGAATATAATGAACTCAGACCAAGGCAGGAACCTATAGAACCATGGTAACATACTTTGGTGATGCAGACATGTTTATCAATTAACATTACAATACATAAATGTGGAGGGATGCCATTTGATTCCCTAAGCACTTAAAAGTGGCCACTCCACGCTCGTCCTCATCCTCCAGAGTCATCCCTACCACTTCGTCATCCTTCTTCAGAGCTTCTGCCAGATCCTCAGGGGCCTCTGAGACGTACAGTACCAGTGCAGGAAAGCTCACTTGACATACAGTACATCAGGTTGAACATGTGATCCAGCCGTGCCCAGGCCTTGTGTGATGGCATGCACGCTCGCTCACACACACACACGCACGCACACACAAAACCCTCCAACAGGCATCACAATGGGAAGTTGGTAGGTGACATCTACCTGTAAAGACACAATAGAACCAGCCTGACAATTTCATAAGGAACATAATATCCTAAACTAAAACCCAGAATTATTATAATAATTTTCGTTTGTATACCATAGCAGTGCTCACTAGTCCAAAAAATATACCTTGAAAGCAGTGTGGCAATGGTCGACAAACTGGATGATACACTTGGTCTTGATTGTAGCAATTTGTAGGTTCTCGTATTTTTCCTAATATTTCAAATTTGTGTTCCAATCCTCCCACCCACCGTAATGTCCGAACACCCTACCACCCACCCACCCCCTCCTAATGTACATTTCCCTCCCCCTCATATATTTACTGTTAGGATCTCTGTTAACAGTACTGTATATTTGCATATCTTGTATGTCACAAATGTAACAGTACTGTATATCTGTATGTCATAAATGTCATGGTTAGATTCGATTAGATGACTAGATTCGATTTTTTTTATATCTGTATGTTGTGTATGTCATAAATGTCATTATGAATTGAAAATGGGGCGGCTAGGTGGTGCAGTGGGCAAGGCGCTCACCACCAATGCAGGAGACGCTGGGTTCGAGCCCAGCTCTCCGCATTGCTATCAGCTTGGCTGGTCGTTCATACTAATACAATTGGCAGTATTAGGGGGTGGGAAGCTAATGGGTGGGGATCGGACGTTGTGGACAGCGACTCCTACAGGACGGTTGGTGCGCCTGCGCAGCAGAATCAGGAAGCGACGGGGGCAGCGTGTCCCTCCCACGTAGACCCCCGACGCTGAGAGATTGTGCTGTGCAGGTGAAAAGATGCGACGGCTGCTTCCTCGAGTACCGGAGGGGACACGTGATGTAAGGCTTCGTCCACATTGCAGCCGGCTTGTGGGAGGCATGGCCTAACAGCGTTCGAGACAGGGGAGGGTAGTGTTATGTTGGAAGAATCAGACAACACGTAGTTTCAGCATGTCGGTGTTTACTGAACTGAAGACACATGCATTGTAACGTACACCAGAACATCAACGTCAACGTCACGTTCGGCCATATGCCAGAATAACACGACACTGTCGCAATAGTTAGAACATTAGTTAAAGTGCTGCACTCGCTAGAGTACCAGACGTAACATTTCCCCCCCCTTCACTCAACCTAGGAGTGATACTCAGTCTCAAAGTCATTCAGGTGTGCAGGCCTGTTGCGCGCTCGGAGTGGGCGGGGCCCGGGCACTGCAACAGCCGACGGCGGAGGTCCCGCAGCCTCAGGCTGAACCGCAGGTGCTGGGGCTGCAACATCATCAAATTGTCTGTCCTGCAGAGCTATAGCCGCGGGTGCTGGGGCTGCAACATCATTGAATCATCTGTCCTGCAGAGCTATAGCCACGGGCACACCCTGTCCCGGGGCAGCGGGAGCCTGCACCCTGCGCAGTCGGCCAGCATGCCAACGCGTGCCATCAGCCAGCCTGAATGAGGCCAGGCCAAGCTGCTGTCTGACCTGGACCGGGTCAGACCAGAATGACCGGAGCTTGTTGTCCCGGTGGGGTCGCCGAATCCTGACCCAGTCTGAGACGGCGATGGTAAGTGGTCTCGCATGTCGGGTCCTGTCGAAACGGTCCTTCATCCGGCGCTGGCGTGTGTTGACTGTGGCTTGAAGCGGGTGGGCTGGAGCCTGAGCCGGCAATGACCTTATGATTTAGCAACAGAGAACAGAATCCAACACATAAAACGTTGAATATAATGAACTCAGACCAAGGCAGGAACCTATAGAACCATGGTAACATACTTTGGTGATGCAGACATGTTTATCAATTAACATTACAATACATAAATGTGGAGGGATGCCATTTGATTCCCTAAGCACTTAAAAGTGGCCACTCCACGCTCGTCCTCATCCTCCAGAGTCATCCCTACCACTTCGTCATCCTTCTTCAGAGCTTCTGCCAGATCCTCAGGGGCCTCTGAGACGTACAGTACCAGTGCAGGAAAGCTCACTTGACATACAGTACATCAGGTTGAACATGTGATCCAGCCGTGCCCAGGCCTTGTGTGATGGCATGCACGCTCGCTCACACACACACACGCACGCACACACAAAACCCTCCAACAGGCATCACAATGGGAAGTTGGTAGGTGACATCTACCTGTAAAGACACAATAGAACCAGCCTGACAATTTCATAAGGAACATAATATCCTAAACTAAAACCCAGAATTATTATAATAATTTTCGTTTGTATACCATAGCAGTGCTCACTAGTCCAAAAAATATACCTTGAAAGCAGTGTGGCAATGGTCGACAAACTGGATGATACACTTGGTCTTGATTGTAGCAATTTGTAGGTTCTCGTATTTTTCCTAATATTTCAAATTTGTGTTCCAATCCTCCCACCCACCGTAATGTCCGAACACCCTACCACCCACCCACCCCCTCCTAATGTACATTTCCCTCCCCCTCATATATTTACTGTTAGGATCTCTGTTAACAGTACTGTATATTTGCATATCTTGTATGTCACAAATGTAACAGTACTGTATATCTGTATGTCATAAATGTCATGGTTAGATTCGATTAGATGACTAGATTCGATTTTTTTTATATCTGTATGTTGTGTATGTCATAAATGTCATTATGAATTGAAAATGGGGCGGCTAGGTGGTGCAGTGGGCAAGGCGCTCACCACCAATGCAGGAGACGCTGGGTTCGAGCCCAGCTCTCCGCATTGCTATCAGCTTGGCTGGTCGTTCATACTAATACAATTGGCAGTATTAGGGGGTGGGAAGCTAATGGGTGGGGATCGGACGTTGTGGACAGCGACTCCTACAGGACGGTTGGTGCGCCTGCGCAGCAGAATCAGGAAGCGACGGGGGCAGCGTGTCCCTCCCACGTAGACCCCCGACGCTGAGAGATTGTGCTGTGCAGGTGAAAAGATGCGACGGCTGCTTCCTCGAGTACCGGAGGGGACACGTGATGTAAGGCTTCGTCCACATTGCAGCCGGCTTGTGGGAGGCATGGCCTAACAGCGTTCGAGACAGGGGAGGGTAGTGTTATGTTGGAAGAATCAGACAACACGTAGTTTCAGCATGTCGGTGTTTACTGAACTGAAGACACATGCATTGTAACGTACACCAGAACATCAACGTCAACGTCACGTTCGGCCATATGCCAGAATAACACGACACTGTCGCAATAGTTAGAACATTAGTTAAAGTGCTGCACTCGCTAGAGTACCAGACGTAACATTTCCCCCCCCTTCACTCAACCTAGGAGTGATACTCAGTCTCAAAGTCATTCAGGTGTGCAGGCCTGTTGCGCGCTCGGAGTGGGCGGGGCCCGGGCACTGCAACAGCCGACGGCGGAGGTCCCGCAGCCTCAGGCTGAACCGCAGGTGCTGGGGCTGCAACATCATCAAATTGCTCAAATCACCAAGCTGCTGTCTGACCTGGACCGGGTCAGACCAGAATGACCGGAGCTTGTTGTCCCGGTGGGGTCGCCGAATCCTGACCCAGTCTGAGACGGCGATGGTAAGTGGTCTCGCATGTCGGGTCCTGTCGAAACGGTCCTTCATCCGGCGCTGGCGTGTGTTGACTGTGGCTTGAAGCGGGTGGGCTGGAGCCTGAGCCGGCATAGGGCGCAGCCTGTCCAGGAGCAGCTGAAACTCGCGCCCCTGAAGAGACGCCTGTGGTGGCGTGTTGAGTAGCCCTGTAGTCTGTTGGAGACCGTTGATGAATGTGCACCCTTGTGCCAGGTGGGCCCTGATGCCATTCTTCAGAGATTGGTTCAGCCGTTCCACCCCCCCGTTCGCAGCCGGGTTGTAGAACGACGTGCGGATATGACGTATCCCCTTACCCCCCAGGTAGGAGGCCAGTTCGTGGGAGATCATTTGGGGGCCATTGTCTGTCGTGATCCTCTTGGGCAGGCCCCAGCGTGTGAACAGGGACTCGAGAATCTCAATCAGTACCCCGGCTGTGACCGAGCCCACGGGCGCCACCTCAGGCCACTTGGAGTGGAGGTCATAGATCACAACGAGGAAACGCTGGTGATGTTTCAGACGTCGAGCTGCAGGTGCTCCCAGGGTTGGGACGGCCAGTCCAATGGCTGCATGGGTGGGGGCGGGGCTGGGGCCCTGGTCTTCCCGCTCAGAAGACAGGCAGTACAGTCCTTGACCAGGGTCTCGATTTCCCTGTCGATGCCTGGCCACCACACCAAGTCACGACACCGCTGTTTGAGCCTGACTATGCCCAAGTGGCCCTCGTGCGCCATAGCAAGGACACACGCCTGAAGGACACTCGGGACCACAGTACAGAGCCCACGAGCGACGCAGGAGTCATTCCAGCATGACAACTCGTCCCGGAGTCTGCTATAGGGAAGCAGCTCGTCAGGTGTCCTCGCCGGCCAACCCTGCCTGATGTAGGTCGAGAGCGCAGAGAGGACAGGGTCAGCAGACGAGGTGTCCTGGAGCTCCTGCAGCGACACTGTCTCTTGGAGGGGAGTGTGGAGGAGCTGGACCAGGTCATGCTCAGCCTGATCCCGATCGGGAGTCGAGGGCGGGCCGTGGGGGGACTGGGGATGGCGCGTGACAGTAGGTCAGCTACTACGTTGTCCCGGTCCGGCGTGAACTGCAAAATGAAGTTGTACTGCTGCAGGCGGTCAGCCCAGCGGTGGAGGCGGAGCGGTTTGTGGCCAGTGCCTGACGTGGCGAGGAGGGTAGTGAGAGCCTGGTGGTCCATCCTAAGCGTGAATGAGCGGCCGTAGAGGTACATATGCCAGCGCTCACATGCCCAGATGCAGGCCAGGGCCTCTCGCTCCCCCACTGCGTACCTCTGTTCTGTGGGGCTAAGGGCCCGTGAAGCGAAAGCGACTGGCCTCTCCACACCCCCGTGCAGCTGTGACAGTACCGCGCCAACGGCTGCGGCGGAGGCATCACACGTGACAAGGGTGGTGCTGTCTAGGTCGAAAAACGCCAGGACTGGTGATGAGGTGAGCTGGGACTTGAGGAGGCGCACAGCCTTCGAGCAGGCAGGTGTCCAGAGCCAGGGCTCGTCCTGCTTCAACAGCTTCCGCAGCGGTGCAGTTGTGTCGGAGTAGTGTGGCAGGAAGCGGAAATAGTACGCCGTCATGCCCAGGAAAGAGGCCACCTGGGCCGCTGAGGTGGGCTCTGGGACACTGTGTATGGCCTCTGTGTTTGACTGGAGCGGGTACATGCCGTCAGCCGAGAGGCGGAACCCAACAAAGTCAATGGTCGTGGTAGCAAAGACACACTTCTTGCCGTTGAGTGTGAGGTGGTGCTTCGCCATCGCACTTAAGACACTGTGGAGGCTCGCGTCGTGACTCTCGGCGTTGGCCCCGTGCACCACGATGTTATCGAGGTAGATGGCCACCCCGGGGATCCCGGCGAAGACGGAGGCCATGATCTTTTGGAAGCAGCTGGGGGCGGAGCTTAAGCCAAAAGCCATGCGTTTGCAACGGAAGACCCCCCCTGTGGGTGATGAACGCGGTGAGGTTGCGGCTCTCTGGGTGTAGTGGCACCTGGAGGTACCCCTGACGAAGGTCCAGCTTAGAGAACACCTTGGACCCGTGGAACTGGGGGGTGAGCTCCTCTGTGGTTGGCAGGGGGTATTTATCAGGGACGATGGCCTTGTTTACCGCTCTCATGTCCATGCAGAGTCGCAGCTCCCCTGACTTCTTCTTTGCTACCACCAAGTTGGAGATCCAGGGTGACGCGTTCACCTGTTCGATGATGTCGTCGTCCAGCATCTTCTGTAACTCTGTGGCGATGCCCTCACGGAGAGCCAGGGGGGAGCGGCGAAGGGGCTGGATGACCGGAGTCACTTTTTGGTCTA
This sequence comes from Notolepis coatsorum, assembly GCF_963971535.1. Lineage (NCBI taxonomy): Eukaryota > Metazoa > Chordata > Actinopteri > Aulopiformes > Paralepididae > Notolepis > Notolepis coatsorum. The sequence continues at coordinate 173,619,277 of NC_140167.1, forward strand.
GCAGGGGCTGGTGAGCGAAGACCTGGAGGCAGCCCACGCCGTTGAACAGTGCCGGCCACTGTTGCTGCCAGGAGACAGAGGTGACGGTGTGGATCTCTGAGCCTGTAGTGTCCAGCAGAGAGAAACCGAGGCCACTGAAGAGGTTGAGGCCGAGGAGGTTGGTCCCTCGGCGTGCGATGTTGAAATTGAAGGCAGGCAGTGTCTTTTCTCCGTACCTCACCAGCAGCTGGAGGGAGCCAACAATGTCAATCTTGGAGTTGGCGTAGCCTCGCAGGGTGGTGGTGGGCGGGCCCAGTGGTTTGTGGGAGAAGAATTGAGAGTATGTCGCCCAATTCAATAGAGACACTGTAGCTCCAGTGTCGAGGAGGAGGGGCAGTGTGATGTCACCAACCACCAATGAGCATGTTTTGAATGGCACTCGTCCTAAGCTGACATTATGGATGATAGTGGTTGGTGGCTTGGAAGCGCTAGCTGGGGCTGACCTGCAGACCTTGTGGAAGTGGTTTAGCCTCCCGCAGTTGGAGCAGGCTTTGCCACGGGCAGGGCAGGTCTGGGCTCTGGAGTTGTGTGAAAGGGAGCCACAATTCACGCACGGCTGGCGTGAGCGGTCACGTGACTGGGAGGCTAACAGTATATTGTCCCCGCCGTCGTCTGCACTCACGTTGAGAAGGGACACCCTTGAGCTGAGCGTGCTCGCAGCCTCTACTGGCACGTGTGTGTTGGGGCTGGGGGAGGTAGACAAACTAGCTGCACAGTTCATAGCCGATTCCACCTGCACCGCTAGTCTAATAGCTACTGCTAATGTCAGCTCGTCATTTTCCAACAGTAGTCTTTCCCTGATTTTATCACTGTCAGTGTTCAATATGAGTTGGTCTCTCACCATTTCATCCTGTAATGCCCCGAATTTGCATGAGCTAGCCAAGCCCCGTAGGTCCGCAACGTACTGCGTTATTGACTCGCCAGTACGTTGATGTCTCCGTCGGAACATAACTCGACGGAGGAGTGCAGTCTGTGGAGTGGCAAAATGTCCCTTTAGGAGCGCCACCACCGACGTATATGTGTCACTGTTGTGCCGAGCGTTTCACACACACGCTGTCCCTCCACGCCTAAACAGTGCTGTAGTAATGCACGTTTTCTCACCGCGGACAAGTCCAAACCGGTAGCCAGGATATACGTCTCGAACGAGGAAATCCAACACGCCCACGGGACGGGCGGCTCACCGGGCAGCGGTAGGAAGGGTGGAGGGGGTGGGATAGATAATTCAGCCATCTCTCGTCGCCAATGTTATGTTGGAAGAATCAGACAACACGTAGTTTCCAATAGGGTCCAGCTGCATCCCCGGAGATTACCGCTCACGGGCAACTTCCGCCAGCCACACTACACTTCTGCCGCTGACAGAACACGCGCTGATTGAAGTATGTCTGACGTTTCTCTACGTTAGCGAACGTTAATTGAACGTCAAAAGCAGATGCAGTTAGTTAGCACGCAGCAAACAACTTTAACAAAGATGGAGAAATGCAATTACAAGGTAAGCCTTATTATTACCTTGTATTCATAAGATAAGATAAATTCAGCAGCATGGGGAGGGGGGAGGGGAGGTACAGGTAGTAGAAGACAGAGGTACAGGTCACATAATTATAGTACAGCATGGGGAGGGGGGAGGGGAGGTACAGGTAGTAGAAGACATAGAGGTACAGGTCACATAATTATAGTACAGTGGAGAAGTAAAAATAGAATAAAAAGGCAGTGTAAACAATATACAATATTATTAACTGTCCCTGCCCTTTCTCAACCTCAGTTTGATCTGTGGTGATGAGCGGCCAATTTCTTGTGTGCAACAGAAATATTACTTGTCCTATTATTGTCCCTTATTTGAAGAGATTAATGCACAAGAGCTGTACTGGCCTAACAGAAATTATGTTTGTGCTTTCTTCTAGATAACGCCTTCAACCATCATTTGGCCATGGGACTGGTTCTCGGCAATGGAAATATTTTTTTTTTTACAAATTGCTAAAAACACTGTCGACTGATTTCTTCGGCAGTTTATTATTGCATTTACATGTTGAAATAACCATCGCTTAGATCAATAACACTTGTGTTACCTAAAAGCTGTAAATAGTTATGTAATGCCATTAGATTTGAAACGCATTTTAGCATTACAACCTAATAACTGAACTATGTTTGTATTTGTTACACCTTATCCTCAGTATTTTGAGACACTGGGTAACACCATTAACCTCTCATCTAGGGACATCTATGGATCTCAGGTATGGACAAATCCATTATTGGAATACAGGTAGGTACAGAGCAAACGCTGTCTGATTGACAGGACTCACTGGAAGAAGAGATCTTGTATCTCAATGGGACATTCCTGGATAAATAAAGGATAAATAAATTGATTGATTGATTGATTGAAAACTTTATTAACAGATTGCAGAATGGGTACAGTACAGTACAGCTCAATACATACAATTGTTAAGGGGATGCAGACCAGAGAAAGACTTTCGTCTTGTTTACATCAGGGTCCCCCATTTTCAATTCATCATAACATATATGACATACACAACATACAGATAGACAGTACTGCTACATCTATACATTTATGACATACCAGATTTGCAAATACAGTATTGTTTGTGATACAAAAAGAGTCCAGAAAAGAGAGTATATACATTTGACGTAGAAACTGTACATTGGAGGAGGTTGGGTAGGTGGGGGGGGGACTGTACATTGGAGGTGGTTGGGGGGGGGGGGGGTCGGGTAGGAGGGGTGGGTAGGTGTCAGACACTGTACAACTGTACAAGCAAAACTGTACATTGGAATATTGACAAAACCATACTTGGTCATTTACTGTACATTGGAGGGGGTTGGGTTACAACACAGGAGCAGAGTAACAGTACAGGAATGAGAAACAGTCTAAATGGGTTTTAACATTTTAGTTTATTTCATGATCGGTAATCTGTAATACCTGATCGGTACAATATCTACTAACCTGATCAATACAAGATATTCCTACCTGATCGATATACGTTCGGTAACTCCGCCCCCCCCCCCCCCCCCCCTCTCATGTTGATAACGGAACAAGGAACTCTTCAATCAATCACTCTCAACAACCGCACGTCAGCGCAGACGTACTTGCTTTTGACGTTCAATTAACGTTCGCTAACGTAGAGAAACGTCAGACGTACTTCGAGATACGTCAGACGTACTTAGAGATACTTCCGTACTTTCCGCCAATCAGCGCGTGTCCTGTCAGCGGCAGAAATGTCGTGTGGCTGGCGGAAGTTGCCCGTGAGTGGTAATTTCCGGGGATGCAGCTGGAGGCTACTCGTAGTTTCAGCATGTCGGTGTTTACTGAACTGAAGACACATGCATTGTAACGTACACCAGAACATCAACGTCACGTTCGGCCATATGCCGTAACGTGACGCTCAACAGAATAACACGACACTGTCGCAATAGTTAGAACACTAGTTAAAGTGCTGGCACTTGCTAGAGTACCAGACGTAACAGGTAGAATTGGATGATACGAACTTGGGATGGGAGAAAAAATAGAAAATGGGAGAAAAAGTAGATACAAAAAAATTTATTGAAAATGGGGGACCCTGATGTAAACAGGACGAAAGTCTTTCTCTGGTCTGCATCCCCTTAACAATTGTGTGTATTGAGTTGTACTGTAAAGTACCCATTCTGCAATCTGTTAATTAAAGTTTTCAATCAATCAATTCAATCAGAGTGAAGAGATTATTAACGTGATCTGTGGCGACATCTTGTGGCTGTCCTGATTAGAAGAACTATAAACTAATAAAAAAGTAAGGTACTGGAGCACACAGATCTTTAGAATAATATGGGTGCAAACAAATTTGTCTTCTTCAGAGTGATTGATCAAAAGTAAAGTAAAGACATTCATAATTTACCATCCCTAGCCAGCTCTATTTGTCTATGGAGAAGTTCCCCTTCTTTGCAGGGCTATAACTTTTTAAATTGTATTGCTAAATTGACATTATTATGGCCCATTCAATGTCCTATATCTATTGTTCAGGGTGTAGCAACGTTATACTTTTTCATTCACATATTCATACTAAAATACGGTCTAAAGTATAAGTATGTTTTTATCGTTTTCTGCAGCTTTCTCCAGAACTTGATTTATAGCCCCAAATGCATTATATTGATGATCAAATACAGTTTGGTAGCGATCCGTGCCAGATAAAAAAATTCAACTGGAGGTACTTCTAGAAGTTACTACGTATGATCTGATGTTGACCGGATGGGTGGGGGGTTGTTTATAATTCCGTGGGCAACGTTATATCATTCATCTAGTGTGGGTCATATGATCATCAGAGCAGTTAGTATAGCAGACATTAGAAAATAACGCTGAAACTCACCGTATCTTCCTCGCGCCGTTGGAGGATGAGCGTGGAATAGAATTTTTTTTATTATGGGATGTCGAAATACCCGATCCATCTCCAGGTTGTATAATAGTATATACGTCCAAATCATGTTGTTTGTCGAGTTATTGGCAACTGATCGCTGTCCAGTGTGTCGAGCTAGAGTCCCGCTAACGATAGCGAGTGCCCGGACCGAATATGGATGAGCACCATGTCATCCACATGACTTCCTGTTGGGCGATCTGCCGATCGGCCACCAGATGGCGCTCTTGAACCGTTAGAGAGTTGAGTGGAGCTCAGCAGTATATCTCAGGTCCCCGGAGGAGAAATATGATTTCGATCACAGATTTTTGAAATATTGATATCAAAGACGTGTTACGGCGTCTTCGGCAGAATGAGCATGGCGGGCAATGACGAGTTTCGGCGTTTTCCGGCGATTAAAGTGTTAATTGTAATACATTTTATTCTGCCTTAATTGTCTGTCCGTTAATATCGCAACAAACGACCAAATCAAATTCATTGTATGTGTAAACTACAATAAAGACCTTTCTGACTGTAGCACCCTGAATATTCGACTATTATTCAGAAGTGCTGACCTGGCCTTTTATCTCCCCTTTGTGCACAAAGACATGTTAACCAGTTTCCCTTGATATTCTCCTGAACAATGACGCGAGTTTCCCCTTCTCTCACCGGCTGGAATATGGATTATAAACACTAAACTGAATCATATTCAATTCACCCAGTTCTTCCTGTGGGGCTAGTTGGCGGTGCCAGCAGGGGTGGCGGTGGTGGCAGGCGGAGCGCAGGAGGGAGGCACCCAGGAGAAGCAAGTCAACTGAAACGGAAGTGGAGAGAACCAGCCTCTTCGACGTTGAACGTGAACCTGCATGGTCGTGTCGTTGTAGAGCCCCGTAGTGGAACACGCGGGTGAATGTATTGGACTTGAGTATATTACGGGTTATAGTAGAAATATAAGCGTAGTAGCGTGTTGAATATCCCAACGGAATAACCCTAGTGATACAGCGAGTTATCCTAGAAGAAAGCGGTATATCAAAGTGGCTAATGTTAACGTTATCCCCTCCAGCGAGGTGCCCCCGGCAAGCGTTGCCTGAAGAGAACTGGTGGTTAGAGGCACCGTGTGTTGTTGCATGTTCGGCTAGCAGGAGGGCTGTCTAGGACCCACAGAGTAGCTTCAGTTAAGGTAGCCACCAGATTATAAAGCGCGTCAACTCAGCACCGGCAGTCAGCAGCCTGTCAGCGCCGGCAGTCAGCAGCTTCTCAGCACCGGCAGTCAGCAGCCTAGCACGGGAGTTCGTCCCGTCCAGCAGAGGTCGCCATCACCCAGCACGCGCCTCCAGCCCGCTACTGCCCCTCTGCCTAACACAGCTTGCTAGCTCCTGGGACGAGAGCGTTCGACGCCATCTTACCACCTGGACTAGTGGTGGTGCGGCGAGGCCGCCATCTTGGTTGAGTACACTGGCACTTCGGTGACCAAGATCCTATTGCACAGTACACAGTGTGTCGCGGCCTACGGGCGAAGCTAATGGTTGCTAACTACAGTTCATAGGGGTACCCCATAAACATTACATGCCGGCATTAGTTTAGGACTTTTGTTTGGTAAAGTGGGCCCACCTTTTTCATTTTCTTTGAGTGTGATAACGTGTATGTTCTTTAATATTACTTTCCCATCTACTTAACCATTTCCCTCTTGGAGGTAAACGTAACGCTGCCATATAAGTATAGCCTTAGAGAGGTATTATTATTGGTACTAGCCCAGACGTGGGTAATGAGTCAAGCACATTGAAGTCTACAATATCTGGGTCTATTATATTTGGGTCTGCAATACCTGGTTATATACGGTGTGGGTGTACGATATAAGTGGCTGCAAGATATTGAATTACAATTGAAGTAATAATAGAATTACTTTCCATTTGACCCATTGCTATTAAATATTTGTAGCTGAACAGTGATTCAATAACTAATAAAGAATGTAGATGGGAGTCTTGTGTGCATGTCAATTCCTGAGCCTAATATTAACCCTTTTGGTGCGGGTAACGTTAACACACTTAACCCCTTCCTACCCCACTTCCCCCTTTCAGCTATTAAGGTCTCTAATGTCACCGAGGGAGGGTACTGCTTGCGGGAGGAACTAAGTTACTTATTTACAATTCAGTCACTAGGTGTGGGAGGGTTAATGGAGGTATTGGGGGAAGTGAGAGCGAGTTGGGGAGTACTGCTGACCGCCCCGGAAAGGCGAGGAAGACCAGAGTACCAGACCAGGTTGGTAAATCCCGGGCCCCATCCACTCCCACTGCCGGCCTCCAGTTTGACGCTCCAGGCCCAAAGACGAGGGTGCAGTCAGACAGAGCTCTACTGTGTCTCGCTACCCAGTGACTGTGCACACCCGTTCCCACGAAGCAGGGATAATCCACCCTGCTACATGACCTTTCTGACCTTTCTGATATCTTTGCACCCTATTAAATATATATATATATATATATATATATATATATATATATATATATATATATATATATATATATATATATATATATACCCAGATAGCAAAAAATGAGTGAATCAACGTTGAAATAGGGTTAGGCAGAAATATTGAATCTATGTTGAAGCCTGACATCGAAATTATACAAATCGTTGTCTATGACTTACATGTTGAATCAACGTTAGGTGTCAACCATAACTGATACTATATCAATGTTGATTCAACCATCATCTAAATGGTAATCTACATGCACATTTTAGTTGATTTTATATTGAATCAATGTTAGACATCAATGTTTATTCAACCATAATCTAAATGGTAATCTACATGCACATTTTAGTTGATTTTATATTGAATCAATGTTAGACATCAATGTTTATTCAACCATAATCTAAATGGTACTCTACTCGTACATTTGTAACTTGTACATCTACTTGTAACTTGTAAAGTTAAGGAATCAATACTGATTAATGTACATTTTACATTAAAATATTGCTGCTGATATGTATACATCATAACATTACATGTTTTTTTCCTGCTGTTAAACACACTATTGTTAAATAAATAATAATAAAATTCTTATATGACCATATTTCCAAAAATGTGTGAACAAAAATGACAACATGGCTTTAATATGAATTTTTTTTTTCTAGGGTCTCATCATACTTCCAGTGACCATACCTTTTACACACACAAAAATAACAGACCTTATAACAGGCTTTCATTAACAATACTATATAGCCACTGCCAGAATAGTGACACACGTATTGTGTGTGGTGAGCACACGCATTCATGCACAACGAAGACAAGATTGCGTTGTCTCAATCATTTTAACTATAAATTTATGAGCTCAAAGTATGAGCTCACTGACTGAAATGTCCAACAAAAAGCATCAATTGTCAAATAATATTGATCACATTAACTAGACTAGATGTTTTTGAGGAAATTAGAAAGGGAACAACAACTTAACCCTTGTGTCTGATCAGATTCGTATTTGTTTGATAACTTTGTAGTGATTATGTTTGTAGCCAACATAATATGTGGCATAATCTTTTAATTATCTTGTATTTTTTTTTTTACTCTTCATAAATTGTTTATTCAACTTCAGCCCGATCATAACCACCACATATTGTTTTTTTTGTCATATTTAACAACTCTTTTCAGAAAAGTGGGAGTATTTCATTACAAAAATAATTTAAAAAATGGTTATGATCAGGGCTGAAGTTGAATAAAATATTTATGGAAAAGAAAGTGGGAAATTATTTCAACATAATCTTTTTATGGAGTTTTTCAATTTAGTCCCCTAATAAGAGTATAATACTTTAGTTTTCAGACACAAGGGTTAAATAACAATGGCTTTGGAGGATTTGAATTTAAACACAGTGGAGCTTAGATGATCTACAGTTGTCCACGACTTATCCTCCAAGGCATCTGCTATATAATAATCTTCAGATTTACTTAAGTGTTATTAGTAGGTTACAGCAGTAAGCATTAGTTTGCTCAGTCAATTATGGCCAATTCGTTTTATATTGTTTAATACAGTTAAATAAATAGATAAATGAAAAGCAAATTTTTTTGGATTCCCCCCCCCCCCCCCCCCCCCCCCACTGTACCGAAAATAATACCGAACCGTGTCTTCAAAACCGAGGTACGTACCGAACCGTGGATTTTGTGTACCGTTACACCCCTAATGTTTCTATAACTCTCTCCCATATAACTCTCTCCCATACCCTTAACACCAACCGCTGAAGTGCCCTTGAGCAAGGCACTAAACCCCCAACTGCTCCAGTGGAGTTGCTCAGTGGCCAACAGTGTCAGACTGTGGTTGTACTGGGGCCTAACAAAATTAATAGTTGGTTTCAGGTTGGTTGTCAGTTTGGCCATGGGTAGGTAGGGAATTTATTTTATTTAATTTTTTTATTTTATTCTTTCCCACGGCGACTATGGATAGAGAATTTCTTTATTTAATTAAAATGTTCACAACAACATGGATGCATGTACTCTGCCAGCATGTTTAATATCCATAATACTAAATGTTTGACTAAGATTTCTATGAAACTTTATTAAAAAAAAACTGATTTTTATTTTTTTTTATATAATTTTTTCTAAAAACTCATAAAATATATTGGGTCGCACCTAAATCGGCAGGGTCGGTCGGCAACCTTAAACCAACTATTAATTTTGTTAGGCCTGGGCAGCTCCCAGGTGTGAATGGAACTCTGTGAATGTGAAGCAGGGCGTAGCTGAAAAAGAGCATCCGTGCTCAGCGAACCTACCCTGGGTAAATAAAGGTTAAAATTAAAAATTTAAAAAATAAACACTGCAAGAACAGGCTGAAGAAGCAAGTCATTCAAGTAGATGCCGTCCATGGAAGAACAGTGTCCATGAGGGTAATTCCTTGTACTGTATGAACCAGGGAAACAGTGTGCTGGGGTACCCTAAGTTTGACTCTGGTTCGCTTGACAATTAAGTTTGGGTCACTTCGGTTCCAAGAACAGGCTGAAGCAGCAAGTCATTCAAGTAGATGCCGTCCATGGAAGAACAGTGTCCATGAGGGTAATTCCTTGTACTGTATGAACCAGGGAAACAGTGTGTGCTGGGGTACCCTAAGTTTGACTCTGGTTCGCTTGACTTAAGTTTGGGTCACTTCGGTTCCTTGAGATGCCTCCCTCCCGGTCTGGCGCATAACGAAGCCACTTCTTGACAGTTTCGCTGTAGTCCTGGTCGGTCAGCTTGGGGTCAAACTGTCGAGCAGCAGCTGATAGACACAAAAATAAAAAAGTGAGGAAGAGAGGTGAGATGATGTACGATGATAAGAGCACCCCTCACTTCACACGAGTGCGATTTTTTTTAATCACTCAATTACTCACTCTGTAGGTCTACAGTAACAAGCTACAGTCAGCATCCAGTTAGACTGGACAGGAAAGAGAAGCAATCGCCTAGCCTGACACCATCTAGGCAATACAATGTGTATCCATGCACTTCTAGATCTATCACAGTGTTTAGAGGGTCTATCACACCCTCTAAACACTGCTAGACCCTCTAAACACTGTGACAGACCCTCTAAACACTGTGACAGACCCTCCATGTCAAGTCCTCGGATATGTGGGCTCCGAGGTACTTGAAACTGTTCACTCTCTCAACCGGTGCCCCGTCGATGCTGAGGGGGCTGTAGTCCTTGACCCCCGACCTCCTGAAGTCCACAATCATCTCTTTTGTTTTGCTGACGTTCAGGGAGAGGCAGTTCTCCTGACACCACTGTGACAGGTTCTCTACCTCTTCCAGGTAGGCCCTTTCGTCGTTGGCAGAGATCAGGCCCACCACTACTGTGTCATCAGCAAATTTGATGATGGTGTTGTTGTTCCGCTGTGCTACGCAGTCATGTGTGTACAGGGAGTAGAGGAGGGGGCTCAGAACACAGCCCTAGGGGGCCCCTATGTTGAGCGTGATGGATGAGGAGGTGCAGTTGCCGGCTCTTACCACCTGGGGTCTGCCCGTCAGGAAGTCCAAGACCCACTGGCAGAGGTCATAGTTCAAGCCCAGGTCCCTGAGCTTGGCTATGAGTTTGGAGGGGACTATGGTATTGAATGCTGAGCTGTAGTCGATGAACAGCATTCTCACATAGTTCCCCTGCCTCTTGTCCAGGTGTGATGCTGCTGTGTGCAGCACATGGGCTATGGCGTCCTCCGTGGACCTGTTGGGGCGATATGCAAATTGCAGAGGGTCCAGGTTGATGGGGAGGGAGGAACAGATGTAGCCCTTCACTAGCTTCTCAAAGCACTTCATGGCTATGGATGTAAGGGCTACAGGGCGGTAGTCGTTGAGGCAAGCGGGCGTAGATTTTTTGGGTACAGGGATGATGGTGGACTTCTTCAGACAGGTGGGGATGACAGCCTGTTCCAAGGACAGGTTGAAGATGTCAGTGAATACCGGGGCCAGTTGGTCGGCACAGACTTTTAGGACGCGGCCGGGGATGCCGTCCGGTCCTGCTGCCTTCCTGATATTCACTTTTTTAAAGATCCGTCTCACCTCATGCTCTGTTACCCTGAACACTGAGTCTCCATCAGCAGACCCCCCCCCCCCCCCCCATTGCCGTGGTTTGTAGGCTGGTGTTGTTATTCACAGCCTCAAACCTTGCATAGAAGGAATTGAGATAATTTGCTAAGGAGATGTCACTGTTCAGTTTGAGGGGGGTGCCTTTGTAGTCTGTCATTGTTCTGAGGCCCTGCCACATGCCTCTAGAGTCAGCCTGTTCAAACTGAAGTTCAACTTTATCCCTGTAACGCCGTTTTGCCTCTATTACTGCTCTCCTGACGTTGTATCTTGCCATCTTGTGTTCTTCCATGTTGCCTGTCACCAGCCCGGTGTTGTATGCTGATGTGCGCACTTTCAGAGCCTCACGGACGGATTTGTCTACCCAGGGCTTTTGATTTGGGTAGATTTTAATTTTGGTGGAGGGGATTGTTTCTTCTACCAGAGTACAGACATAGTCAATTACCGTTTCGGTGTATTCGTTAATATTGGCTGTGTTATCACGGAATACACTCCAGTCTGTGCAGTCAAGTGCAGCTTGGAGTGACTCCTCTGACGTCACGGCCCAACGCTTAACCTCTCGCGAGACCACCGGCGTTCGCTTGAGACTTTGTTTGTACTTTGGCAAAAGAAAGATGGCGGCGTGATCGCTTTTACCGAATGGACTAAGAGCCTGTGACTTGTACCCATTCTTAAATTGCGAGTATACATGGTCTAATATGTTCTCGCCTCTGGTGGGACAGGTCACATGATGATAGAAATTCGGCAACACCTTTTTAAGACGCTGAAATCACCCAGAACCAAAATGGCAGCGTCAACATTAGCTGTCTGGAGTTTGTTTACCTCGTCGTGAAGTTTTGAAAGTGCGACCCCAGTGTTCGCGTGTGGTGGAATGTACACTCCGATGAGGATGATGGACGTTAACTCTCTTGGGAGGAAGAAGGGTCGACATTTTATCGTGATAAACTCCAGGTCTGGGGAGCAGTGGTTAGACAGTTCCTTTGCGTTGCCTACATCGCACCACTCCTTGTTTATCATGAAGGCAATGCCGCCTCCTTTCTTCTTTAGTGACTCTTCTGCCGTCCGGTCCTTGCGGAGGACGAAGAAGTGGTCTGCCGGTTCTATTGCGTGATTCGGGACATCTGGACTCAGCCAAGTTTCTGTGAAACAGAGGACGTTACAATCCCGAATGTCCCTCTGGAATTGGATCCGTGCTCTGATGTCGTCCAGTTTATTCCCTATCGATTGCACATTGGCCAACAATATGCTGGGCAATGTGGTTCTGTGTCGTTTGGACCTCAGTCTGTTCCGGACTCCGGCTCTCTTCCCTCTTCGTCGTGGCGTCTCCTGGCTTTGGCCATGGCCACAACAAAGGATCTCGGCGGGCCATTGTTGTTGTTCGGCAATCCGATCCAGAGAGCAATCCAATCGGTAAGTTTTCTTTAATCCAATGTCAATGATTGACTGACGGTCATACACGTATAATGCACCAACAGTAGGTGCAAATAAAACTCTTAATACTATAAAAATTAACAAAAGAAAGCACAGTCTCGACGGAGCGATCAGAGAGGCAGCCGTTCGTTGCAGCGCCATGACCATGACCTTGACATGGACCACACACATTGACAGTGTTGTGAAGAAGGCACGACAACGCCTCTACTTCCTCAGGCGCCTAAGGAAGTTCCAAGTCAGTCAGAAGATCCTTAGGAACTTCTACTCATGTACAATAGAGAGCATCCTGACCGGCAACATCACCTCCTGGTTTGGGAATAGCACTGCACAAGACCGTAGCAGACTACAAAGAGTGACACGTTCAGCCGAACGCACAATTGGAGGGGGGCTTCCCACCCTCCAGAACATTTACAACAAGCGGTGCAAGGGGAAGGCTAAGAGAATTATTAAGGACTCGAGCCACCTGAACAACTGCCTCTTTGAACTGCTGCGGTCAGGCAAGCGATACCGGAGTCTTAAGGCGAATGAATGAATGAATGAATGAATGAATGAATGAAAACTTTATTTAACAGATTGCAGAATGGGTACAATACAGTACGGCTCAATACATACAATTGTTAAGGGGATGCAGACCTGAGAAAGACGTTTGTCTTGTTTCCATCAGGGTCCCCCATTTTCAATTCATATAGACATATATGACATACATGACATACAGATAGTCAGTACTGCTACATCTATACATTTATGACATACCAGATTTGCAAATACAGTACTGTTTGTGATACAGAAGGAGTCAAGAAAAGGGAGTATATACATTTGACGTAGAAACTGTACATTGGAGGAGGTTGGGTGGGGGGGGTTGGGTACATTGGGATATTGACAACCATACTGGGTAATTTACATTGGAGGTGGTTGGGGGGGGGGGGGGGGGCGGGGGGCACACTGTATAAACAAGTAACACTGTACATTGAGGGGGGGGGGGAGGAGACACTGTACAAACAAACACAATTGTACATTGAACTATTGACAAAACCATACTAGGTAAATGACTGTACATTGGAGGGGGTTGGGTTAGGATATTTACAGGGGCCAGTGTTGAATTGCAGTCTCCCGTAGGTGTCCCTTGAGAGAGGTTTTGAAAGTGGGTAGTGATCCACATTCCTTTACAGCTTTGGGTAGGGCGTTCCACATTGATGTGGCATAATTGCGAAACGTGTTTAGTCCCTTATTTGAGCCGAATCTGGGTTTAACATGATTTGTGGAGCTCCCTCTGGTGTTGTGATCGTGGTATTCACTGACCTTTGGGAAGTATTTTGACATGTACATGGGTACCTTGGTCGTGTAGTGTATCTTGTAGACCAGGCCCATTGCAAGTTGTTGTACTCTGTCGTCTACTCTAAGCCATCCTAGGTTGTCAAAGTGGGCAGGGGTGAGGTGGGTTCTAGGAGTAAGGTCAAGCAGTAGTCTGACCAGTTTGTTTTGAGATGTTTGTAATTTTGTTTTTAGCGCCTTTGAGGTGCTTTGGTACCATGAGGTGCAAGCATAGTCGTAGTACCCCTGAATGAGTGCTCCTGCCAGAGTCTTCAGGGTGTTCTTGTTTACCAGAGCGGAGATCCGGTACAAGAATCGAGTTCGTTGGTTGACTTTTTTTATTACATTGGATGCCATTTTGTCACAGGAGAGATTAGCCTCTAGGATGGAACCCAGGTAGGTAATTTCATCTTTCCTTGTGACAATATTGTCACCCACTGTAACTGAGAAGCCGTCGGTCTTGCTGAGTTTGTTATTTGAACCGAAGAGAATGGACTCTGTTTTGCCCATGTGTAATGATAGTTTGTTATCAGCGAGCCATATGCAGATTCTGCCTAGTTCCGAGCTGAGGGTTTTTTCAACCTGTAACTTGTTCTTGTCAGAGACCAGCAGGGCTGAGTCGTCCGCAAACAGGAACAAGTTGCAGTCACAAGCTGACGACATGTCATTTGCATAAATTAGGAACAGTAGCGGTCCTAGTATGCTTCCTTGTGGAACACCACAGCTCACTGTGAGGGGGGGGGATAGGGTACCGTTTACCTCCACCATCTGTTCCCTCCCCTCAAGGTAGGATTGCATCCAGCTCACTGATAGACTATCAAAACCAATTGCTTTTAGCTTGTCAATCAGAATGGAGTGATTGACCGTGTCAAAGGCCTTTTGTAGGTCCAGCATGACCATGCCGCAGTATTTGCCTGCGTCCACCTCTTGTTTGATGTGGTCATTCAAATAGAGAAGGCATGTGTCAGTGGAGTGGGATGTTCTGAAGCCAGATTGGAATTCGTAGATTAGATTTTTTTCCGCTAGGTACTTTTCGACCTGTTCGTAGACTATTTTTTCCATGACTTTCGAGATGGAGGTGAGAATAGAAACAGGGCGGTAGTTGCCTGGGTCTAATTTGCTGTCCTTTTTGTGCAGAGGGGTCACCCTCGCAATTTTGAAGTCCTTGGGGACGTGTCCCTGTTTTATGGAGAGGTTTATTATGTGTGTGATGATTGGTGTGATGGCGGCTGCTGAGTCTCTGAGGAATTTGGAGGGGATGTTGTCATGGCCAGTGGCCTTGTTAGGTTGGAGGGCGCTCAGTTTATTGAGTACCTCATCTGTTGTTACCATTTCCAGCTTGAAGTCGTCCTTGCGGACCCCTAGGTTTTTGTAGTAAGCTACTATGTGTTCTACCCCATAAAGCCCTGAGTGGGAGGGTAGTTTGTTTACCAGTGTTGTGGCTATGTTTGTGAAGAAAATGTTTAAGTAATTGGCTACATCCAGCTTGTCTGTGATGAGCGTGTTGTCCGTTTTTATGTTTATGTTTGAGAATCTGGTTTTAAGTTTTTTACTGCATCCTAGTTGATTATTGAGTAATTTCCAAAGTTCACGTGGTTTGTTTTTGTTTTCCTCAGTTTTGTCATTGATGAAATTCTTTTTTGCAGTTTTGATCATGGAGTTTACGTCGTTTCTTAGTCTGTTTCTTTCTAGTTTGAGTTCAGTCACGTGGGCTTGGAGTTCACTGCTCGTGCTTTTAGTAAGCTTTGACTGACTTTTACGAAACTCAGAGCATTTTTTGTCTCTGGTTTTCATAGCGGCCAGTATTTCGGAGTGCATCCACGGCTCAGCGCGATTTTTTACCCTGGTGGTTCTTAGGGGGGCCATGTCGTTTAGTATTGCTGAGAATTTGGTTTTGAAACCAAGCCATGTTTCGTCAACCAGTGTACCATTGAGTTCATCTGACCAGTCCAGACTCTCCAGTTCAAGGTTGAAGGCCTCGCTAGAGTAGGTTTTGAGGTCTCTAGATGTGACTGTTTTGTGGCAGCCAGCCTTTTGTTTTAGTTTTTTTCGGGTACAGAATATCATATAATGATCACTTAACCCACATGCTATAACCCCTTTATTTGAGATCTTGGACTTGTCGGAGGTCAGAATGAGGTCAATGGTAGTCTGAGTTGATTCACATACACGTGTGGGTTGGGTGATTAGCTGGCTGAGGCCATGCAGATCACAAAACCTACTGAAGGCCTTGAAGACGGGTGCATCTTTTCGTTGCATATCCGTGTTCCAGTCTCCAATAAGAATTTTGTCTACATCCTCAACTCCAGCTAAACACCCATCCAGCACAGAAAGACTCAGAAGAAGCTTCTATCCCCAGGCCATCAGGCTGCTAAACGAACAATAAACACTATGCAACAACCATCAAATGCACACAGCACACACACCCACACGCACACACTCACTCAAACAAACAACACACTGCAGCACCCACTCTCCACACTTTAGATCACACAAACACACTTTACACTTTATATTTATTGATAAAGGATTTGCACTACAACTCGTACACCTACTGTGAATTGTACCTAAATTGCACCTCGTCCCATTTCTGCCTTGCACTATATAGTATTGTATATTAGTACACTGCACAGTATTGTATATTGTATGGTAACTACGTCTATTCTGCATCGAACATTGTACATATGTCTAAACTGAACACTGTGACCTCATTTTTTTACTTCTAATTTTACTATGTTATTTTATTTCATACTTATCTTGTCTTGCACAGTCTCTGGAGCGTAACAGTAAGAAGCATTTTGTATAAAAGTATTCTGTACTTCTGTATGACAAATATTAAAGAAACTTGAACTTGAAACTAAACACTGTGACAGACCCGACAAACACTGTGACACCTCTAAACACTGATAGATCTATCAGTGTTTAGAGGGTGTGATAGACCCTCTAAACACTGTAATAGATCACAGTCTTTAGAGGGTCTATCAGTGTTTAGAGGGTCTATCACAGTGTTTAGAGGGTCTGATACAGTGTTTAGAGGGTCTGTCACAGTGTTTAGAGGGTCTATCAGTGTTTAGAGGGTGTGATAGACCCTCTAAACACTGTGATATACCCTCTAAACACTGATAGACCCTCTAAACACTGTGATAGACCCTCTAAACACTGTGACAGACCCTCTAAACACTGATAGACCCTCTAAAGACTGTGATAGACCCGACAAACACTGTGATAGACCCTCTAAACACTGTGATAGGCCCTCTAAACACTGATAGACCCTCAAAACACTGTGATAGACCCGACAAACACTGTGATAGATCTATCACAGTGTTTAGAGGGTCTATCACAGTGTTTGTCGGGTCTATCACAGTGTTTGTCGGGTCTATCACAGTGTTTAGAGGGTCTGTCACAGTGTTTAGAGGGTCTGTTACAGTGTTTAGAGGGTCTGTCACAGTGTTTAGAGGGTCTATCAGTGTTTAGAGGGTCTATCACAGTGTTTAGAGGGTCTATCATAGTGTTTAGAGGGTCTATCAGTGTTTAGAGGGTCTGTCACAGTGTTTAGAGGGTCTGTCCCAGTGTTTAGAGGGTGTGATAGACCCTCTAAACACTGTAATAGACCCTACAAACACTGTGATAGACCCTACAAACACTGTGATAGACCCTCTAAACACTGATAGACCCTCTAAACACTGTGATAGACCCTCTAAACACTGTGATAGATCTATCACAGTGTGTACAGTGTTTGTCGGGTCTATCACAGTGTTTAGAGGGTCTGTCACAGTGTTTAGAGGGTCTATCAGTGTTTAGAGGGTCTATCACAGTCTTTAGAGGGGCTATCAGTGTTTAGAGGGTCTATCACAGTGTTTAGAGGGTCTGTCACAGTGTTTAGACGGTCTGATACAGTGTTTAGAGGGTCTGTCACAGTGTTTAGAGGGTCTATCAGTGTTTAGAGGGTGTGATAGACCCTCTAAACACTGTGATAGACCCTCTAAACACTGATAGACCCTCTAAACACTGTAATAGACCCTCTAAACACTGTGACAGACCCTCTAAACACTGATAGACCCTCTAAAGACTGTGATAGACCCGACAAACACTGTGATAGACCCTCTAAACCAGTGGTCACCAACCCGTCGATCTTGATCGACTGGTCGATCTTTGAGACTGTCCCTGTAGATCTTTCCATGAAAATAAAAAATAAAAAAAATAAAAATAATTTTTTTTTTTTTTTTTTATCTTACCCTGAGAGTCCACATTACAGTTCTACTTTTGTTTTGATGTGAAAAGTGATGCTGCACTTAGCACTGACTGAGAAAGTACACATTACAGTTCTACTTTATAAAATGCTAATTGTAAATATGTTTGTCAATGTTAATAATATGAGAAAGTCCACATTACAGTTCTACTTTTGTTTTGATGTGAAAAGTGATGCTGCATAAGATGACTGCACTTAGCACTGACTGAAAAAGTACATAATAGTTCTACTTTGACGTTTTAATGTTGGACCAAAGCATTGCATGTAATTAGAATACAGGCAAATAAAAGTAATTTAGTTTAAAGTACAATCTTGGCTGTCTTTTTCTGTCAACGCTTCAATGGGTAGATCTTGCCTTCACCAAAAAAAAAAAGTGATCTTGGGCTTAAAAAGGTTGGTGACCACTGCTCTAAACACTGTGATAGACCCTCTAAACACTGATAGACCCTCTAAACACTGTGATAGACCCGACAAACACTGTGATAGATCTATCACAGTGTTTAGAGGGTCTATCACAGTGTTTGTCGGGTCTATCACAGTGTTTGTAGGGTCTATCACAGTGTTTAGAGGGTCTGTCACAGTGTTTAGAGGGTCTGTCACAGTGTTTAGAGGGTCTGTTACAGTGTTTAGAGGGTCTGTCACAGTGTTTAGAGGGTCTATCACAGTGTTTAGAGGGTCTATCACAGTGTTTAGAGGGTCTATCATAGTGTTTAGAGGGTCTATCAGTGTTTAGAGGGTCTGTCACAGTGTTTAGAGGGTCTGTCCCAGTGTTTAGAGGGTCTATCAGTGTTTAGAGGGTGTGATAGACCCTCTAAACACTGTAATAGACCCTACAAACACTGTGATAGACCCTACAAACACTGTGATAGACCCTCTAAACACTGATAGACCCTCTAAACACTGTGATAGATCTATCACAGTGTTTACAGTGTTTGTCGGGTCTATCACAGTGTTTAGAGGGTCTATCACAGTGTTTGTAGGGTTTGTAATCGCTCGTTTAGCATTTCAAATATTTTTATATTTAAATAAATAAAACTTACATCAACTCCGAGCAGCAGTTTCTCCGTAGGCTCCTTGAAGTACACCATAAGGAGTGTTCTTCGAAGCCTCTGGATCATATCTGGCCAGAACTTCCCTGATCTCCGGGTTGTCCAGTTTCTGGCAGAACTGCAGGATGGTCCGTCCTCTCTGACCCAGGGCATCTTGGATCTTTTGAAGGGCATCAGTGTCTGTCAGGAGGCCAAAGTGGGAGAAACAATTAGATCTGAAATTAGTTTCAAAATGGTTGCACTGTGGGGAAAATTTAAAAGTACAGTAGATTACAGTAGATTATTATCTGTTCTTATGCATGCCTGGTGATACTAAATCCAAATTGAACTCAGGCATTTGAAAGATAATATATATAAAAATGTGCGAATTGGCTATAATAAGGTCATGTAGGAGACGGGAAATCACGACCAAAGAGAGTGAAGTTTCTTTGACCACACATCAGTGTGCATCATTTAATAGCATAGCCATGGATACCACAACAAACAAAGTCAAGCGTTAATATGGCCGCTCTAGATACCCCGGATGCCCCGTGTCCTTAAAGTGACAGTGTAGGTGGATTATGTCCCGTCCAGGTAAGTGCCCATGTAAGTGCCCACTACATATGTCCCCCCAGAATTCACCCTACTAACTCACAAAACGGGTCGGTAGACGGACCTCCCGTCCATAACGGCTCCGAACAACTGGAGCCGGCATATGAGCTACCGTGGGACCCCCTGGGGCCTTGCGGTGGCGGGGAGGGCAAGGGGCAATGGGCGGTGAGGGACGCCTAATGGGCGGTGAGGGACTCATATTTTCAAAAAGCGACCTAGGGTGACGAGGTTTAACACGGGGAGGTCGCCCCCGCCACGGGGGCTGAGCGAGTGCCACGGGGTGATCCACATCCAAGTGAGCTGGCTTAAGCCTGTCCACCGAGACATGTTCCGGTTTACCGCCAATGTCCACCACGAAGGTCTTACTTCCCGTCTGTAGGACCCGAA
Organism: Notolepis coatsorum; assembly: GCF_963971535.1. Lineage (NCBI taxonomy): Eukaryota > Metazoa > Chordata > Actinopteri > Aulopiformes > Paralepididae > Notolepis > Notolepis coatsorum. The sequence continues at coordinate 173,639,236 of NC_140167.1, forward strand.
ACGGGCCATCGTAGGGGGGTTGAAAGGACCCGCGGTGGGCATCGTGACGTATTCCGTCGCCTGGAGGCCGGGTGGAACACGAGTCTGTGGCAAACCATGCTGCGAGGTGGGGACCGGCACAAATGCCCTAGCGTTCTCCAAGTTTGAAACACGCTGCTGGGTCGCAGACCAGGGGTCTGTGGTGTCAGGTAAAAACTCCCCGGGGACCCGCAGCGGTTGGCCATAGACCAGCTCAGCCGACGATGACTGGAGATCCTCCTTGGGGGCGGTCCTGAGACCCAACATGACCCACGGGAGCCTGTCGACCCAACTACCATCGCTAAGGGTAGCTCGGAGAGAAGCCTTCATGGACCAATGAAACCGCTCACACAAACCGTTAGCCTGCGGGTGATAAGCGGTAGTGCGGTGCAGTCTCACGCCTAAGTTTCTGGCAATCTCGGACCAAAGCTCAGAGGTGAACTGAGGTCCACGGTCCGACGAAAGGTCAGACGGAGCACCGAACCGGGCCACCCACGTATATATAAACGCCCGAGCCACATCAGTGGACGTTGTGGATGACAGCGGAACGGCCTCTGGCCACCGAGTGGTTCTGTCTACCATCGTGAGGAGGTATGTGAAACCATGCGATGGGGGTAATGGACCCACCAGGTCCACATTCACATGGTCAAACCTCCTTTCGGGCACGGAGAACTGGGCCAAAGGAGCTTAAATGTGGCGGTGCACCTTAGCGCGCTGGCACATCACACAGGTCTTAACCCACCCGCTCACATCCTTTTTCAGCCCGTGCCAAATGAACTTGGCTGCCACCTGCTTTTGAGACGCCCTGTTACCGGGGTGAGAGAGACGATGTATGATGTCAAAAACATGACGTCTCCAACTGCTGGGCACCACCGGTCGCGGCCGCCCCGTGGAAACGTCGCACAGGAGTGTGCCGTTAGCCTCATTAAATGCCACATCCTGTGATTGTGATGCTGTGATGGCCGTCCTGTAGGCCTGAACGTCCAGGTCGGAAACCTGGTCTGAGGCCATGCGTGCATAGTCCAAACCAACATGGACGGCCCCGACCAAGGCCCGAGAGAGACAGTCTGCCACTAGATTGTCCCTGCCTGCGACATGCTGAATATCCGTGGTAAACTCTGAGATATATGATAGGTGCCTCTGCTGACGGGCAGACCATGGCTCACTTACTTTAGCCATAGCAAAAGTGAGTGGCTTGTGGTCTACAAATGCCGTGAACGAACGAGCCTCCAGCAGGGAACGGAAATGCCGCACGGCCAGATAGAGGGCGAGGAGCTCCCTATCAAAAGTGCTATATTTGCACTCATTAGGACGAAGCTGTCGGCTAAAAAACGCCAGTGGCTGCCAAGCCCCACTCACCCACTGCTCATATACCGCTCCAACAGCATAGTCTGAAGCATCAGTGGTGATGGCAACAGGGGCGTTGGGAAGTGGGTGTGCCAGCCTGGTTGCATTGGCCAGGGCGGTTTTAGTATCGACAAACGCCTTGCGTCTCTCGTCCGTCCAGTCCACCACATGTTTGGCGATTTTACCCCTGAGAGCCTCGTAAAGAGGTCGCATTAGCTGAGCAGCCCGGGGGACAGGCCGATGGTAAAAATGTACCATGCCAAGGAACTCTTGCAGAGCCTTGATGGTGGGTGGCAGTGGAAAATTTGCTATGGCGTCAACCTTAGATGGGAGGGGAACTGCCCCATCTTTGGTGACGTGGTGCCCGAGGAAATCGATCCTAGACCGCCCAAACTGACATTTAGCTGGGTTAATTATGAGCCCATGCTGACTGAGTCGGTGGAAAAGGGTCCTGAGATGGGACAAGTGCTCTGCCTTGGTGGTACTGGCGACTAAGATGTCATCTAGGTAGACAAACAAAAAAGGCAGGTCCCGTAACACAGAGTCCATCAAGCGCTGGAATGTCTGTGCTGCGTTTTTAAGCCCAAATGGCATGCGCAAGAACTCAAACAAACCAAAGGGAGTAATCACCGCCGTCTTAGGGATGTCCGCTGGGTGGGCCGGCACCTGGTGGTAACCTCGAACTAAATCTATTTTTGAAAATATGAGCTTCCGGGCCAGGTGGGTGGAAAAATCCTGAATATGTGGAACCGGGTATCGGTCCGGTGTGGTTACCTCATTAAGGCGGCGGTAATCGCCACACGGGCGCCACCCGCCGGCAGCCTTGGGGACAATGTGAAGGGGTGAGGCCCATGGGCTGTCAGAACGACGGATAATACCCAGGTTCTCCATGTTGGAAAACTCTGCCTTGGCCACGGCCAGCTTGGCAGGATCTAGGCGCCGAGCCCGGGAGTAGACTGGCGCACCTGCCGTAGCGATGTGATGCTCCACACCGTGCTTACTGGTGGAGGACGAGAAAGTGGGCTGGGTAAGGACAGGGAACTCGGCTAGCAGCTGGTGAAACTCATCTGTAACAGACAACATGTTAGACAAACCCACAGGAGGCGCTGCCCCGACAGTACATTCAAATGAACAAAAGGTGGTGGCGTCGATCAATCGATTGTTCCTGACATCCACCAACAATCCATAGGCACACAGAAAATCAGCACCCAGCAGGGGCACAGACACATCAGCAGTATTGAAGTTCCAGCTAAACCGCCGGTCACCAAAACACAACTCCACTAGCCTACTGCCATACGTGCGGATCGTAGTACCATTGGCAGCTTCCATAGGGAGCCCATGCCCGTCGGCCAGGGTGTCCACCCTTGACGCAGGCAGCACGCTTCTCTGTGCCCCTGTGTCGCACATGAAACGCCTGCCTGAGATGTTGTCCCGAATAAACAGTAGCCTGCCGGCCCCACCAACGCTCATGGCCACTGTTGAGCGCCGGCCCGGGCGTTTCCCGGCCCCTTGTAAGTACATGGGGGACGGCATTGGTTAGCCCTGGCTCCATACTTTGTGTGAAAGAAACACCAGCCAGTGTCTCTCCCTCGCTGGCGAGGGGCTGCCACCGCAGCAGCGACGGTATAATCCCCATGGTGAGAGGTAGAGGGTTGGTCATGATAGAACACGGCCGTACAGTGTTGCTGCTGGCTGGCCAAAAAGAACTTATCCGCCTCCGCGGCTAACATACGGCTGTCATTTATTGTTGTGTTGGCCAAGGCAGCCCTTACCTGAGCCGGTAACTGGCGCAAGAACAGCTGTCGGAAGAGAAAATGGTTCGGCTCATGTTCTCCCATTAACGCCAACATCCTATCCATAAGCTCGGACGGTTTACTGTCGCCCAGACCTTGCAATGAAAACAGCCGGTTAGCTCGTTCCACCTCAGACAGTTCAAAACACTTCAACAAGTGTGCCTTCAGCGTGCCATATTTATCGTGCGCCGGAGGGTTTGTGAGTAGACTCACCACTCTGGCTGCCGTGTTAGTCCCCAGCACAGCGACAACGTGATAGTACTTAGTGTCATCCTCCGTTATTTTCTTTATTGCAAACTGCGCCTCCGCCTGCACAAACCATGCAGTAGGGTCCGTGTACGTTTTGATAGTTCGTAGTTCGTTTTTCGTTTCAAAAGGAAAAACGAAAAAACGAAAAGAAAACTGAAATACGAGGTGTTTCCTATTTCCGTTTGAAACCAAACTCGAAAAAACGGGGGAAAACTGAAATACGGACCTGTTTTTCGTATTTTGGTATCAGAATCAAATGAAAAAAACGAGTCAATAATGGGCCGTGTACGTTTTGATAGTTCGTTTTTCGTTTTTGATGTGAAGAATGGAGAACGGAACCACGTGACAAGTACATTTTTCAATGTAAAAGCCATGCACAATCTAACGTGAACGAATATGTATAACGTTATGAATAAATACATGCATACAGATCTATACCAGGGTAACGTTATGATACATACATTTTTTGTTTTGTGCATTTCATTTAGACATTATATTTATTGTCCGTGTGATTGAAAACTTTATTAACAGATTGCAGAATGGGTACAAACAATACAGTACAGCTCAATACACACAATTGTTAAGGGGATGCAGACCACAATAAGCCGTGACATGGTCGACAAATCATATTGATTTGCAGTAGGCAGGCTTTTTATTTGATCAACAGAAAAATAATCGTTAGAATACACAGAAGTAACGATAAACGTGTACAAATTGCGCATAGAAATTAGGCATATGTATTGCACTGATGAAATACCGGAGGCTACTAATGCGCCAAAATACCTAGATTATATTACGATTATTTTTCTGTTGATCAAATAAAAAGCCTGCCTACTGCAAATCAATATGATTTGTCGACCATGTCACGGCTTATTGTGGTCTGCATCCCCTGAGCTGTACTGTATTGTACCCATTCTGCAATCTGTTAATAAAGTTTTCAATCACACGGACAATAAATATAATGTCTAAATGAAATGCACAAAAAATGTATGTATCATAACGTTACCCTGGTATAGATCTGTATGAAACTCAGTCTTTAGACCAAATAGCCTACATTATGAAATTTCTGAGGAAAAAGAAAGCACATTTGGGTGAGTGATGCCATAATTATGTGGCATAATAATAATAATAATAATTGACAGTGCGACACCTGCTGGTCAGTTTCTGTAAGTCGTTTTAGATTGTATGTTTTTCCACACTTTACTGTAGTGTACGTGTATTTACACAGTTAACAAAGTCCATGTAATATTTTACTGCACGTTAGAATACACAGAAGTAACGATGGATGTGTACAAATTGCGCATAGAAATTAGGCATATGTATTGCACTGATGAAATACCGGAGGCTATACTAATGCGCCAAAATACCTAGATTATAATGTATAGTTACGATTATTTTTCTGTTGATCAAATAAAAAGCCTGCCTACTGCAAATCAATATGATTTGTCGACCATGTCACGGCTTATTGTGGTCTGCATCCCCTGAGCTGTACTGTATTGTACCCATTCTGCAATCTGTTAATAAAGTTTTCAATCACACAGACAATAAATATAATGTCTAAATGAAATGCACAAAACAAAAAATGTATGTATCATAACGTTACCCTGGTATAGATCTGTATGCATGTATTTATTCATAACGTTATACATATTCGTTCACGTTAGATTGTGCATGGCTTTTACATTGAAAAATGTACTTGTCACGTGGTTCCGTTCTCCATTCTTCACATTAAAAACGAAAAACGAACTATCAAAACGTACACGGCCCATTATTGACTCGTTTTTTTCATTTGATTCTGATACCAAAATACGAAAAACAGGTTCGTATTTCAGTTTTTCCCAGTTTTTTCGAGTTTGGTTTCAAACGGAAATAGGAAACACCTCGTATTTCAGTTTCTTTTCGTTTTTTCGTTTTTCCTTTTGAAACGAAAAACGAACTACGAACTATCAAAACGTACACGGACCCTACTGCATGGTTTGTGCAGGCGGAGGCGCAGTTTGCAATAAAGAAAATAACGGAGGATGACACTAAGTACTATCACGTTGTCGCTGTGCTGGGGACTAACACGGCAGCCAGAGTGGTGAGTCTACTCACAAACCCTCCGGCGCACGATAAATATGGCACGCTGAAGGCACACTTGTTGAAGTGTTTTGAACTGTCTGAGGTGGAACGAGCTAACCGGCTGTTTTCATTGCAAGGTCTGGGCGACAGTAAACCGTCCGAGCTTATGAATAGGATGTTGGCGTTAATGGGAGAACATGAGCCGAACCATTTTCTCTTCCGACAGCTGTTCTTGCGCCAGTTACCGGCTCAGGTAAGGGCTGCCTTGGCCAACACAACAATAAATGACAGCCGTATGTTAGCCGCGGAGGCGTTTTTTCGTTTTTCCTTTTGAAACGAAAAACGAACTATCAAAACGTGCACGGACCCAGTAGCTTGCGTTTCCCAGAACTCTGGCAATTTCAGCGCAACTGCTGCTTCCATAAACTTCAGCGCGACTGCCTGTTCCATTGTTCAATTGTTCTTGAAAACGCATCCAAGAACGTCAGGTTCACCAATGTAGGAGACGGGAAATCACGACCAAAGAGAGTGAAGTTTCTTTGACCACACATCAGTGTGCATCATTTAATAGCATAGCCATGGATACCACAACAAACAAAGTCAAGCGTTAATATGGCCGCTCTAGATACCCCGGATGCCCCGTGTCCTTAAAGTGACAGTGTAGGTGGATTATGTTCCGTCCAGGTAAGTGCCCATGTAAGTGCCCACTACAGTCATTTACAGTGATGCCGGTAACGCGTTACTAAGTAACGCGTTATTGTAATCTGATTACTTTTCCCCGAAAATAGTAATCTAACGCGTTAATCTTTAAAAGCCAGTAATCTGATTGCAGTTACTTGTCCAAGTGGCTGTGCGTTACTATTTCGTTACTATCTCATCATAAATTCATAATGCAGGCGGAATGCAGTATTTTATTTCGTTTTCGACAGTCAAAAATACATTTTGAGCTGTTTTTCTTATTATTATTATGGAGTGACGTGGTGTGGCAGTGAAAGGGTTACACAAGAATGTGTCCCGCGGCGTGACTGGACTCTCTGTCTGTGAGTGACTCTGCTTTGGCCCAATCACATTCCCCATCCACAGTCTGCGAATCAGAGGCAGAGTAGGGCGGGTCTTCACAGCACGTCATGTGACATATGCGCCAATCGTGTGACAGCAGGGCTCCGTTGTTATGTTCGTCTGAGAATTCCACCCCAAAACGCTTGTCTAAATGAAGTGAAACCGCAAGAAGACTGTGGTAGAATTGACGTTGAATTTCATAATTAATATGTGTGAATAAATTAGAGGACCACATCAAAAGCCAGATGTATCTTTCAATAGCAGAGAGAGACTCAGTGGCTAAATCAGTCTCAACAGTCAGTGGAGACAGCTGCAGGCAGCAGATAACAACAGAGAGCCATTCTCAACCCCCACTACACCTTCTCGAACTGACTATATGTAAATGCTGATCAAAGACAGCTGGGCTGACCCCAGGGCAGACCAGTTTAGACTTGTTGATCTATTAATCAACTGTTTACTATCAAAAGAGTAAACCATAATATTAGAAATGGGTAAATTCATATATACGGGAGATACAGTTGGTAAAAGGTTTGAAGGGTGATTACACTCTTGTTATAGAATTCTGGTTAGTACTGTATGGTAATAGGCCCTTCTGTTCCCGGGAGGATGACGACGGGGGCCATAGGCAGGCCCCCTCTCTGTCCAAACATGAGAAAGCTATGGCCCAAAGGAGGGGGCTATTCACACCACCCCACCTGATGACATCACACCAACTCCCCACCCGTGGGACAAGACCCAACCCCCAGAAGAGGACGCTGGATTGGATCAACCATGTGCTAATATTGGCTAGAAATAATAGGATATAAGGGGACACAAAGTGTTAGTCTGGAGCCGAGATCCCACCCGAGATCTGCATGCTCCAACCGCTCCCCACCATCGAGAGACTACTGCTGTGCTGTTTTAATGTGAGTAAGCCGAAAATGGAACCACCCTGTTTGGTTAAGAATAGAATGTCTTAGAAACCAGGCTTACTTACATACAAAAAGGGCTTACAGTATTGTCAATGTATGTTCAAATTATGTTAACGAGTGACTGTTTCTGTACATATTGGGGTTTGAGATGCAAAACCTGATTGTGATTTCTGTACACGGCAGCCATGTTGATGTTTTCTGATAATCTTTTGGATGTAAAAGGCAACTTCTTATTCACCCTTGGCCGCTGGCTCAAATAAATCTTGAGTTGAACTATAGTTCATGGTTTGTCTGGCTACACGTTTATTTCTTCATCTGCTTTAAGTCAGATGAGGAGACCAACAATTCTATCACTATGAACCCTTTTTCCTCCTTCCAGATAAGCAATCCCATTTGTCCTGTACTACAATAACCTTAGATTATTGTGGGATTCTGTAGGAATATACTACAAGACTTTTGCGGTTTCTGTTCAGACTTCCACCCCAAAACGCTCGTTTAAACGTAGCCTCAGTCAAAATACTGTCTACCGCTAAAAACAGCACATCCAATTGCATTGAAAGCATCTGGAATCACAACACTAGCCGACGCTTCGACTAGGTACAGGAGGACTCGGAGGCCAGCCAAACAGCAAAAGAGAGAGATTGTTTCTTTCCCTATTGATTAATGTATATTTGATGGTGGCAGAGCAAAAGCTCTTATTTGCCAGATTTACAGTTAATTTACATGTTAAAGAGAGACTGATTGTATGTTTATAGAGAGACATTTATAAAAACAATTTAATAGTTACAGTTGATATAATTGAATAGTTCAGCCTGCATTTGTTAGATGTGAATAGATACACTGGTTTTGTACAACCACTGGCTGGCTGCTCTAATGCTGTGAGCATCATATGATTGATTGATTGATTGAAAAATGTATTAACAGATTGCAGAATGGGTACAGTACAGTACAGCTCAATACATACAATTGTTAAGAGGATGCAGACCTGAGAAAGACTTTCGTCTTGTTTCCATCAGGGTCCCCCATTTTCAATTCATCATATGACACACATGACATACAGATAGACAGTACTGCTACATCTATACATTTATGACATACCAGATTTTCAAATACAGTACTGTTTGTGATACTAAAAAAATCCAGAAGAAGAGTATATACATTTGACATAGAAACTGTGCATTGGGGGAGGTTGGGTAGGTGGGGTGGGGCTGTACATTGGAGGTGGGGGGGGGGGGTTGGGTAGGGGTGGGGGACACTGTACATTGGACTACTGACATACATTTGACATGGAAACTGTACATTGGAGGAGGTTGGGTAGGTGGGGTGGGGTTGGGTGGGGCTGTACATTGGAATAGCCATGCTTGGTCTTTATTGTACAACTGGGTTAGGACATTTGTAGGGGCCAGTTTTGAATTGCAGTCTCCCGTAGGTGTTCTTTGAGAGTGTTTTTGAAGGTGGGTAGTGATTTACATTCCTTTACAGCTTTGGGTAGGGCGTTCCACATTGTTGTGGCATAATTGCGAAACGTGTTTAGTCCCTTGTTTGAGCCGAATCTGGGTTTTACATGATTTGTGGAGCTCCCTCTGGTGTTGTGATCGTGGTATTCACTGACCTTTGGGAAGTATTTTGACATGTACATGGGTACCTTGGTCGTGTAGTGTATCTTGTAGACCAGGCCCATTGCAAGTTGCTGTACTGTATGCGTTACCATACTTGATGGTACAGAAGCTGAAGCACTAGTTTAACAATTTACGTTATGTGCAGAGAAACAAGTTAAAAACAATTTATGCACTTTCAATAAAGCGTTAAAAAAAAACTGTTGGGGGAACGACGACGACTTCGTAACCTAGTTACTTTCAAAGTAACTAAGTTACTCTGATAATCAAGTAATCAGTAAAGTAACTTGGATTACTTTTTAAAGGAGTAATCAGTAATCAGTAATCTGATTACTTTTACAAGTAATCTGTGGCATCACTATTTATAAGCATCATATTCTATAATAATATTTCAAATTGCATTGGTCCGGATGGGAGAATTCAGTACTGCATCTACAGAACCTTCGGTTTAATCATCTTCCCTTTATTAATTTCCTTCGATTTTTTTTTACACATGACCTCAAGAGGGGACTGAACGAGATCAGTGGCAGTTTTTAATGTTTGGTCATTATTAGCATGGTGTTATTCACTGTCAAAGATGCAAAGAAACATCATAATTCATATTCTCATTTGTTTCATCACAATTTAAGCAAGCCTAGTAATAGACACAATATTTCTGACAATGTGAATACATTCCCTGAGGTCCATAGATGTCCCTAGATACCAATAATATGCAAATGGGCCTTTCGATTTTGATTACTATTATTGTGAAATAATAATTAAATGTGAAATATTGCTATGTTATTGTGAGATTACAAAATCTGATGTGATATTACAGAGGATTTGATTACAGTATTTTATTGTGAAATAATAATTAAATTATGTGAAATCAAAGGATACTGTATGAATGTCACTGTAATATGACACTCATAGCAGAATTAGTTATCAATAACCTACCTGTATAAATGTTAAAAGTTGTTGCAAATATTTTTTTTCCCTCATAAATATACCACTATATACATTAATTTCTTATATTAGTTTTAAAATGACCATTTAACAGTTTAACAGTGCTCTGAAAATGCTCTGAGAACATGCGGTCATCATTCACTGTTTTAAGCACAAACACATTAGGGAGGGAGGGAGAGAGACAGGCCCGGCCTGTATGCCTGCACCCTGCCATGTTGTTGGTTTACCATGACTTTTTAGCAAGCAAGGTAGCAGCAATGCTAAGCTAACTGATTGTGCCAGTGTATCCTGTTAAAGAATACATCATAAGCCACATTTTGAAACGTTACTGACGTTAGCCTACATAAAATGTATAACAGTATATGCAACAGGTGGATATCACTAAACACCAAAATCAAGAAACATTCATCATAGCTAACTGCTAACGCTACTAGCTAAATTAGCTTCAGCTAGCAGGCATGAATAACGGTTAATATAATATTCTCTACCATGTAAAAACGAACACGGCACTACTCCGCTGGCGTTTGCAATCGAAAGCATACATACAACATACAACATACAACATAATCGACATTATTGCCATGCAGTACTCACCAGTCTTAACGATGCAGAGAGACATGAGGTAGCAGCCAGGAAGCTGCCGCACAGGTGCATTTTGGGAGGCGGGGCAGCACAAGTGCAGTGCAGTCTGGGTGATGAGACAATGACGACAGCATACGTTGAGCAGTATACATTGATTCAACATTTATTAGATCTTGGCATTTCAATCATTAAAATTCAACCACAAAACAATATTGATTCAATGACATGTTTTCAACATTGGTCAAGTGGTTCATCGGTTAATGGTTGATCCACCATCAATCGTCGACCTTAACCAAAAATCAAGCATTTTGACCATAACTCAACATTGAATTAACATCTTTTGCTATCTGGGTATATATATATATTAGAGGTGGGCATAGATTACTTTTTTTAATCTAGATTAATCTATCTGCAATCCTGGATTTAATCTAGATTAATCTAGATTAAAATGGCAAAAAAAAAAAAAAAAAAAACTGCCGAAGGCATTCAAAATATGTGTGTTCTACCCAAATAATGACCAGAAGTAAGTCCTTACTTTTTCTTTCCTCCTTATGTTTCTCAGGCCAGGTGGCCCATTACACCATGAGCCCATCTACCGTTTCCAAAATGCATTACAGACTGTTTGAAAAAGCTGTTTTGCTATGATAATTGGTAATGAAATATCAAAATAATGTTCAATAAGATGTACTTGTGTTTAATAAGTTGTTTTATTCAGAAGTTAACACAAATAAATAATATTACCAGTACAGTACAGTATCTAGCACTCTCAGGAGCAAAACAGAAAGAATAATTTCAAACTTGAACTATGTGACATGGCTTGAATCAACTGCTCCAGTGGAGTTGCTCAGTGGCCAATGGTGTCAACTGTGGTTGTACTGGGCAGCTCCCAGGTGTGAATGGAACTGTGTGAATGTGAAGCAGGGCGTTCCTGAAAAAGAGCATCTGTGCTCAGCGAACCTACCCTGGGTAAATAAAGGTAAGAAAAAAAAATGTAAAAAAAAAAAAAAAAAAAATTAGATTAATGCGTTAATTATATTATCACGCGATACTAGTATAGCGTTAACGCAGCACGTTAACGCCGTTAACGGCCCAGCTCTAATATATATATATTTGATCTAGATAGATAGATGATCTGTGTGCTCCAGTAGTGTACCTTCCTTTTCAATGACTATATGGTCCTTATCTGAGCAACACCGGTCCTCATCAACAGGCTAAGCACGTGGACTTTTAACTATAAAACTATAATATATATAAATATAATAAAATGTCCTGAAAAGAAACAACCCTGTCCCCCCTCAAGTGACAGATAACATGTGGGCTCATACACACTGACCATATTTATGTTCCTGATTAATCAGATCACTTGAAGACACATCAGTGATCAATCCAATGATTGATCGGAGGTCAGTGATGCGGTGGAGGGACGTCCTAGCAGGAAGCAGGACCTTGTGGGCGCGTGGCGTGGCACAAAGGGTTAAGATCATCTAATACTTTCGCATTTCATCCTTTCTTTTTAGGCGAAAACATCATGCTTTAACGGAAGGTTATGTATATAACCTAGTTATATGAGTACTGGCTGAGCGTCCCGCTCTTAAGCCTATCGAGATATACCTCATCTCATGTACCTATTGTACTCCATCAACGAATAAAAACAAGTACACCCACACCTGCCGGGTCCCGCCTCTACCAATACACTCTTCCTCGCCAAAATCTCGTTTCCAGTAAAAGATCCCTCAAGGGGACTCAGGGCCGCTTAAGAGCGGGACGCTCAGCCAGTACTCATATAACTAGGTTATATACATAACCTTCCGTTATATATCGTACTTGGCTTATCACGTCCCGCTCTTAAGCCTATCGAGATATGGGTTAGAGCGGACGCGAGGCCCGACAAATGTACCCCCTGAGGACCCGTAAGCCCACATCAAGGGGTTTGGGGAGTCCCGTCACCCCATCCTTCCTAATGAAGGGGCGGCGCAGTCAACTCCACCGGAGTGCGAGCAAGGAGGAACTAGAACCCCTTGAACACACAGCACAGGCGGAACCACGTGTGACCTAACACACTGTGGCCCATACCCACACACTCCTGCTACCCTACCAACGGACGGGAAGCAGGAAAGGCCACAGACCCCAGAACCGCCTGGGAGACAGAACCCCCGGTCATGTCCATGAGGTAAAACCTTACAAAGGGGCCCAGGGAGGACCATGAAGCTGCAGCACAGATGTCCTCCACCGAGGCCCCACCCAGGAGAGCGGCAGAGGCAGCCACCCCACGAGTGGAGTGCACCCTGACGCCCCCAGGGGGATCCAGCCCGGCCAACGTGTAGCAGAGGGCAATGCTCTCGCACAACCAATGGGACAGGCGTTGTTCGATAGTGCCTTACCGGCATGAGAACCACCGTGACAGACAAAAAGCTGATCGTGACCCCGAGGTCCTGAGTACGGCTGAGGTAATTCCCAAAGCACAGACCCCGCATCTAACTCACTAGCGTGAGGAGGCGGATGAAACGCCTGAACCACAATATCCCTGGAGCGGAAGAACTCCAGATATTTACAGGCACAAAGGCAGGATTAGGCCGCAGAGTGGCACCGCAATCGGAACGAAAGACAGGCACTCTGGTCGTACCGAGAGAGCACAAAGCACACCCACGCGTTCAGCGGAGGTGACGGCCAGCAAGAACGCGGTCTTGAACGACAGCTGTTCCAACGGCGCTTGCTCAAGAGGCTCAAACGGGGCCAAGGACAACCGACCGAGGACCAATTGAAGATCCCAACTCGGAGCCAAAGAGCGTTGCACCGGCTTAACGCGTCGAGCGCCAAGCAGGAAACGCTTCACAAGAGGGTGGCTGAACAAGACATCCCCCTCAAATCCCTCATGATAGGAGGATATAGCTGCTGCATATACCCTCACCGTCGAAGCCGACAGTCTATCAAGGAGAGACTGGAGGTAACTAAGGACAGCATCCAGGGGGCAGGAGACTGGGTCCCGGCCCCCCGCCTTACACCACACTTGGAACATACGCCATCTGCCCGCGTAAAGTGCGACAGTGGAGGGAGCATGCGCATTCCGGATGGTATCAACCACAGAAGGGTCCATCCTCTCCAGACTACCAGTAGCTGGATCAGGACCGGGAACCACACAGCTGCGCCCCGGTCCGGCGCCATCAGGATCAAGAACCTGCGCTCCTCAGCGCACCCGTCCCAACAACTGACCTAACAGATGCATGGGGAAGAATCCCAGGCGGCACGGCATCGGTCCCAGACCTGCCTGGCTATGTCCGGACGTAATCCCCACCCGTCAGGATGAGGACCGCCCTGCGACAGTACACCTGTACCCACATTCACCCTGCCGGGGATGTGGGGAGCCCTCAGGCCGTGCAGATGGAGGACGCCCATAGCCAGCCGCCCGCCGCCTGGTGCAGGCGGGGGGAGCGTACTCCTCCCTGTCTGTCGATATACGACACTGACGTCGTATTGTCCGTCCTGATCAACACCGATTGAGGACCAGAAGGACCGCTTTCAATACCAACATATTGAACGTAGCGCAGACCGGGCAGCATGGTTTGCCAGCTGCCCCCTGCTGCGTTGGCCCGACGCGTCACCAGCGAGGAAGGCGTCGGTGAAAAACGTGACGTGAGACAGCGCCGTAACCGTCCCAGGTCGACAACGCGCTCTGAGAGGGATGCCCATAGCCCTCCAACCGTTGACTGGGAAGAGGAGTACTCCACTTCCAGTCTACAGCAAACCCCAGGCTGGTAGGGACCTGCCTGGTACGAGACCCGACGATCCACCTTGACCGCGAAGGACCAGAACGTCGTCAGGGCAGAATACACTTCGTAACCCCTGACGACGCAGAGGCCCCAGTGCGGCCTACACGCACTTGGTGAAGATGCAGGGAGCCAGAGAAAAAACCGAACGGCAGCCTCTGGTACTCATATGCTAACCCTGCAAAGGAAGCGTAGGTAAGCCCTAGGATGGAAGATCGGAGATGCGAATACGCATCCTACAGGTCTATGGAGGAGAACCAGACCCCCACCTGACAGTGTTCAACAGGTAGGAGACGATCCAAAAAATGCCGAACCTTCCCATGGGACAGGTCCAGCATGGGTCTGACACCCCCCCCCTCCCGATTTCTCAGGCACCAGAGAACACCGGGAGGAGAACGCCACGACGATGGCTTGCTTCGTCCACAGAGATTGGATCTCGTTGACCAGAGCTGTCACTGCTGGTGACCCTGACAATAGGGTTTGTACCAAACCCGAAAAACGGGCGGGGTTGTGTAAACACAAGTCCCCGCCTCAGCGTTCTCTCCATCCACCTCGACATATGGTACTGCCGTAGTCATATGTGATGACACTCCCAACGCACCCGCCGCCATGTGGCGCAGGTCCGCCAGGAACTGTAGATAGTCGGCCCGGTCCCACCCGCTGTGCGTAGCCAACCCTGGACCTTTGCGAGCAGAGCGTTCCGTGGAGTCGGGTCGGAACCCGACACTACCCACGAGTCAATCGCACCCAAGGGAGGACCCCGACAAAAAGGGCCGATTTGATACGGGGGAAGCTGACATCAATCCAGGTGACAAAAGCCCCCCCACTGAACACCCCTCCCAGAACATGCTGAGGAGTTGTTCTGCAGCCGGACATGCAAGGTGTGAGGACCCCATGGGTCTACACACCGTAGCCCTGCAGTGATATTACTACCACCTAAATCACGCGCACCTCTTCATTTCAGACCACTACAGATCTTGCGGGAGTGGGAGGTACCAACATGATACCTGGCCTGGCGAAGGCGAGGGCCGGGGAAGCCCGCACTGTGTGCCTTAAAAGGTTTTGAGCCCCCCTGCTGACACACTTATAGTTGACAGACGTAACACCAGGCTCAACCAACACAGCTTATGGTGTGGGAGCCGCTTGACAGCACAACATTCTCACGGACAGACCCAGGCTCAGCCATCAACTGGGTGTCAGCCCCTGTCCCCATGAGAAGCGAAAAGTGGGGCCGCCCACGCTTCAACGAAGGCATGCGGCCCGCAGCCAAAGGAAACAATCAGAGCCCCCTTTTTCCGCTGGTGTTGGGGGAGGGAGTGATCGGAGAGCGGGCTGCTTGCGGCAGGACGGTGACAGCTTGTTGTTCAAGCCGAGCCCATCCAACATGACCGATCCCTCGGCCGCCAAGGCTGTCGGCCTTGTGGACACCTGTCGATTCAACGCCCAGGATACCTCTGGCAGGCGGAAAACATGGCCCCCTGTCGAGGGCCTCGTCATCGCCGCTGACGAGGCCGTGCTCTCTCTTCTTCTGGCTGCGTGGTGTGAGGCGGTGTGGGGCCTAGGACAATACCGCCCGCGCTCCAGCAGAAGACCAAAATCCCCTGCGGAGAGGGGAACCCTGAGCGGTTATAGCTTGCGGCTAGGTCAAAGCTAATAACGTCAACAACCTTGCGCGGTGTGTCGACGTCGGCTGGCCCTCAAGGCCCCACCACCAGACACCATTTTCTTTTTGATAGAAAAAACAGAAATTCAAACACAGTTCTAATCGTTGCCAATTCCATACCGTGGCGGTACAGGCTTTAGCAGCCCACCAGCCACTCGCCAGGCCGACCCACCCATGGCGTCGGCCGGGCGGGGCACTGTTTCAATATGTCAAAAGCAAAGGACTGATGTTAACACGGAGCACAATTGGTGGTTGCAAACAGCAACCTCCACTGTGGTGTGCACCATGAAGGGGTTAAATGAATAAAAGAACTAACACCACAAAATACTGTAGAATGAGCAAGCCCATATACACAACGTTAAGGGGAGGCGGACCAGAGAGAACCAGTCCCGCATTCATTCAAAATATTCACAACAGCACACCAGCCCCAGCTTAGCCCATTTACCAAAAAAGGTAAACAAAGCCCCCTCCGCACTACTCCCCCAATAGACACCGATTGACCGTCAGCATGAATGGTTGAGAGAAGAGAAAGCTGTAGCATAGACAGACCTTCTCATAGCAGAGAGACAGAACAAAACAGTAGCCCACTACACTACTATAGCATAGCGTTCAATGCTACTATGGACAGAAAACAGTCAGCTGAGCCACAACACGGGCCGCTGTTAAGTCCCATCCTGCAGTAGTATAGCTCTACTGCTACCCGCCGAGCCTCAAGCATCGGCTCCCAGGTGGGAACACCGTTCAACAAACCCCGCCGGGACACAGGAGTAACGCTACCTGGCTAGGCTACCTAGCCACGGCCTACCCTGTTGTCAACCCATTTACCCGTAAAAAAGGTAATAGGACTCAGCAAAACCCCCACATCAGCTACCGACTGACCTTCATTGCGGGCAAGAGGAGGGAAAAGCGACAACATCCCACGGCGGAGACATTAGAACAGCGTAGCAGTAGTGTTAGCATGTAGCATTAGCATTAGCATGTAGCGTTAGCATTAGTTGTTTAACAGCACGCTTCCAGGACCGCTTGGAACCCGTTCACTGCAGTGAAACGTCCACCAAACCATCCCGCCCCTGGCGCTGACACACAACATGGTTGTGTAACAAAACAACCCAGCATTCTAACACTAATACCCATGCCTGATGACACAGGGCCTACCTGTGTACAAGCCGGCTCGATAGCCAACCTTGCACGCTGCTCCTGGATCTGCTGTCACCAGACGAGGAAACATCAGAATAGGCCCGACGTGTCGCTGAAACATGCCCCGAAGATTCCAGGGGTAAGCAAACCTCCGGTAAACTTTCAACATTACGCAATTTCTCATAATCTTTTCATAACAACTAGTTTACATAAGGTGCACTGCGACCGTTATGATGGAAACGAAAATAGAGGAAGAGTGTATTGGTGACCATGCCTACTGTCTTATAGGCTACGCCTCCATAGAGGCGGGACCCGGCAGGTGTGGGTGTACTTGTTTTTATTCGTTGATGGAGTACAATAGGTACATGAGATGAGGTATATATCGGTAGGCTTAAGAGCGGGACGCGATAAGCCAAGTACGATATATAACTTTTAGATTTGAATTTGAAAAAACAAGTACATGTTATTCTTGATCCATTTACTTAGACTTGATTTTTTATTTGAACTTCTCTCTGCCGTTAGCCGGGGCAACAGGGTACAGTTTCCCCCCCCCCCCTTTTCAGGGCAAATTCAGAAGGTGCAACAAGGGCATTGATGTAAAATGAGTACAACTGAAAAACAGTTTTTTATCCGTATTTTCTACGACCTTGAATATGTGGAACATGTTTGTTACGTTGGCAAATAAAGCCTTGATCTAACTTTGATTATTTATTTTCCAACAGCTCTTCCTGTGTACTGAACACACTGTATTTGGTCAGGTGGGTGTAGTGCGCAGTGCACACCACATTTTAAAGGTGCTATAGATAAGATTTGGCCACTAGATGTCGCACTAGATCACCAGCATGTCATTGATCATTGCATTCCATATGGGGAAATGAGAAGTACAGCACTCGACTGGTTTTCCTCCTACCTCACAGACAGACACCAATTCATCTCCCTCTCCGGCCACACCTCTTCCCCCTCCCCAGTCACACAGGGGGTCCCCCAAGGCTCAGTCCTCGGCCCCCTGCTCTTCATCTGCTACATTCTCCCCCTTGGTCACATCATCCGTAAATACCACCTCAACTTCCACTGCTACGCTGACGACACCCAAATCTACATCAGTACACAATCCCCCCACAATCCCCCCACAGCCCACCCCTCAGTCACATTGAATCCTGCATTACCGAACTCCAAACCTGGATGACTCACAACTTTCTCAAATTTAACAGTGACAAGACGGAACTTTTCGTCATCGGCACCAAAACCACCCTCACCAGTTCCGGACCCATCACACTCACCATAAATGACTCCACCATCACCCCTTCCCCCCTAGTCCGAAACCTCTGTGTCCTCCTTGACCCCACCCTCTCATTTGACCCCCACGTCCGCTCCATTGTAAAAACGTCATACTTTCACCTCCACAACATTGCTAAAATCCGTCACTGCCTCTCCCCCCCCTGCTGCTAAATCCCTGATACACGCCTTCATCTCCTCCCGCCTGGACTATTGCAACTCCCTCCTCACTGGCATCACCTCCCGCTCCCTCCATAAACTGCAGATGGTCCAAAACTCAGCCGCCCGCCTCCTCACTAACACCCGGTCCCGTGAACACATCACTCCTGTGTCCTCCACTCTCTCCACTGGCTCCCGATCAAACAACGCATAAACTTCAAAACACTACTCCTCACCTTCAAAGCCCTCCATAGCCTGCCCCCCCCCCCCCCCTACCTGACTGATCTCCTTCTTCCCTACCGCCCCACCCGTTCCCTCCGGTCCTCCTCCACTGCCTCCCTCACTGTCCCAACATCCAAACTCAAAAACGTTGGTGATCAGGCCTTCTCTCGCACTGCACCCCGACTCTGGAACTCCCTCCCTCAGTCCATCAGAGACTCCCCTACACTCTCCACCTTCAAAGCTCGCCTCAAAACCCACCTGTTCTCCCTTGCCTTCAACCCCCCCCCACCCATAACCCCCTCCCCCCTCCAACCCGATTGATGTCTGTTCCTGTCGCTCTGTCTTTTTGTGTTATCTCATGCTGTTTTCCCCCATGGTCTCATGTTCCTTTTTTGTTTCTTTGTTTTTACTATAACTATGTCAGCGACTTCGGTTCATTGAGAAGCGCTATATAAATACAATTAATTATTATTATTATTAGAAGTAGGGACCTGCCAAAATTTTTCTTTTATTATAAATTCATGAATCAATATCAATATTTTTTATATGAATACTTTTCTAAATGCGCTGTGGGTGTATATACACTTATATCCTTAAAGGAATGATATTTGCAAATTACCAAAAAGAGGAAAGGGGAGGTGACTATTGTCAATCTTCTGGATTCTAAGCTGTTGTTTTCTTTTATGGATACAGATATTATTTATTTATTTTATGTTGTTTTCAATGTTAATAATGAAGAATTATTGACAATGTGGATATTCTCCATTATATAATTTAAGTATTAATTAACACTTTCAACGCCAGGGATTAGCCTTATCCTCGTAGCTAGAGCACCAGCTATCTAGAGCCTATTTTCACTGTGCGTCACGATGTTTGCCGAGCTATATCTATATTCTATATTATAGCTATGGATACAATACTATGGTCATTTGACAGTAACTATCTTCTGTCCAAGATGCAAAAAAGAATAAACCTTTTCATGAATATTTCCGCGCGTTATCTCGTGGTGAATATATAGTTCCAGAATGATCCCGGCTAATTCCAGAAAGCTGCGTAATGGGGCGCTATGTGAATTCTGCTAAAGTCGTTGGCGTTTTTCGCCTGGACACGCTACTATTCCCAAATCAAATGTATATAATAGGTATTATGTTTCATCATGTTTTTTTATTCTTTGATCGCCAGTAACGGCTTTCGTTTTGAACACCACACACGCTGATCCGCCTGATCTGTATGAAATCATTGTAGGATCAAGCAAGTTCCTTACCTTAGATCGGGCTTATTCCAAAAAGAATATTCCAACTGTCTGATCGCGATTTCCAGTATTGATGTCCATCTGGTCCCGGACATAATGTGGCACAACTTATCCATCGAGGGGCATTGGACGCATTTCCAAGTGATCGTGTGAACCGCTAGACTTGCCTGAACCAAAATTCTGCCCCCGGAGGGGTTTAGATGTAACACACGGTCTGGAACAGGGTCTCAAGCATTCCCGATACTGCCACCTAGCAGGTTTTGGCCGGTACTGCACTTTTTGCGTCTCTAGATGGCTTTCACTCATAACATATAGGTCTGTGAGTGTAATATTGATATTAAGATCGAATAAAAGAAAAAACGATCTAAAAACGTATATATACGTTTATGGCGCTGAACCGTTGGCGAGCAAACACGTATATATACGTGGTTGGCCATGAAAGTGTTATTGTTCCCACTTGGAAGTGGCGGATAGGGGTAGGGCATGATAAGCTTAGGCTTCTTCCTACTGCTTTTTGAACAGTGATATGTATATTTTTCGTTGTTTGTCCTTTTTTTTATTAAATCTTTTTTTAATCATCAAAATAAAGATTCATTCATTCATTCATTCATTCATAATCATATATATTTTTCTTTTTAAAATGTCCCTAAAAAAGCACCTTTAGCACCTTTAAATTTATAGTATCCTTCCCTACCTGGCTACCCCACACCCAAGAGTGAAAACAAGTTACAAACTGGGCAGCACATTAGGTAGACAGTGTTCCTGGTTCCAAAAAAGCACAGCCAGTAATCAAAGCTAATGCATTGTTTGTGTGAGAACAGCTTGTTTAGGCTTGTTAAAAGGGAACACCACTCAAATAAAAAATTTGAATATGTTATTTCCATGCCCTATACGACAGTTCAATCAATATTCGTGAGCATGAGCTGCTCTCTCCCAAAGCCAGAAACCAGAGAAGTAAGAATCAAATGTCATTGGGTATAAAGTCTGGAACGTAAATCTAAGCAGATCAAGCGTGTTTTTATGATTTATGAAACACAAATTGAGAGGTGTGTGTGTGTGGATCGTTTTTACGATTGTGGATTCTCCTTTTGCGTTTGTTTATTTTTGATAGAAATCTACCCCCATACGCACACAACATTTTTGGAACTTTTAAATGCACTGTCTTACTTTAAGTGGTATTTTCTTTATTCTTAAATAAGTATTAAATAGCTGAATCATATCATGACGTCATCATCATCATCATCATCATCATCACCACCACCACCACTGATCAGGTAGTGGTTATGTACTAAACTTCCATACCTTCAATAATGCTAATGAGTGTAATCAGACATAAGTGTTGCCTCAGGCTGTGCATTTTACATTGATTTAGTGAGTTAGAATAGTGTCATTATTTTCCTCTTCAATCATTTACATTTACATTTACATTTAGTCATTTAGCTGACGCTTTTATCCAAAGCGACTTACAAGTTCTGTGCGACAAGACAGCAAGAAGGGTATAACTCTATCAGCTGAGTAACAATGTTCATCAAAGTGTTGCGTGTTACAGTGTAGGTTAGTTTATTAGGACAAGTGCATGACATTAAGGTTAGTCAGGGTTCGATTTTTTTTTTTTTTTATCATTTCAGATAATGGTTGAAGAAGTGAGTCTTTAGTCGACGGCGAAAGATTGGACGGGATTCGGCTGTCCTAACTGGGATGGGTAGTTCATTCCACCATTGTGGGGCAAGGACTGAGAATAGGCGGCTTCTCTTTGATGACCCTCCGGGAGCTTGGATAGGAGTAGATCTGAGGCGGCCAGAAGATGCAGAGCGTAGGGGTCTTGAGGGTGTGTAGTTAGAGACCATTGACCGGAGGTAGGCGGGAGCGGTTCCCTTTACCGCACGGTATGCTAGGTCGAGGGCCTTGAAGCGGATACGTGCAGCAATGGGGAGCCAGTGCAGGTCCCAATCAATCTTAAAGAGTCATCAGAGATCATTAGGTTTGATAGACATCTAGGGGCCATGCCAATATGATGACTACTACATGACATTTATCAAATGACACATATATTCATAATTTTTTAAGGAGCTGTAAGTGGTGTGTTTCTGTTCAAATACGTGTTAAATAGCTACATTCTGACAGCCAGTAACATGGGTCTCCCAGTCCCTCCACTCTGCAGTTAACAGAAAATAAATGTTCTGGTATCCTGTTCCCACTTTATCCAAGCAGGAGAGAGAACCCTAGATATTTAAATTTATTTCAAGAAATCTTGCCAAGCCAAATTTTCTTGCATATTATTTTAATTGTTTCGAGCACATATTTGTTTTTATTTCTTATTTTTGTCATTTTTGTCGCAATTATGCCACATCAATGTGGAACGTTCTACCCACAGCTGTAAAGGAATGTAAATCACTACCCACTTTCAAAACCACTCTCAAAGAGCACCTACGAGAGACTGCAATTCGAAACTGGCCCCTGTAAATGTCCTAACGCAACCCCCTCCAATGTACAATAAATGTCCTATTAAACCCAATAATACACGAGACCCTCTTCTTGGGACCAAGTAAGGTCTAGTCGATAATACAATGTACAGTTACCCCCCCCCCCCCCCCCACCCTGCCTACCCAACCCCCCCCACCCCACCCCACCACCTACAATGTACAGTTTCCCCCCCACCCCACCCCACTGGTACTGCTTCATCTATAAATCTCTCCTCGGTCTGTTCCCTTCTTACCTGTCGTCCCTCATGGTGCAGGTCTTGTTGTTTGTTTGGTGGATCAGGTCGCTCTTGTAAATGAGATGTCTCAATGAGATTTCTACCTGTATAAATAAAGGTTTGAAATTAAATGTATGTACTTTTAGGTGAATATTTGGAAAATATGGCTAGGGCATAAGAGGTTATGGTTAAGGTTAATTAGAGTTATGGTTATTTTTAAATTTAAAGGTTAGGATTAGGTTTAATGTTCTCCCAGGGATTTTAATAAATTATTATCTCTACTCCTTCCTATATTTTTTGTCAGAGAGACATGAACTTTGGGTAAGTATGTCTATGGTTTAAGGTTTAGGGTTCAGGTTTAGGGTTCAGGTTTAGGGTTAGGGTTAGGGCTAGGGTTAGGGCTAATCAATTTGGGTCAAAAGGCAATGGACGTCTGTCGTGTATTATCAAAATGAAACATGTAAAAACCCAAGGAACTGTACAAACGATACCGGACGAAATGCTGTTGTAAGTTGTAAGGAGGATGGATAAAAAATCAGCGCTGTCTCCCTTGCCAACGGAGCAGGGCCCAAGCCAACAGCTGTTAACAGTGTACCATCCCTCGTCAAAATAGCTTCTACAAGCAAGGCCACAGGGGTCAGCTCGTTGAAAACAGACCACTTGGGATCAGATGACAATCTCCCCTCACACAACCGATTTGACTGACTTTAGGTCATAAACTGACCGCCTCAAGGCTATAATGAGGTGAGCAGGAAAGAGTTTTGTTTACTGTAGCTAAAAGATCAACAGGCCAAATCACATGTTAGGTTAACCATACATTTGAGTCAACAAGAAATGCTGTCAACTGACCTCAGTCAAAATGGTGTCAGCTCTGGCAAATGCCTAAAGATAGTATGGTATTTGAACAGCTGCAACAATCACCAATCCTGAGAATGGGTGACATGAGGTCATTCTGAGTCAGGAAAGCTGTCTATAGAAAACAGGAATTAGAGAACTGGGTTAAAGACTAATTAACAAATTAACCAGAGAACAAGACATTTACTATAAGGCTAAGCAACTTGGTATAAAACTATAAAGATACAGATTAATTCGTTAAAAGTTGAGTTATACTATCAAACAGTAGGAACCAAAGATTAACAACTAAACAAAATATTACCCCTTTAAGTTATGTAGAGTAAATCATAAAGACAAAATGATCAGGAAGTCTGCTCAATAGAACAACCAAACTATAGACTAAACTATTTTAGTTTAGAACAAAAATAGGAAGATATGGATCAATTAAAAAGTTAAAAGTAAACTGTCAAACAAAATCACATTAGAATATTGGTTAAGAAAACAGGAGTAGTAAAAACAGGGATAAAACAAGTTAGAACTACCAAGTTAATTTATAGGATAAAAGTAAATCAGATCCATAAATAGGAAATAAACTGTAGAAAGGCTCTAAAGTTCGGGAAAAGTATTAAACTAACTTAGTTAGACTAAATAGGAAGTAATCTAAAAAGGAAATCCCATATAAAGCAATGCATTTAAGTAACACAAGTGATTTGAAATAGAACGGCTTATAGACAGTAGGATTATCCCCGTTATAGACCGCGTCAGGGGTCACCTTGTAAAACACCGTTTCACCAGACCAGGAAGACGTGTCACTCAAAAAGGGATGCCTTCTAGAAGGAATTTAGCCAATAGGGATGCAGGGGCTCCGGAGTGACGTCACCTGACGGGCAGGGAAAATGGGAGGGGATTTCTCTTCTTAACTGCAGGGTGAAACTGATGGAGACAGAGACACACACCGACGGAGACAGAACAGAATCACAGCAGGGATCCACAGAGGGACGATCCAAGCGCTCCCAGCTTTTAGAATCACGTACAATCAGGGTTGCTTTGGCAACCGGAACCAACACCAGGAGAAGACGCTCTGAGGGCATCAGCCGATCAGACCATGGATCAACTGCCACACCAAAGATGATGATTAGATATAGGAAGAAGATCCTGTACTTGTTTGATTCATAGTTGTGTTTATTTAGAATGGAATAAACACTGCAGCTGTTTTATTCAAACCATCTCGTCTGCGTTTCCTTCCTATAACCGAACACTTAAAAATGCAAACAACGGAGAGTAGAAGGGTGAATACCACTATACGATCACAGAGACTATAGATATTAATGGATGTTACTTCACGTCTTTTGTATTTCGGCCAATGGGCACATGGGCAGGATCTAATGGGGCCATATAGTTCACATTACTGGGTAAATCCATTATGAGAGCAGGGTATCTTCTCCATGTGAACATATGTTACATGTTACATATGAAGTCGTTACCTTGACCTCTGTTGAGGCATCCATGACAACGAGATTGTGGATAGATGGACCAGGGGGCACAGGGACAGAGACAGGGACAGGGACAGAGACAGAGACAGAGACAGAGACAGGGACAGGGACAGAGACAGGGACAGGTGTAACAGAGTAATATCCACAGTCACGATGGACTTCAAGTGTTGCAGTGACTGTGGCATATAGCGGTACTGTGAGTTAAACTCACTCCCCCTTAAAAGGCATACAGACATGTTACCAAGAAGTGAATTCACCTCTTGGTATAGCGGTCTGTGATGTCACCCCAATTCCAACCGGCTACACAGGTACAGGGACATGCACAGGTACATGGGGCCTTATACTGTAGTTCACAAATAGTGGGAATATCATTGGATGTCATGGTCAAACGGTGGTATTTACCTCCATCTAGTGGGTGAGTTGCTTCATTGCAGAGCTCAATTGAGGCCGAAAGCTTGTTATGTTATGTTAATAGAGACTTCTGTGCACAGGGGCAGTTTCTACTGGGGCCTTATAGTTCACATTACTGGGTAAATCTATTATGAGAACAGGGTATTTTCTCCATGTGAACAGCGGCGACAGTACCTCAAGAGGTAGAGGACGTCGACTGGGATATGTTTCAAGAAAGCGCCAGTGACGTCAGCGAGTTCGCAGACACTGTTGTTAGCTTCATAGCAACCTTAGCTGATAGTATCGTCCCCACAAAGAAGGCGAGGGTCTTCCCAAACCAGAAACCGTGGGTGGACAGTACTATCAGAGCAGCTCTGAAAACTCGCACCACTGCTTACAACCTGGGCAGAGAGACAGGAAACATGGACGAGTATAAGACAACAGTCTACACTCTGCGCAAGGCTGTTAAACTTGCAAAGAGGACGTACGCTGACAAGATGGAGGCACAAATGGCACAGAATGACACAAGAGGCTTATGGCCGGGACTGCGGACGATAACTGACTACAAAGTCAGCGCCCCCTCAATGGGGAGCGACGACGCCTCTCTCGTGGACAAACTCAACTCCTTTTACGCACGGCAACGCTAGCTCACCGGCTAGTGACGTCACTGGCGCGCCGGCTGTTGTGGGGTGGGGGGGGGGCACTCTCTCATTGACGGTACACAGTGTGAGAAGAGCATTTATGCAGGTGAACACCAGAAAGGCTGCTGGCCCAGATGGAATAACAGGACGAATACTTAAGTCCTGTGCTAACCAGCTAGCCCCTGTGTTCACCACCATATTTAATCTATCCCTGGCGGAGTCAGTGGTCCCTGCCTGCTTCAAGATGTCTACCATTATCCCGGTACCAAAGAAATCCTCCCCAACAGGTCTCAATGACAACAGACCGGTGGCACTCCCTCCCCAGCGATATGGACCCGATGCAATTTGCATACAGGCCAAACAGGTCCACTGATGATGCGGTCTCCCAAGTACTGCACAGCACCCTCTCTCACCTAGACCGCCAGAAGGGGGGCTATGTGAGACTGTTGTTCATTGACTACAGCTCAGCGTTCAACACCATAGTCCCCACCAGACTGGTGGACAAGCTGATCGAGCTGGGTCTGAGCTCCGCTCTGAGCGCCTGGATACTGGACTTTCTGAGTGAGAGGCCCCAGGCGGTCATGGTGGGGGGTCAGACCTCCAACACCATCACCCTGAGCATCGGGTCCCCCCAGGGCTGTGTTCTGAGCCCCCTGCTGTACTCACTATACACACATGACTGTGTGGCCAAGTTTAGCTCCAACTCCATAGTGAAGTTTGCGGACGACACAGTGACACAGTGGTGGTGGGGCTGATCTCGGACAACGACGAGAAGGCCTACCGGGAGGAGGTTGAGGTACTGGAACGCTGGTGCCAGGACAACAGCCTGCTCCTGAACATTGGTAAAACCAAGGAGCTGATCGTGGATTTTAGGAGAAGACAGCAGGGGACACGCACACCACTGAGGATAAACGGGGCTACCGTGGACAGGGTGAGCAGCTTCAAGTACCTGGGGGCCCACATCTCAGAGGATCTGACATGGACAACACACATAGACTCAGTCGTAAAAAAGGCGAAGCAGAGCCTCTACCACCTGAGACAGGTACAGTAAGTAAGTTCAGAATATCTGGCAAGATACTCCAGTCC
Organism: Notolepis coatsorum; assembly: GCF_963971535.1. Lineage (NCBI taxonomy): Eukaryota > Metazoa > Chordata > Actinopteri > Aulopiformes > Paralepididae > Notolepis > Notolepis coatsorum. The sequence continues at coordinate 173,666,431 of NC_140167.1, forward strand.
TTCTACTCCGGAGCTGTAGAGAGCATCTTGACTGGAAACATCACTGCCTGGTATGGAAACAGCACGGCACAGGACAAGAAGGCCCTACAGAGAGTGGTGCGCTCAGCCGAGCGTACCACGGGTATTGCACTACCACCCATGCAGGTCCTATACAACAAGAGGTGCAAATCCAGAGCCTGCAGAATAATGAAAGACCCTCACCACCCCAACAACAGCCTGTTCAAGCTGCTGCGGTCAGGCAAACGCCTGCGAACACCAGCAACTAGGACAGAAAGACTTCGGCTCAGCTTCTTCCCCCAGGCCATCAGACTTGAACACTGAACTTTACACACACAAGCACACATGAGCACACACACAACACACACACTGTACACGCTCACACACTAGCAGCCACTTTAACATGAGCACACACACACTCATGCTGCACACGCTCACGCTTATGGTCACTTTAAAAAAAGGAAAAGTCACTATAAGAATAGTATAGTATAACTTGAGATTGTATAATATAGCATTATATAGCAGTGTACATAAATACCCAGTGCCTCATGTACATATACCGATATGCCCTACTTGATTACTTGTATTATTGCACAATGTCGTTCTATTGGATTCTTATTATACTATTATATATTATTATTGTATTTGCACAATTGTTGCGGGCAAGACCCCCCGCATTTCATTGTATACTTGTATGCCGTGACAAATAAAACTCTTGACTTGACTTGAGAGCAGTCACCTGGTACTCAGAAGATTCCCAGTTCGATTCCGGCTCCTCCTGAGCGACCTTGTTGCCTTGACCTCCATTGAGGTATCCATGACAACAATATTGTGGATGCATGGACCAGGCATGGCACAGGGTCAGTGTATATTGGGGCCTTATAGTTCACAAATGCTGGGTAAATAAATCATTGGATGTCAAGGTCAAACGGTGGTATTTGCGCAATTGAGGCCTCCTCAAAGCTTATAATAATGGTGCATTGTTATGTTATTAACAGAGCCTTCCATGATCACTTTCCCAACAGAAACTATATTAGAAGTGTGAGAATAAGTCTCTGTAATTGTTACGAAGGATCAGATTAAACCGAATATATATATTTATTACTTGATATATATTGCATAGTATTTGTATATCGTCTGATATCCCTTGTGTATTCTTTGTACATATACACGGAATATCCCTTTTACCTAGTACAGACCATAATATTTCGTTCTCCTATTGGAAGCGATCCACTAGGTGCCACAGCCATACCCCCAATGTCTAGTTCAAAGTCACCGCCAAGGCTTGCCTGGACATGCCCGGTTCGGCGCAAGAATACGAGACAGGAATAAGGCTGGTACTAGATTATTCGCCGTACGTATAAATACGTCGCAGGTGGATACAGCAGCACTTAGCCTAAAGTTAGTTAACCTAGAAACGTGTTACCCTCAAACGTAAAAGCCTTCATCACGAGTCAACGACCAAGTGAAGTGAGCAACCGTGCATCTAAATAGAGCACTTATAACCGCGTGCGAATAGGACAGTAAAAGTGTCAGAGCTTAGTGGAATAACGTCAAGTTCGACCTAGTTAATGTGAAGTACCGCGCACCGGAGAATCTACACCGGTGAATGCAGAGCCCTTTCCAGCTGGATTATTGCTTTGGTCCTGTGGCTGTTGGAGCGGAGGAGAATCGTCTACACCCACTACTGTGTGGGATTTACCCGTGAGGAACATCACTCGAGCCCGTCTCTGGGAGAGGCTGGCCGGCTTTCACCTATGCTGCACGCATACTTGGATTACAGCTGCTGCTTTCGTCTGCCGATCAAGGGAGTAATGTACCGTCTCCCGTAGCTGGAGTTTATTGATTCCCCGTTGATCCAGACTTTGCATTCGAACATTTCCTCCCCCTGCTGGCTTACAACCGGTGGGAACCCTACTAGTATCTCCCGCTGCCCTACTAGTGTACCATAGATATAATTCCTAAGATACAGGTGGTATTTATTATCTCCTGCGTACTATTCTAATGGACTTACGCTCTTGATTTACTCACGCACATTCTTCGCCTTATAAGCGCGACTCTACGTATAGTATTGTTATATACTATCATTGCTGTTAATAAATATTATTCTAACCAAGATTTGTGTGGAACCGTGTCATTGTGGAGGTGTTCATATCATATACCTGTGTACTGTATGGCCAGTAGTAATGTACATAAGACAGTAGTGGTTTAATGATACCATACTTATTTAATACAGTCAGGGAATTGTACCCCTCAGTTACAGTAATGATTCCCTCTTTGTAGAATCTTTCAAGAGGTTATTCAATCCAAACACACAATAGTATTTTGCAATTCCTTTATTTTTATTTAGCAAGAAAAATACCAAGAAAAATACCACAAACAACCAAAAAATTCACATTAAAATTGTACTTTGATCTCATTTGAATTGTAATGTTTTAATAAATGGCACCATTACCAGGTGTATCCTTGTGAAATAAAAAATTATTTAAACTTATGAAAAATGGGTAATGAAAAACGATTTCAAAGTTACTGTATGTAATTGCATAGAAAGCCAAAAAAAGGCCAATATGATTATCTATCACGCATTTAATGCCTGTTTTATACCCTGTAATAAAATGTAATATGAATGTGAACATGCAGTTACCCTATAGGTGGCATATATATCTCACAGTTAGTGGTTACAGATTCCCCATCAACCCTGTCCCACTTGGATCCCCTGGGATGGATTTGCTAAAAGCCCAGTGTTGTCTCTACCGTATATACTGTATATCTATCTCTTGTCTCTCTTCCTTCATCCATACTGGACCATGGGGTGGTCCACCCAGGCAGGCAGGCTGGACAGGTCCTCCTCAGTAGCTGGCTCTATAGGCCAGCCCCAGGCCTTCAAGAAGTCCACCAGGTTCCTCCCTACAGCCTTGGAGAAGACCTCTGCGTACAGGTTCATCTTGCCTTTGTTGTCGTTGGGGATGTCACGTGTCATATTGCGGTAGGCAGCAAACACCTTCTTAAAGGACTCCCAGCCAAACTCCTCCTTGAGCTGTGAAGGGGGGGGGGAAGAGAGATAGACTTGTAAGAGGTATTGTTAACTATTATTGTTGTTGACAAAGTTTACACATATCGTAATAGGAGATAGGGTTTACTTAAACCATATATATCTAATCTACCCTGCGTTGTGTTCTGTATGACCCTAAAACCTATCACTAAATAAACACCACGGTTGTTGGACGGCAGAGGAGCAGAAATAAGAAGGAGGTTGCTATTTCCCAGAGTTGATTTATTTCAAAGTCAAGAAGTACAAGAAATTCTCTGAGTCTAAATGAATGTACTGTGCAATAATATTAATGTACCAAAAGCACTATGCCGCTTGCCATTAATATTAGTCTAAGAAAGTAGTTTAAAGAATAATAATCTTCAATGGAGCCTCGGTGGTGGAGCCTCGTTGATTTGTTGAGTTCTTTGTTGCCTGGCGACAACAAAGAGATTGTTTTCTCGTTTCAAAGAGCTTCTTCTTCGTCTGTTCCCGTTCGCCGTCCTCTTCCGGTGGGGGTGGTGTGTGTTCTGTCTGTCGTGTGTTTCCCACACCCCCCTTTTATCAATGAGCTGAAACCTCTCAACGTGAGGTCATCAGTGACCTCACACATTTGGTATCATCCAATCACCAGCCTTCATAGTTCAAATCTCAAAGGAGGTTGGACTTAGTCCAACTGCTTCATTTTTCATTGTTTCAAATCAAAGTAATATCATTAGTCAAAAGTAGGCTTAATACTTTTAGTATTAAGCCTCAAAGTATTCATGGTTGAATTCTGCTTAATTCCCTAAACACATACATTCTATTTTTGTCTCAAAAGCATTTGGTTCTAGATGAGAATCACTGTTTGTCTCATCAGCCTAGTTTTATAGCATTGTAATCATTCATTTTAGCTTAAGTTAATATCTACTAACAGTTATACTTAGTTATCCTTTAAAATATGTCCAACTTGATTCAACCAAGGCTTAGTTGTATACTTCAATGATTCTTCTCCTATATACAACATTGTTTCATATCATCCCATTCATCAGCCTTTGTACAGTCCAACAGTAATATGTGCAGGTTGTTTCACATTAATGTAAGTATATTAAACCAGTTATAATAAATCTAAGTTACTTAAAGATAGTTCCTCCTTGAAACCTCCTCTGACCAACTGTCTGTCTCTTTGTCACAAGACAGCTAGATAAGCTAGATAACACCTACATGATATGCTCATCCTTTGTTTCAGCTTTTGGCCAACACCCTGTAAATAGAGTTTCTGTTGACCACCTACTGTGTCTCAGTGCCTGGTCACATTCCAAGTACCCTCACACACACACTATCCTGAGACCAGTCTTTAATTACATCATGTTCCCAGTATACTTATTGTCTCAATTATTAATCATTAACTTTTATAGACTAAAAGTGTATTACAGTAATTTTGCCCATAGTAAAGCTTACTTTAATTAACTGACTATCTATTGCAAAGTACCTATTTTCTGCATCCAAGATCTGTTTCTGTAACTTGAAAGAACCTTTATCACTCTTTGCACTTAATCCCTTTTGGGGACAGTTTCACAGCATGTTTTAGGAGCTATATTTATCATAATATACGACACACATAAATACATTATATTATTGTTGTGAAAAGGTTAAATTACCACCACTATCAAAACCACCACTACTACTACTACTACTACTACTACTACTACTACTACTACTACTACTACTACTACTACTACTACTACTACTACTACTACTACTACTACTACTACTACTACTACTACTACTACTACTACTACTACTACTATTAATACAACTACTACTATTACTATGAATACAACAACAACTACTACTACAGTACTACAACTACTATGTGGTGTCAACGTCTATTTTAATATATCTGACCACTTTCTGGACACTGTGGCTTTGCCTAGTTGAGATTGAAGCCTGTTTGGCCGGGACACCGTAGTCACCAGCTTGAGTTTAAACAGAAAATCAAAAAGAAGGTCCTGGGTGTAAAGGTAGATCTGACCCATACTGTTAAAGGTAGGTCTGACCCATACTGTTAAAGGTAGGTCTGACCCATACTGTTAAAGGTAGGTCTGACCCATACTGTTAAAGGTAGATCTGACCCATACTGTTAAAGGTAGGTCTGACCCATACTGTTATAGGTAGGTCTGACCCATACTGTTAAAGGTAGATCTGACCCATACTGTTAAAGGTAGGTCTGACCCATACTGTTAGAGGTAGGTCTGACCAATACTGTTAAAGGTAGGTCTGACCTATACTGTTAAAGGTAGATCTGACCCATACTGTTAAAGGTAGGTCTGACCCATACTGTTAAAGGTAGATCTGACCCATACTGTTAAAGGTAGGTCTGACCCATACTGTTAAAGGTAGGTCTGACCCATACTGTTAAAGGTAGATCTGACCCATACTGTTAAAGGTAGGTCTGACCCATACTGTTAAAGGTCCATTCCTGGTTCTTTAGTTTAAAGGGATAGTTCTGATCAGTAGAACGCTCGCCCTATTTCCTACTCACCAATGATGTTGTCGATGGTAGAATTCTTTCCCAGCACGATCCATGCTCATACAAGTTCTGAGTAGTTAGCCAAACTAATGCAAAGTCAATGGGGTCAAGCTGATTGAAGCTAACTGAAATGTACTGCACAATGCACACAAAGTAGAGTTCAGTGAGCTCCAGTCCGCTTGTACAGACAGAAGCTTGACCCCATCGACATAATCAATAGTATACAGCTAGATTAAAAAGATCTGAACTATCCCTCTAACCATAGAACTAAGCATACTTTCTCTTCCCCTTCAGAATGTACAGTAGGACAACTTTTGATCACCTGCAGGTAGGTCTCCAGGGCCGTCCACCCTCTCCAGCTGGCAAGGTTCCTGCCTCCCTTCACATACTTCTCGGTTCGTTTCTTCCTCTGCTCCGGCTTCAACTGTTCATGTGCCTGTGTTGCACACATCACATTCACCACGTGTAACATGGATAAAGACAGAGTGAGTATGTCTCTTGATGCTATTGACCTATCTCAAACCCTGTCCTCTTGATCCTGGTGTGAATGGGGCCAAACGACAATAGCTGGCAGAGTAGACAAGAATAAGCAAGGGTCAGGGGTCAATAACAACCATACTGACATTAGCTGGTAGAGCTAGTAGAGCTAGTAGACAAGAATAAGGAAGGATCAATACCTATTGTGAATAAACATGGGTCAAGGGTCAACACATACTGTGAATAAACATGGGTCAGGGTGCAACACCTACTGTTGTCTTACCTAAAAAGGTTATAACCTAAAAGGTGGTTGCAGGGCTGACTACTTCTAGACAGAATAAACACATGAGTTTATTAATCTCAGCCACTACTGTAGTTATAACTTATATACTGTAGTATCTAGTATAGAAATGGTCAGTAAGAGTTTCTATCCATTACAAAAGGTGTCCCCCAGGGATAAATTATGGGTGCTGTCTCATTTATATGAATAACATTGTCTCATCTCTGAAAGGGTTTCAAGTTCATTGTTATGCAAATTGCACTGTTATACGTTGTATTACCGATTCTGTGAAACTAGCCACTGGGAAGCTGCAATCCATTTGTCTCAAATTGATGCTAAATGCTAGTCAAATAAAATGTACGTTGTTCTCTAGAGCCAGAGTGAATTGAATGAATGGTGTTGCTCACTCCGCATAGACTGAAAACACCACTTTAAAATACAAAAGATTTGTATCTCAGAAATGGCTATATGCATTTAAAAGGTCACGCAGGTCTATCGGAAACAGAAGTAGAACATGATCTGAAAACCCCATTGAACCCCATTTTCATGTGGTATGAAACCAGACTAGAGGCTATTAACTGTATTCCAGACTGTTTTCATGTGGTATGATACCAAACTAAATGCTATTAACTGTATTCCAGACTGTTTTCATGTGGTATGATTCTAAACTAGAGGATATTAACTGTATTCCAGACTGTTTTCAGTTGGACAGCTTTACTCCACCTTTGCACCGTGGGTCCCCAGCACCTCTTCATTCACATACACAGACCACAGGTTGCATGTGGCATCTGTGGTGTTTGGTTGGAACTCCCAGCAGCCTCTCTGTTGGTTGTGTCCGAGCTCATGGTAGAAGCCCCATTGGCCAGAGCGCTGGGTCGTCTTAAAGTCGACCAGCTCATTGGCTATGGTGGAATGCATCATAATAGGGTAGCCTGCATGCATCCAACCTGGTAGGAGTTAATGAGAGAGAGAGAGAGAGAGAGAGAGAGAGAGAGAGAGAGAGAGAGAGAGAGAGAGAGAGAGAGAGAGAGAGAGAGAGAGAGAGAGAGAGAGAGAGAGAGAGAGAGAGAGAGAGAGAGAGAGAGAGAGAGAGAGAAAATATGGTTACAAGTGGACCTCAACTTGATCTGTTCAAACCAGATCAAAGTTATCTGAATATTGGAGTGAGCTCATTTTAAAAAACAACATATATTATTTTCAGATCTGAATGCATCAGACATTTACGCAGTTTGAAAGAGATGAGACTATGACACGATTCAAAAGAAACATGACCGTAGAAAGCTTTGAGTGGGACTTCCGGTATGAGAGCAGACAGGTAGCACACATGCGGTAGAGCTCCTGGTCAAATGAGCGAAAAAACTGATAAATAAAGACCCGAAAAGTGATTAAAAATATAAGATGCACACGAGAAGTAAGGAGGAGATAACGATTGTGAAGGAAAGAGAAATGGAGGCCTCACGAGAAGAGGAGAATTTGAAGGAACAGAGCCCCCGAAGCGAGGCCGAGAAGGGACAGGCGGAGGAAGGGGGAGGTCCCGCTGAGACAGACACGGGAATGCCAGGATGGGCCGTGGTCATGCAGGCCGGAATATTGGCAACCATAAAAATGAACACAGACACGATGCAGGCGACCATACAAATGAACACGGACACGATAAGGAACGATATTGGGAAGCTACGGGAGGAATTGAGGAAGGAACAGGAGGACTTCAGAGGCGAAATAAATACAGAACTCAAAATGGTGGATGAGAAGATGGCGGAGCAGGATAGGAACGTAACCGAGCTAGGAACAAGAGTGGCGCAAGCAGAAGAATGGAATACAGAGATACACGAGGTATTAACAAAAGCGATTCAACAACAAGAAAAGATGGAGTCAAAGATGTCGGACATGGAGGGGAGGTCACGGAGAAATAACATCAGAATATGGGGATTGAAAGAAGGGGTTGAAGGGGAATCGGTGACCCTATATGTGGAAAAGCTTATCAAAGAAGAATTGAAGGAGACGGGACTGGAAAAAATGGAGATACAGAGGGCCCACAGGGCGCTGGCTCCGAGACCGCAAACGGACAGACCCCCGAGGGCGGTGATTATTAACTTTCTGAGGTTCGAGGTGAAAGAATTGATACTTAGAACCGCGTGGACCAAGAAGATAGAAATCGAGGGGAAAAGGCTGTCGTTTGACCACGATTACTCGACAGCAGTGGCAATAACACGCAGGTCTTACGCGGGACTGAAGAGAATTCTGAAAGAAAACGGAATGAAATTCCAATCACCCATGACCTCACTAAGGATCCACTGGAAGGAAGGGACGGTGACATACGCGACAGCGCGGGAGGCGGCGGGGGAGATGAGGCGACGGGGGATGCAGACGGCGGAGGACGGAGACGGAAGGAGACAGGAGGACCAGACGCTGAGCCTGCAACAGAGACTGGAGAAAGCACGCAAGTGGACCAGAGTAGGAGACCGGAACCCGGGAGAGGAGAGAGGAGAGAGAAGAAGGCCGAGGTGAGACGTGACGGACCGAAGGCAGAGACAGACGAGGAGACCAGAGACGGAGAAGGAGGCGGGAGGAGACGAACGGATGAGTACACGCACAAGGGATAGAAAAAACTATCCAAATAGTGACAAAATATAGGAACTGAAATAACATATACATAAACACACATTCCCAGGTAGAGACAAGGTATAGGAACAGACGTGACATATACATGGACACGCAGTACAAACGCTGATGGAGGAAATAAATGGAAATATAATTAGGTATAATAGACGGAACACAAAACATATTGAAACAAATACATAGGCACACGCTGCGAGTAACAAAGTTGGAAGTAATTAAGGGGATAAATAAGCATCACATAGAAAATAGAGGGGGGGGGGGGAGAAAGTAAGAGATAGGAAGAGGGGTACACAGAGGACACCACACACTTGTTTGGGAGGAAGGAGGGACATTGGAACATGGGAGCCACATTGAGAGAGACCTAGGAAATGGGGATCTTTGAACAGAAAGAAAGACACAGAGCGCTTTTGACCAGGAGCTCGACAGCACTAAAAACAGCAAGAAGGCTGGACAATTATGACGAGCGGTTGGGGGCAAGGGTTTCAGACCCCCACGCCGTCAGGAGAAGGCCTCTCACTAGGAGAGCAGTCACCCACCAGCAGGGGACAGGGGGGGACACAGGGACCCCCCAAACGCCTTGGGAGCACTTTATGTAGAGTTTATGTTTTTTATTTATGTTAATCATTATATGTATTCGGTGAAGAGAGCGGAGGCTACAACCGGAGGGGGAAATATGTGTGACATGGGGGAGACTGATAGACGAACGAAGAAGAAAGATGACAAAGGTTAAACTAAAGGTATAAAAATGATGTCGTTAAACATTAATGGAATGAATAATCCGATAAAGAGGGGCAAAGTGATGTTGAAATGTAGAAAAAGTGAGATGCAAGTGTTTTTTTTGCAGGAGTCACATTTGATAGCACAGGAACATGAGAAACTGAAAAGATTTGGATATGAAAATGCATACTATAGTTCCTTTAAACAGACCCAGAGGAGAGGAGTAGCCACATTAATCAAGAACACAGTAAAGTTTGAATTGACCAAAGAAGTAAGAGACAAGGAGGGGAGATTTGTTCTGGTGAAGGGGAAAATGGAGGGTCAAATGCAGGGCCGCCTGGGAGAAATGTGAGGCCCTGTGCAAGATTTAAATGTGAGCCCCCCCCCCCCCCCCTAAAAGGTAAAAAAAATAATAATAATCATACAGTCAACATATTCTTAAATAATAGCGCTGCCCGAGGCTGGGCATGATACAGTCAACATATAGCAAGAGAGAGAGCGAGAGAGAGCTCCCGTTCTACAGTCAATATACAGTGTTATCGCTGCACAGACCCGGCAATGCCCCTGACCCTCCACCAGAGCAAGGCCAGAGAGAGAGAGATAGAGAGAGAGCATGTCTGTTTGTGTGTGTGTGTTAGAGAGAGAGCATGTATATGTGTGTTAGAAAGAGAGAGAAATATATAGAGAGAGAGCATGTCATTTGTGTGTTAGAGAGAGATATAGAGCATGTCTGTGTGTTAGAAAGAGAGAGAGAGAGAGAGAGAGAGAGAGAGAGAGAGAGAGAGAGAGAGAGAGAGAGAGAGAGAGAGAGAGAGAGAGAGAGAGAGAGAGCATGTGTGTTTGTGTGTTAGAGAGAGAGTGCATGTCTGTGTGTGTGTGTGTATGTTAGGGCCCTTTCTCACTCACTGCTCTGTGTCGAATCAGACCCGGCTCGCATCAGAAAAGGGTGCGTCTGTCTGAGTGAGAACGCTGTCCCCCGTCCCCGCCCCCCGCTGATTCGTCCCCGGGGGCGCTGAATCTGGACCGATGAAATAGGTGGTCTCAGGTGCGCACTAGTGGGGGCGGTTAGGCCTGGCAATTTTGTTTGCCATTGCTATGTCTATACATTGTTCAAATGCATTTATTTCTATTAGACCAGTGGTGCCCAACCAGTCGGCCGTGGTCGACCAGTAGATCAATGACATGCAATATAATTGCCACAAGCGATGGGATAATGTTAGCTTCTGAACAGGCTAGCTAACTAGCGTTAGCCATTGCTGTATACTATACTTTCTTGTTCGAATGCATTTATTTCTATTAGACCAGTGGTGCCCAACCAGTCGGCCGTGGTCGACCAGTAGATCAATGACATTCAATATAATGCATATAATCGATGCAGCAATGTTACTAGTAAAGGCTAAGCTAACTAGCGTTTAGCCGTTAGCTTAGCGCTATCATTAAAACGCTCAAAAGCGGACTCTACAACACCATCCATTCGTGATAAAATGGGGTGGGTTATATTGACAAGGCTTGACAACAGAGGTTCAAATATAACTTCATATTTATTGGCAATTTGTTCATTTTATATCAGCATCCAGAGTCCGCAGTCATTCCTGTTTACATTTTCGAACGTGACATCATCGCCTACGGCAAGCGTAAACGCTCAAAAGGCAAACCGTAAACAGAACCCGAAGCGAACCAAGACTGCAGTGTGTACACAAACTAGAGGGGGGAGAGGGAGGGGGGAGAGGGAGGGGGGGGGGTTCGCACTCTGACCCGGAATGAGGGCGGTACGCGACCGGTACGGACAGAATGAGTGAGTGAGAAAGGGCCCTTAGAGAGAGAGCATGTATGAGAGAGATAAGCAAAGATGAGCCCCTAAAGGATATGTCACCTGACCCCCACGGGAAGCATCCAGGTCTAAGGCTAAGGTGTGCACATGCACGGATACTCTTCCCACCGGGGCCAGCCGACCTACCACCATGAATTTCCCCAGGACCACAAACAGATACGGGAGAATGCGCCGAGAAACAGTAAGAAAGCTTTTATTGCATAAAAATAGATAGTTTAATACAAGGTTATATGTTGATATAAATAACTGGTCGGTTAGCCTATTTAAAAGACCCACGCCTCTTAAGCCTAGGGTAGTCTAAAAAGAGGAAGTGCTCCATGCCCCGTAAACCCACCCCCAGACTGTTACTCCCACCCACGTCACCTATCCCCACCCCTGAGACACTACACACGTGAAGGCAAAAAGAGTCTACCCTGCACATGGGTCTATGACTTATCAAACGTCAACTTAGAATCACACTATACCACACGGTTCACTGCAAACATCCTGAAATAAGCATCGATATCACACTATCCCTCGGGGAGCCACGGCAAATGCTTTAGGGAGAATATAGGTAGATAAATACACACTAAGTGTTCACACGGTAAATTAAGGGGGTTTGGATAGGATAGTGGGTGTTGTTCACCACTAGGGGTTATGACCAGGCCTAGAATATTCCTCCCATATCCTAACCTAGGTCTGGGGCAGTGGAAGCGCTGAGTTACAAACAATACAAAAAGAAAGGTTAATAATAACCGGGGCCCGAAGCTGAGGGCCGGAAGGACGTCAGCCCCTCTCGGCTTCGGGCTAAAAACTGTTCGGTCTGTACTGGGGTGTTTTAGGCCCTCCAAGCACCAGGCGTGCAATAATGTCCTTCCGCCTGTAATGAAAGGCACAGTCAGTAAGAGCAAGGTTCCCCCCTGTTCACGGGTTCGTCACAATGCACAATTGATTAGATATCCTCCATATGATTTAGAAAAGAGAGAAAAAGGTAGTTCACAGAGGATGGAGAATCCACAATACTAGGTTCCAGTCTTCGACAGTATTACTGGCTTTACTGTATGCCGTTCCGATAATCTTCAGCTTCACGCCACTAATAATATTCCTAATTGAAATGCAGTCACCGTTCGTCTAAGTCTTCATTTACCACTCGGGAAAATAGTTCGTTTGTTTAGGCACGTATTCCACTGTCTTGTGTTCTTTACTCACGGCGCCCGGTGTGGCGATAATGTCCCTCCGGTCTGAAGCTCCACTCGTTTCCACTCTGGAGGAAACACCGCAGTCGCCGCTATGAACTGGTTCCACTGGAGGAAAGGTAAAACACAAAAAGAGCAGTGTATCCTCGCAGCCCTGCGTCCTCTGCTAGCGTCCTCTTGACTCCCCTTTTCGTTCTGCCATTGTTCGTCATTGATTCTCCTTTCAGTAGCGCCAGCACTTCCGGGCACCGCCCCCGTCACGCCAGCCAGCCAATCACCTCGCGCTCCCTCCAACGACGCTCCCCAGCTGCGTAAGAAGAAGAGGGCACACATGTGTAGCCTGTATAATGTTTACATACGCTGCCCCCCCCTGGTGGTCCTGCACTCGCCTGCTGTAGCTGTCGTCTGCACAAAATCACCATCCTCCCAAGATGGCTCTCTCCGCTCCCATCAGGACCTCCTGGACTCCACTCCGTCTAAACAAATAACAGGGACAGCATGGTGCAGTACAGCGACGGTACTTCACATATCATTATCAGCTGATATTCACTTGCCTTTTCCATCAGCCAGGTATGCCTTTAGGTCCTCTTCCAGACCATCCCGGGACACGTCATCCTCTTTGGCTCCCGCAGGTATAGACACCCCCCATACAGATACCCCTAGACCCCCACCCGCGACATTTCCCCCCCCCTATTTCGATGGCTGTCCCGGCCATCACAGCTGGACCAAGCTGATGGGGGGTTTGCCCAAGTTGCTGCGCCGGGATCGTCGAGGCGGTCTGGCCTCCAGGGGGACCACTGCAGGCCCGGCTTCGGCCCTTCCATTCCCTCGGCTGCTCCCTCCTTCCTCAGGATTGACAGGTACCTCCACCTCTCCAGGACCTCCTTCCTCAGGACCGACAGGTCCCCCACTTGACTCCAGGCGCCGGGATCGTCGAGGTGGTATCATCTCCAGGGGGACTACTGCAGCCTCGGCTGCCTCCAGCTGCACAGGTAACGGGGGTTCCTCCGCAGGTCTCGGTACAGCGGGGCCAAAGTGAAGCTCTGGGACCGGGAGGATGTAACCGCCCTGGCCGGTCGCTGGGAGCGGCAGGAAGGGGAAGTGGAAACCCTGGGTTTCAAGGGGGGCCCTACCTTCTGCCGGTCCCTCCAGCACTTCATCAGGGTATGAGGGCACCCCCGCTGGACAGGGCCGGAGATTGTTCCGATGCAGGGTGCGACCAGGCCCTTCCTGACCCTCCGGCCGAACCAGATACACGGGTTGGTCGGGTCGGGGCTGTCCGATAATCACATGGGGTCTGGGTACCCACCGGGGTGCCAACTTCCCCTGGGCCCGCCGACGAAAGTTCCTTATCAAGACCCGTTCTCCCGGCAGCAAGGGTACTGCTCGCGCCCCTCGGTCATAACGAGCCTGGTCCCACGGCTGCCTCTTGGTCACATTCGCCTGTACCCGCTCGTAGGCCTCCGTCAGTGTCTGGTGATGGCCCTGAACCCATCCCTCCAGGGTGGCTCTCCGTTGCGGGGGTGAGACATCGTGTATCAAGTCCACTGGCAACCTGGCATGGCGACCAAACACTACAAAATGAGGAGTCATACCGGTACTTGCGTGTATGGCATTATTGTAGGCTTGGACGAGGTATGGAAGCTGATGGTGCCAGTTTGGTTGGATGTCGGGGTCGAGGGAGCCCAGTAGAGAGAGCAGCGTTTGGTTAAAGCGCTCACAGGCCCCATTGCCCTGAGGGTGGTACGGAGTCGTGCGGCTCTTCACGCACCCATACATGTCACACAACTGCTGCATCAGCCGGGACTCAAACGCAGCCCCCTGATCCGTCAAAAAACGTTCCGGACACCCAAAGGGTTGGATCAGCGTTGTCCATAGCGCCTTGACTGTGCTGGACGCCGTCTGATCTTTGGTGGGAACGGCAAAGGCGTAGCGAGAGAACAGGTCAGTCATCACCAGGATGTAGGGATAGACATCGGCCGGCCGGCCCAAGGATAAATAGTCCAAACCCACCACCTCAAACGGGTAGCTACTCCGGATAGAGCTCAGAGGCGCCCGTTGTTCTGGTCCGGCCTTGCTGACTGCACACGTGGGGCACTCCTTGGTCCAGAGCTGCACTGTCTTGCTCATGCCTGTCCAGAAGAACCGTCGCCGCAGCAAGGAGAGTACCTTCTCGGCACTAGAATGGCCAGCGGCCTGATGATAGTCTTTCCAGAGACCCTTGGCCCGACTGAGAGGTACAACCAGCTGGTCAGTGGTCAGATGGGTATCCGGCTCCACCCCTCTCCTCACAATCAGCCCTCTGTGGAGGTTCAGGCACTCCCACTCGGCCAGCAGACCTCGTAGGCCCGGACACAAGGGATGGCGGCGGTCTGGAGGTGGTGTGCCCCCTGGGTCAGCCACTGATGGACTTGTCGCAGGTCCGGGTCCCCCTGCTGGCTCTGTTTCCAGTCCCGTGCCTCCGTGGCTGCCGCCTCCGTGTCCGCAGCTTCTTCCGCCTCCTTCTCCAGCGGGTCCCGTCCTTCCACTGCCTGGACCGCCGTGTTCCCCGTCTCTGGCAACCGAGACAATAGATCGGCATTCTGATTGACAGCCCCTGGCCGGTACTTGATTACGTAGGAGTAGTTCGCGAGCTGGGCCGCCCAGCGCTGCTCGTGTGCCCCCAGCCGGGCCGTTTCCAGATGCACCAGCGGCTTGTTGTCCGTGAAGATAGTAAACTGGGCCCCCCAGAGGTAATCTTTGAATTTTTCGGTCACTGCCCACTTCAACGCTAGCAGTTCCAATTTGAAGGAGCTGTAATTTTGGTCGTTGCGCTCGGTCTGGGACAGGCCACGGCTGGCGTAGGCGATGACCCGCTCCTGGCCCCCCTGCACCTGGGACAGGACTGCTCCCAGCCCCTCCAAGCTGGCATCCGTATAGAGCCTGAACGGCTGGCCGTAATCAGTGAAGGCCAAGATGGGGGCCTCCAACAGGTTTCTCTTCAGCTCCTCAAATGCCTGCTGACAGGGCAGCGCCCAGGTCACTGGTGCAGATGGTCGTCCAGCAGTGCCTTGGAGCAGTCGGTTAAGAGGGGCGGCGATCCGGGCAAAGCCAGGGACGAACCGCCTGTAGTACCCCACGAATCCCA
This sequence comes from Notolepis coatsorum, assembly GCF_963971535.1. NCBI lineage: Eukaryota > Metazoa > Chordata > Actinopteri > Aulopiformes > Paralepididae > Notolepis > Notolepis coatsorum. Next base: position 173,682,194 of record NC_140167.1, read on the forward strand.
GGAATGACTTCACCTGTTTGGCCGTGGTGGGCACAGGCCAGCTGCGGACGGCCTGAGTCTTCTCTGGGTCAGTTGCCACCCCCTGGCCGCTGACGATATGTCCCAGGTACCTCACCTCCCGGTGGAACAACCTGCACTTCCCTGGCTGGAGTTTGAGACCATGCTCCTGCAGGCGATGGAACACCATCTCGAGATGATCCAGGTGGCTCTGAAAGTCGGGGGAATAGACGATCACGTCATCCAGGTATATGAGGAGATGATCATTCACCTGACCACCCAGGCAACGCTGCATCAATCGTTGAAAGGTGGCGGGGGCATTGCACAGACCAAAGGGCATCCGCTCGAACTGGTACAACCCCAGTGGTGTGGCGAAGGCTGTCTTCTCCTGGTCCTCCGGCGCCACTTCTACTTGCCAATACCCACTGGCCAGATCCAGGGTGCTGTACCAGGTCGCCTGGGTCAGATTGGTCAACGATTCCTCTATCCGGGGCAGCGGGTATGCATCCTTGTGGGTCACAGCGTTCAGCTTCCGGTAGTCTACGCAGAAGCGCCAGGATCCATCCTTCTTGCGGACCAACACCACTGGGGCCGCCCATGGACTGGAGCTCTCGCATACCACCTTGCTGTCGACCATCCCCTGCAGCAGCGTCCTCAGCTCTGCGTATAGCTTGGGTGGAATCGGACGGTACCTCTCCCGAATCGGTGGTGCGGTTCCAGTGGGGATATTATGTTGAATCACCTTGGTACGTCCGAAGTCCTCCTCATGTGCAGCGAATACATGGGTCCATCGGTGCAGCAGGGCCGCGAGCTTAGCCTCTTGGTCTCCGGTCAGTCCCTCTCCTCTCAGATCTAGGGCCGGATGGTCGGCAAGGGGGGATTCAGCCACTCGACGCACGTCCACTTCTACCACCCCAGGGCCGGTGTCCCTCAGAATCAGCTGGTTGGTCCCATGGATATCCTGCAGGGGGACCAAGGACACTGTGGCCAGGGAGCACCGCTGGGGGATCAGCACAGAGGAGAGGTGGGGGTTACAAATATGCAATGGCACCTTACCCCCCCATACCCAGCTGATGGATCGAGCCACTCGCCAGCCACGCTCTCCTACCACCAGGTCAGTGTGGTCTTCCACTAACACCGGGCAGTCCAGGCGACTCATCCGTGGACTAACCTCTGCCCATACCACGATCTCCGACTCGGGAGGCACCAGGACAGGGGCCTGCCGCCGCAGTCTAGCTGTGCCGCTGGCCACACCAGCTGGGGGGGTGCTCTGTACCTGCTGACAGAGGTTAAACGCCTTTTCCCACACCCTCCGGGCCGTTGGAGGAACAGTGGAGGTGAAAGCTTCCCGCCCCGGGTGTCCCCCCTGAAATATGCCCTCCCAACATTCTGAGATAACGTTCATGCCCAACAACCCATATTCCGTACTAATACAATCATTGTTTACAATCACCACTCCCCGACCCAGTACCTCAATACCGCCGATGGTAAAGTCCAGAACCACATAGCCCACAAATGGAATTTGTAGCCCATTAGCCGCTCGCAGGGTCAGCCAGGGTAGTCCTCCAGGCCCCTGGAACCCTTCGCCCCCGAAATGGCGCTGAAAGAATGATTTGCCAAATCAAACATCTTACCCCTAATCAGGACCTCTACCTCGGGACAGCGACCCACCATGGTTGGTCTCTGTAGGGCCTCCGTCGTACCTTCTGAACCGGTCACTTGCCCTGTAGTGACCGGGACTGTTGAAAATCCGGGGGAAGTGTGGTCCTACGCACGCAGTACCTCTCAATATGTCCCGCCTCCCCGCAGTTCTTGCAGATCGGCCGACCCTGTTCATCCCACTGGTAGTTTCGCGGCTCCCGGTTGTCAGGGCGTCGGCGCGGCCGTGCAGAGGGTCTAGCTGAAGGGCCTGGCTGTTCCCACCTCTGGGCTGACTCGGGTCCAGGTCCAGAACCCCACATCTGGCTCCGTATTTCCTCGGCAAGGGTGCTCCCCAGCAGTGTCACCTGGTCACGTAGTTCCCTCTGTAGCTCCACCCGTAGCGAGTCTTTCAGCTGTTGTAGGCCGCTCTGGGATACTGCTTCGACGCCGGGAGGTGGGATAGCTGGGGCAGCTCGGGTCTGGCAAGCCGCCGCCACCTCAGTGGATGCTCGTTCCTCCCGCTCAATGGAGCTTGCTTCCTGCCGAACCTCCTCAAAAGTTGCCTTTGGGTTCCGTCTCAGGTGGCGCAGGAATTTGCGCTTGATAGGGCCTTCCCGGAGGCCTTTAGTGAACTGCGCCCTCAGCCTCTTATTTTCCTCCCCTGCCCCATCTGGGTCACTAACCCTCCATAGGTACAGGCACTCTCTAAGGCGCAGGGTGAACTCCTCTATCCCTTCCTTCTCCGCCTGCCTACAACAACAAAAAACCTTCTTGAAGGGTATCAGAAGACCTATGGTCTCCGTACTTTAGGGTTAACGCCCTGATTACTTCCTTAGGGGAAGCTTTAATAGTGGCTGAGAGGAGCATGGCTTCTCTATGTGCAGGGCCATCAAGGGAGCTAAACAGGAAATCTATTCCCTGTGGGGAGGGCAATGTCTGTGCTCGCAAAAAGGCCTCGACCTGGGTTAGCCATTGACTATATTTAGTGGTCCCCGGTTCTCCACTAAACTTAGGGACCCAATGCGACCCCAAGTACCAGGGCATCATGACTGCTCGCATCCCCGCTTCTCTAACATTCTCATCGACCATGTTTGCTGTGGACTATGGGGAAATCCTACCGACTACGCCAAAATATGTCACCTGACCCCCACGGGAAGCATCCAGGTCTAAGGCTAAGGTGTGCACATGCACGGATACTCTTCCCACCGGGGCCAGCCGACCTACCACCATGAATTTCCCCAGGACCACAAACAGACACGGGAGAATGCGCAGAGAAACAGTAAGAAAGCTTTTATTGCATAAAAATAGATAGTTTAATACAAGGTTATATGTTGATATAAATAACTGGTCGGTTAGCCTATTTAAAAGACCCACGCCTCTTAAGCCTAGGGTAGTCTAAAAAGAGGAAGTGCTCCATGCCCCGTAAACCCACCCCCAGACTGTTACTCCCACCCACGTCACCTATCCCCACCCCTGAGACACTACACACGTGAAGGCAAAAAGAGTCTACCCTGCACACGGGTCTATGACTTATCAAACGTCAACTTAGAATCAGACTATACCACACGGTTCACTGCAAACATCCTGAAATAAGCATCGATATCACACTATCCCTCGGGGAGCCACGGCAAATGCTTTAGGGAGAATATAGGTAGATAAATACACACTAAGTGTTCACACGGTAAATTAAGGGGGTTTGGATAGGATAGTGGGTGTTGTTCACCACTAGGGGTTATGACCAGGCCTAGAATATTCCTCCCATATCCTAACCTAGGTCTGGGGCAGTGGAAGCGCTGAGTTACAAACAATACAAAAAGAAAGGTTAATAATAACCGGGGCCCGAAGCTGAGGGCCGGAAGGAGGTCACCTCCTTCCGCTCCCGTAGCCCCTCTCGGCTTCGGGCTAAAAACTGTTCGGTCTGTACTGGGGTGTTTTAGGCCCTCCAATCACCAGGCGTGCAATAATGTCCTTCCGCCTGTAATGAAAGGCACAGTCAGTAAGAGCAAGGTTCCCCCCTGTTCACGGGTTCGTCACAATGCACAATTGATTAGATATCCTCCATATGATTTAGAAAAGAGAGAAAAAGGTAGTTCACAGAGGATGGAGAATCCACAATACTAGGTTCCAGTCTTCGACAGTATTACTGGCTTTACTGTATGCCGTTCCGATAATCTTCAGCTTCATGCCACTAATAATATTCCTAATTCAAATGCAGTCACCGTTCGTCTAAGTCTTCATTTACCACTCGGAAAATAGTTTGTTTGTTTAGGCACGTATTCCACTGTCTTGTGTTCTTTACTCACGGCGCCCGGTGTGGCGATAATGTCCCTCCGGTCTGAAGCTCCACTCGTTTCCACTCTGGAGGAAACACCGCAGTCGCCGCTATGAACTGGTTCCACTGGAGGAAAGGTAAAACACAAAAAGAGCTGTGTATCCTCGCAGCCCTGCGTCCTCTGCTAGCGTCCTCTCGACTCCCCTTTTCGTTCTGCCATTGTTCGTCATTGATTCTCCTTTCAGTAGCGCCAGCACTTCCGGGCACCGCCCCCGTCACGCCAGCCAGCCAATCACCTCGCGCTCCCTCCAACGACGCTCCCCAGCTGCGTAAGAAGAAGATGGCACACATGTGTAGCCTGTATAATGTTTACATACGCTACCCCCCCCTGGTGGTCCTGCACTCGCCTGCTGTAGCTGTCGTCTGCACAAAATCACCATCCTCCCAAGATGGCTCTCTCCGCTCCCGTCAGGACCTCCTGGACTCCACTCCGTCTAAACAAACAACAGGGACAGCATGGTGCAGTACAGCGACGGTACTTCACATATCATTATCAGCTGATATTCACTTGCCTTTTCCATTAGCCAGGTATGCCTTTAGGTCCTCTTCCAGACCATCCCGGGACACGTCCTCCTCTTTGGCTCCCGCAGGTATAGACACCCCCCATACAGGTACCCCTAGACCCCCACCCGCGACAGATATTCAACTTTTAATGGAAGAACAAAACAGAAGGAAAAGATAACTTCACAAAGGCAACATGAATATACATAGATCCAAAAGGACAAAGATCAACACTTAAATCCAAAGAGAAGAGGGTCTATACCAGAGAAAACAAAGTAGCAAGGAGCCAATGGCCGACATCAGCTAAATAGGCTAACTGCAAATAGAGTAGCCAGGTACTGACACCAGGCCACACACAGCTTTGGCCAACGCTACCCAAGCTACACAAACGACCAAGACAATTCACACACAGCACAGTCGTATCTCCAAATGTTGTGAAGTAACATATGTTTTGCCTGGAAAAAAACATTGTTATTAACAAAACATTCGGGAGGGGAAGGAAGGAAGAGTGGGGTAATGTCCAATGGACATCTTACCTGCACCAAGGAACGCAGGGCGAAAGGCCGCAACACAGGTCTCCACGTTGACGAAAGGCCTCTCGCTGGCGGGACAAAAAGAAGCTATGGCCGGGGCCTTGTCATGGTGCAGGCCCGACTACATCTTCTGTCAAAGATGATGTCGTAGTCAGAGTGCCAGGGCCTGCTATTCTCACGGCGAATGTCAATGGTCGTAGCACAAGCTAACAGCTAACTCTAGGCTAACTGATAGCATCAAGCTAACGTTCCCAGCCGAGCGAAAACGAGCAGCTAACGTCGTAGCTAAACAGCTAACTGGCTAACAGTTAGCTCAACCCGGCTATCGCTAACCACTAGCTAACGCAGAAGCAAGCTATGTGGCTACCACTGAAAAACTGTACAACGTGAGAAAAGCAATACAGGCCAACACTTCAGACAGCCGCTGTGTTTTACTCTTCTCATCCGAAGAGGGAAGGGAAAAAGAAGGCAATACACGTCCCACTACAGAGTGGTGTTTACCATAGCGGTGCCGGCAACAAGTCCCTCGCGGACTATAGCCGACTTGAGCATGGAGATATTCTCATAATGAAACACCAAGCTCACCTCCCTCGCACCAGGTGCTGACACCAGGCCACACACCGTTAGCTACTACAACAGCTAGCCGGCCCGTTTGGCTCCCGAGAGAGAGAGAGAGAGAGAGAGAGAGAGAGAGAGAGAGAGAGAGAGAGAGAGAGAGAGAGAGAGAGATATCCACGGCAGGAATAGAATAGAGTGCATTAAAAACTCACCAAACGTCCAAGAGGATGGAGACAACCGCGTGGAGTTGATGAAGTTCATCTGCCGAATGACCGTCCTCTTCATCTTGGCATAACAATGCTGCACGCGCTCTCTCTAGGTTAGCTAACGCTAGTTAGCTTTTAGCTAAGCTAGCTACTAGCCGACATCATCATGGCTATCCCGACTGAACCACACGTTAGCACTCAATATTATAACGTAGCTAAAGCTAACTAGCTGTCCCTGCCTTTAGCCGGGATGGCTAGCCTGACTGAACTGTCTAACATGCAACAACTTTCATCTTCAGTCCATCTGCCGAATGACCGTCCTCTTCGTTTTGGCTGGCATAACTAAGCATAACCTCCAATGCTGCACGCGCGAAATAGTCAAACGCAGCTGACGCACGCCGCCCGGCATACACATGATGTAACCCCTCCCTTCTTGAAACCAATCTGCAGAGCCCCAGAGCTCCAATAGAGAATGGTGCAGAGCCGCAGAGCCAGGAACATTCTACAAACGTGTCTAATGTGAAATATATAAGCATATAAGCAAAACTAGATTTTAGGTCTGTGATGAAAAAGGGCCTCGCGGGAAGGGGGGCCTCGCAAAAATGTTTACAAATAAAAAAAATTTATAAACAAAATAATAAATACGATTTTTTTTTGTTTTTTTTTTGTGCGAGGCCCCCCTTCCCGCGAGGCCCTGTGCGACCGCACTGCTCGCACACCCCCTGAGGCGGCCCTGGTCAAATGGTTACGTTAGTGAATGTTTATGCACCCCCAGAGAGTGAGAGGGATTTATATGAGACCATTTTTGATATGATAGTGATGGAACTAGAAGGGATATTGATATGCGCAGGAGATTTTAATGTGGTATTGAATCACGACTTAGACACCACGAGTACTAGGAAAGCGCGGCCGCAAATCAGCAGATATATGAATATTCAAATGAAGGAAATGGGAATTACAGACGTTTGGAGGGGGATGCACGCCATGGACAGGGAATACACACATTACTCACACCCACACGTGACATATGCAAGAATAGACTATTTTTTGATGACGACGGGGGACAGTTACAGGGTACGGGAGAGCAGAATAGGAGTAGCGGACATATCGGATCACAGTGCCATATATCTGACAGTAGATCTGGAGGGAAGACGGAGGAACACGATCTGGAGACTAAATGTAGGAATACTAAATAACAAGGGGGTGGTGAGTCAGATCAAGGAGGAGATAGCCAGGTATAAGGAGGAAAATGACAATGGGGAGGTCGACCCGAACATTCTATGGGACACACTGAAGGTGGTGATAAGGGGGAAATTGATGGAGAAAACAGCAATGCTGAAGAAAGCCAGAACGGAGACATATCACAATCTGATAGGGAAGCTGAAGGATCTAGAGGGGAGACACCAGATATCAAAAGAACAGGAAACGCTCGGAGAAATCAAAGAAGTGAAGGCCAGGATAAATAGGGAATTATTGATGGAAATAGAAAAGAAAGCGAGGTTTATGAAACAAACGTACTATGAAGGGGGACCAAAAGCGACCAGACTGTTGGCTAGGAGAATCAGGACGCAACAGAAGTTAAACACGATACACACAATAAGAGATACAAAGACTAATGAAATATTGAGGGACCCAGCTGAAATAGAGAGGACATTTAGAGAATACTATGAGAAACTATACACACAGCCAAAGGCAGCGGGAGAAGAGGAAATAGAAGCTTATCTGGAGAAGCTAGAGTTACCATCGATAGGGAAAGAACAGAATGAAGAATTAAATAAAATAATTACGGAACGGGAACTGGAAGAGGCAATTAGTAGAGCTAAAAACAACAAATCTCCGGGGAGCGACAGATTCCCATCGGAATTCTACAAGACATTTAGAACAGAATTAGCACCCATGTTAGGGGCGGCATTCAGACACACGATGGAAGAGGGCAAAATGCCCCCCTCGTGGAAGGAAGCCGTAATCACCACGATACCGAAGGAAGGGAAGGATAGAGAATTATGTAGTAGTTTCAGACCTGTGTCCATACTCAACGTGGATTACAAGATGTATACATCAATAATATCAAAGAGATTCGAGACGTTTATGCCGGACATTATAGATGAAGATCAAACTGGATTCATTAAAGGGAGACAGACACAGGACAACGTGAGAAAGACATTACACATAGTGGAGGAGATACAAAAACAAGGAGGTAGTGCGGTACTGATTAGCCTAGATGCAGAAAAGGCATTCGACAGTGTGAGTTGGACATTTTTATATAAAGCATTGATGATGTTCGGACTAAACGGGAGGGCAATGAAGATGATCAAGGCACTATATCAAGAACTGACAGCGAGAGTTAAGGTGAATGGCAGCCTGACAGATAGAATCAGATTAGAGAGGGCTACCAGACAGGGATGTTGTCTCTCACCAACGCTCTTCGCCGTTTTCATAGAACCACTGGCACAACTGATCAGACAGACCGAGGACATCAAGGGAGTAAGGATAAAGGGAACGGAATATAAACTAGGCCTATTTGCGGACGACGTGATAGTATACATGAGGCAGCCAGACAAGAGCTTCCCGGCACTGATGGATCTACTGAAGGAATATGGCCACTACTCAGGATACAAACTAAACGTGACAAAGACACAGACCTTAGCATGGAACTATACCCCAACGACAGAAATTAGGGAGGAGTACGGGATAAGATGGGGCATGGACAAGATTAAATACCTAGGGGTGAACATCACGAGAGGAGTGGGGAAACTGTTTGAAGCGAACTATACACAGATAAATCAGAACATCAAGAGAGACTTAGAGAGATGGACAGTAATGCCCTTGGACTTCAATTCAAGAATAGAGGTCATTAAGATGAACATACTATCAAGGTTACTGTACCTGTTCCAGTCACTGCCGATACAAATACCACAGAATCAATTCAGGGAGTGGGACAGACTGATATCGAGGTTCATATGGGCGGGGAGAAGACCACGGGTCAGATATAAAACACTACAACTACCAAAGGAAGAGGGAGGGATGGCAGTACCCAGCCTACAAGATTATTATTATGCAGCACAACTGAGAGCAGTGACGTGCTGGTGTAACGACAGATATGAGGCAAGATGGAAAGACATTGAAAAAGAAGGGGAGGGATACAAGCATGGGCGGAGTTTATGGGGGTGCAGGGGGTGCATTGCACCCCCTGGTGGCCGGGGGTGAAATTGCTTTAAAAAAAATATATAAAGAAATCAAGATTATTTTTATTTTAATAAAATTATAATAATTGTGAGAAACAAATCTGAATTCTATTATGTTTTGTTTTACAATACATTCATTTTATAGTAGTAATCATGTCACAATATAAGGCGAACCTTCTGTAGTGTGGCAGTGAAAGGGTTAACGCGCGGCCAAGCACCACCATTCGCAGCAGCAGCAGCAGAATGCCCCGCGCGATAGTACATTGTAACGCTTGTACAAAGCCACTTATTCTGAGATGATAATTAATGTATCTGGATAACCAATGCACGGATTTTGTCGAGGCAGGTAGCGTTATTTCGGGAAAATTGATATCTATAGTCTGGTATATTTTTCGTCCACGAAAAATGGAGGCTGTAATAATTATTATTGCTCGAGAGTCTCTATGAATAATAATAATTAGAGCCTCCATTTTTCATGGACGAAAAATATACCAGACTATAGATATCAATTTCCCCGAAATAACGCTACCTGCCCCGACAGAATCCGTTCATTGGTTATCCAGATACAGATGAATTAGCATCTTAGAATAACAAATGTAAAAGACAAACGCAACATCTTTTTCTTTTCTTTTCTCCAGCGCGACCAGCACATCTTTCGTTGGATTGGCATGTCTAATAATGCTGTTACACTGTAAAATTTTGCACCCTAAAGTTACAATAAATTACTGGCAATATTTTGCATGACTTTTACAGTAAGATTCACAATAATTTACTGTGAATGGCTTCACAGCAATGTGTTGTAATTTCACAGTAATGGTAGTACAATACATTGTTGTAATTTCACAACTTCATACTGTAAGAAATTACTGTGATATTACAATAAATTACTGGCAATATTTTGCATGACTTTTACAGTAAGATTCACAATAATTTACTGTGAATGGCTTCACAGCAATGTGTTGTAATTTCACAGTAATGGTAGTACAATACATTGTTGTAATTTCACAACTTCATACTGTAAGAAATTACTGTGATATTACAATAAATTACTGGCAATATTTTGCATGACTTTTACAGTAAGATTCACAATAATTTACTGTGAATGGCTTCACAGCAATGTGTTGTAATTTCACAGTAATGGTAGTACAATACATTGTTGTAATTTCACAACTTCATACTGTAAGAAATTACTGTGATATTACAATAAATTACTGGCAATATTTTGCATGACTTTTACAGTAAGATTCACAATAATTTACTGTGAATGGCTTCACAGCAATGTGTTGTAATTTCACAGTAATGGTAGTACAATACATTGTTGTAATTTCACAACTTCATACTGTAAGAAATTACTGTGATATTACAATAAATTACTGGCAATATTTTGCATGACTTTTACAGTAAGATTCACAATAATGTACTGTGAATGGCTTCACAGCAATGTGTTGTAATTTCACAGTAATGGTAATACAATACATTGTTGTAATTTCACAACTTCTAACAGTAAGAAATTACTGTGATATCACATTATTCTGTTGTATATATATTACAACAATATATTGTGACTTCACAACATCAAATTGTAAGACATTTATTGTAATATCACATTATTTTGTTGTATATATATTACAGCAATGTATTGTGACTTCACAACATCAAATTGTAAGAAATTACTGTAATATCACATTATTTTGTTGTATATATATTACAACAATGTATTGTGACTTCACAACATCAAATTGTAAGAAATTACTGTAATATCACATTATTTTGTTGTATATATATTACAACAATGTATTGTGACTTCACAACATCAAATTGTAAGAAATTACTGTAATATCACATTATTTTGTTGTATATATATTACAACAATGTATTGTGTATTTACAATAGCCTACATGTATTTTTGTAGTCCAGCTCCAGTACACTTCCTGAAGGTCACACTTTGGTTTCCTGTCGTGTTTAATCAGGTCATCCTATTGTATCTTGACATGAAACTATTGTATGAGCTTCCTCCAGAAGTATACTGGAGCTGGAGACTATAGAGTTATGCATGTCTATCATTGTAAATTGACTGTTATTTTGCCAAATTATATAATATAATAATTATTATTTTTCAATTATTTTGTTGGCAAGTCTTTTGCATTACTTTTCAGACTTGCCAACAAAATAATTGAATAATAATAATTATTATATTATATAATTTGGCAAAATAACAGTCAATTTACAATGGTATGCATAACTGTATAGTCCCCAGCTCCAGTATACTTCTGGAGGAAGCTCATACAATAGTTTCCTGTCAAATACTATTGGATGACGTGATTAATCATGACAGAAAACCAAAGTGTGAGCTTCTGCCAGGAAGTATACTGCGCTGGACTTCAAAAATGCACGTAGGCTATTGTACATTAAAAACAACAGTCCAAACGCACAAATGAGGTAAGCCAGCATTTATTGTCAAAAGACAGAATTATTACAAATAATTACACGAGGTAAGCCGGCATTTATTGTCAAAAGACAGAATTATTACAAATAATTATATACAAAGAATTATATTCTTATTCTTGAAATGGTAAATGGCTGTTTTCTTTTTTACAATTTGTGCACATTTTACCCATAGGAAAATCCTGCTCGTTGTACAAGTATCGCAGAGAAAATTCAAAGGTACTCAGTTGCACAAGAGTTTCGGACAGAGAAACGCAATGGTTTGAAAGCTCGGCGTTGCTAATAAACATTTTAAATATTATTTTATAAACTGCTGGTCAACACTGCTCAAAATGGCTTTAGCTGACTGATGCGCCTTGCACATTGAGCGTTTCGCCAGTTCTTCAGAGTTAATTATGGGATTTTATTGTCAAAAGACAGAATTATATTACAAAGAATTATATTCTTATTCTTGAAATGTTAAATGGCTGTTTTCTTTCTTCTTTTATATACAATTTGTGCACATTTTACCCATAGGAAAATCCCATATTAACTCTGAAGAACTGGTCCTCTGCGAAACGCTCGTTGTACAAGTATCGCAGAGAAAATTCAAAGGTACTCACAGTTGCACGAGAGTTTCGAACAGAGAAACGCAATGGTTTGAAAGCTCTGCGTTGCTAATAAACATTTACAATATTATTTTATAAACTGCTGGTCAACACTGCTCAAAACGGCTTTAGCTGACTGATGCGCCTTGTATGACGAGCGTTTCGCCAGTTCTTCAGAGTTAATTATGGGATTTTATTGTCAAAAGACAGAATTATTACAAAGAATTATATTACAAAGAATTATATTCTTATTCTTGAAATGGTAAATGGCTGTTTTCTTTTTTACAATTTGTGCACATTTGACCCATAGGAAAATCCCATATTAACTCTGAAGAACTGGTCCTCTGCGAAACGCTTGTTGTACAAGTATCGCAGAGAAAATTCAAAGGTACACAGTTGCACGAGAGTTTCGAACAGAGAAATGCAATGGTTTGAAAGCTCGGCGTTGCTAAACATTTTAAATATTATTTTATAAACTGCTGGTCAACACTGCTCAAAACGGCAAAACTAAGACAAAGTAATCATATTCGTAAGTAAAATGGTAAATGGCTGCTTTTTTTTCTTCTTTTTTTACATATTTGTGCACATTTTACCCATAGGAAAATCCCATATTAACTGTGAAGAACTGGTCCTCTGCGAAACGCTTGTTGTACAAGTATTGCAGAGAAAATTCAAAGGTACTCACAGTTGCATGAGGGTTTCGGACAGAGAAACGCAATGGTTTGAAAGCTCGGCATTGCTAATAAACATTTTAAATATTATTTTATAAACTTCTGGTCAACACTGCTCAAAACGGCTTTAGCTGACTGATGCACCTTGTACGACGAGCGTTTCGCCAGTTCTTCAGAGTTAATTAAGGGATTTTATTGTCAAAAGACAGAATTATTACAAAGAATTATATTCTTATTCTTGAAATGGTAAATGGCTGTTTTCTTTTTTACAATTTGTGCACATTTTACCCATAGGAAAATCCCGCTCGTTGTACAAGTATTGCAGAGAAAATTCAAAGGTACTCACAGTTGCATGAGGGTTTCAGACAGAGAAACGCAATGGTTTGAAAGCTCGGCATTGCTAATAAACATTTTAAATATTATTTTATAAACTTCTGGTCAACACTGCTCAAAACGGCTTTAGCTGACTGATGCACCTTGTATGACGAGCGTTTCGCCAGTTCTTCAGAGTTAATTATGGGATTTTATTGTCAAAAGACAGAATTATTACAAAGAATTATATTCTTATTCTTGAAATGGTAAATGGCTGTTTTCTTTTTTACAATTTGTGCACATTTTACCCATAGGAAAATCCCGCTCGTTGTACAAGTATCGCAGAGAAAATTCAAAGGTACTCACAGTTGCATGAGGGTTTCAGACAGAGAAACGCAATGGTTTGAAAGCTCGGCATTGCTAATAAACATTTTAAATATTATTTTATAAACTTCTGGTCAACACTGCTCAAAACGGCTTTAGCTGACTGATGCACCTTGTATGACGAGCGTTTCGCCAGTTCTTCAGAGTTAATTATGGGATTTTATTGTCAAAAGACAGAATTATTACAAAGAATTATATTACAAAGAATTATATTCTTATTCTTGAAATGGTAAATGCTGTTTTCTTTTTTACAATTTGTGCACATTTGACCCATAGGAAAATCCCATATTAACTCTGAAGAACTGGTCCTCTGCGAAACGCTCGTTGTACAAGTATCACAGAGAAAATTCAAAGGTACACAGTTGCACGAGAGTTTTGTACAGAGAAACGCAATGGTTTGAAAGCTCGGCGTTGCTAATAAACATTTTAAATATTATTTTATAAACTGCTGGTCAACACTGCTCAAAACGGCAAAACTAAGACAAAGTAATAATATTCGTAAGTAAAATGGTAAATGGCTGTTTTCTTTTTTTTTTTTACAATTTGTGCACATTTTACCCATTCACACACCGACGGGAGCATGTAGGGGTTAAGTGTCTTGCTCAAGGACACATCGACGCGCTGCCCGGGGAGGAGCGGGAATCTCCGGATTGCCAGATGACTGCTCTACCTCCCGCGCCACTGTCGCCATGAAACTAGTACTTCCAGGTCTTACCCGAAAATGGAACTAATGAATACACTTTATGCACTCACTCAAAAGAACAAAAGAGGCACTCAAAATAACAAAAGAGGCGCAGGGACGACAGGAGCATGACAATTGTCTTTGCAAACCATTCAAAGTCTATGAGCTTCCGAAGAAGGGTGTTCACGTCAGGGGACGACAGGAGAAGGACGATTGTCTATACAGATGCAGACCATTCAAAGTCTATGAGCTTCCGAAGAAGGGTGTTCACGTCAGGGGACGACAGGAGAAGGACAATTGTCTTTGCAAACCATTCAAAGTCTATGAGCTTCCGAAGAAGGGTGTTCACGTCAGGGGACGACAGGAGAAGGACAATTGTCTTTGCAGACCAAAGTTTATGAGCTTACTTACGAAGAAGGGTGTTCACGTCAGGGGACGACAGGAGAAGGACGATTGTCTATGCAGATGCAGACCATTCAAAGTCTATGAGCTTATGAAAAAGGGTGGTCACTTGAGGGTTGATGGCGCTTCGCTTCTTTGCCCTGGAGCCTTTCTCCGGGTTGATGCCCAAGAAGAACCTGTTAATAAGCAAAGATACGTTTCAGTTTTAAATAGACTCAGCATTTATCAAGGTGCTCACCTGTGTTTTTTCATGGTACCTCTAACATAATGTTTACTCATCCGAATTTTGAAGCCATACTATAATGTGAATTAAACCATTATGTCAATTTCTTAACAAGATAGCAGCAACATCAAGTGATGGTGTGGTCCCAATTCACATAGTTGGTTCCAGGCTTCATACTCAAAGCATTTAATCTACTTTATGGCCTCTGTAGAAAGGCATGGACTTAATAGCCAGATAGTCTTTGCATGATAAGTCTTACTGATGACATTGATCATGTGTTCAGAGTGTTAAAATACCTTTGGATGAACTCAAGTGTGTATGATCCAACGGAAGGATACTCCAGGTTGAAGACATAGTAGCTGGTGAATAAAGCAGCTACCCCATGCAAAAATAATGGGTGTGGGCCCATCACAACTTCTCCCTCGATGGATAGCATCCATCCAGAAGGCTGCATTGCGTCACCTGAAATGAACAGATACCCCGTCATGCGTTGTTGTGGATAGGTATACATTCCTGCAAGGACATGACACAGAACTAAGGCTGTCTTAAATACTTCAAAGCTTCGTTCGATGGGCATGGGATTCGAATATGAAAATAAAATTCGATTATTAAAAAGAAAAAGAAAAATGCATATATATATATATATTTTTGCCAAATCAACTCTGCCTCTCTTACAACAAGCAATGCTGTCTCTTATTTAAGATGAGGTCGCACTGACAGATTTGTGTTCATTGTGCTGCTTTTATAAAGCCTCAAATGACGGCTTACAATATTTCATGAAAGCAAAGTGTTTTGTTTGTCTAAGATTTAAAAAGGTTTCAACTTTACAGCACTGACAAAGTTGAACATGAGACATGCCAGCTCAGGATATTATTTATAAGCGTCATATGTGTGCCGTATCACAAACTGCCTTCTGTCAGATTTTCCCCCTCGATGCAAAGGAACACAAGCTCATCCCTGAACATTATTACCTTGAATTATCAAACAGGGGGTGCTTGGGAGTGCTGCAGTATTCACATCAGCAACAGTGGCACAGGTCTGCAACAAAGTAACACACAATAGCAGATTTAACATTATGAAAGGATGAAGATAAGCTAATCCACGCACTACAGCTCACCACACATCAGCTCGGCCCATTTGGAGCAACTTGGGGGTTAAGTGTCTTGCTCAAGGACACTTCCGACATGCGGACAGTCAGAGCCAGGATTCGAAGCACCAACCCTACGGTCGATGAACGACCATCTCTACCAACTGAGCTTCAGTCGCCCCTAATGTAATCACTCGCATTTCAAATATTTTAATATTTAAATAAACGTACATCAACTTCGAGCAGTAGTTTCTCCGTAGGCTCCTTGAAGTACACCATAAGGAGCAGGACGATGCAGGCACTGATCTCCGAAACCTCTGGATGATATCTGGCCAGAACATCCCTGATCTTCGTGTTGTCCAGTTTCTGGCAGAACTGCAGGATGGTCCGTCCTCGATGACACAGGGCATCTTTGATCTTTTGAAGGACATCGGTGTCTGTCAGGAGGCCAAAGTGGGAGAAAAGCCCCGTCTGAGAGAAGAGAAAAGGCCATTCTTCTTTGACCGCCACCATCGTTGGTGCAGGCATTTTATTCAAGTAACGCCGCAGGATGACGTAGGTCCTCTCCATCAGAAGTTCTGCTCTCGCTGTCCCACCCATCCCTTCCTCTGTGTACAGACATACAAACCAAGTAACAACAATTAGATTTGATGTTGCCACATCTGGGAAATTGAGTGGCAAACCTTTAATTGTATTACTCATTCTGAATATTAAGGTGGCCTTTTTGCTTAATGTGGGATATTTATTCATGGTGTCAATTCACCAAAAGTAAAGTAGATTGCATGCCTGAGTAGATGTTCTGCAGATCCCTTTTCAAAGCCGCCATGGTTTCCTCTGTCTCCCCGTCCGGTAAGCTTGCTGGGCCCCACCTCACACACCTAGGGATAGGAAGGAATCATAGGCAACCTCTTAGTGGAATACATAAAAAAAAATATATTTTTTTTATCATTCTTTCCAAAAGAAAAAAGGCCTCTAACGCTAATGGCACGCATACCAGAGGCTAACTGCCTACGAAAACAGGCACAGAAGCACTGAAAGAGGATTTCACCCATCTAATGAACACACTAGACTAGACAAATATCAAGATGTATCCATCAGTGGACCAATTGCATGCTTTTGCAGAGGACAAGAAGCCTTCAGACATTAAGCACCCCCCACAGCCCAAATGGAATGATAAAAAAAAACTATATATAAATATATATATATATTCTACTTTTTATTTTATTTTTGTCGACTAACTGCACATTTTGGCCAATCATAGTCGACTATCCAAATCCTTAGTCAGGGACAGCCCTAGAAATTATATTAAAAAAAAATCTACACATAATTTAAACATTCAATCCAAATAACCTAAGTTAGTCTAGCATTGGCAGTGCCACTTTAACCCCTAATTGCTGCGAGCGTGAATGGAGAGGACACTGGCGCCGTTTGTTTTGCCACCCCTACCCGTATTGGTCAACAGGACCTCTCGTCAGCCTGGACTCTCCTGCCACGCCAGTGGGCCGTCTTTCCTCTCTGCCTCTGCGGCGTCTAGCCAGAGTGTTGTTCCTGCTTTTATACTCCACTCTTGTTTTTACTTGTTGGAGAAGAGAGTGGCATCCATCTCCAACCATTTCACCTCGCCTGCTAATGTCAGCAAAGGTGTCAGGATGGCTCCTGACAATTGTTCGGACGATACTGAGGCACGTGGTTCTGGTTGGGTTGTGCTCGTGCTCCATCATCTGATCCACCAAAGCGTTCACAAAGGCCCTTCTCTCATCTGGCTTTGGTCTCTGTTCTTTTTCCACTGCACGTTGAATGGCTGTTGACATCCGGTTCCAGTTGACACAAAAGTCTACATGCCATGCGCTGCCAGGCTGTGAAGAGTTTGGAGTGCTTGGGGGGCTGCACAACAGAGAGTGCGTGAATGATTGCATAGAGGTGTTCGGAGAGGACAGAGTGTTCACAGAGCTCGTTGTTGGGGAACTTGAAGCAATTGGATGTGTTGGGGAACTTGAAGCAATTGGATGGGGAGGGAGCACCTCCATATTAAGGGTTACTAACCCTAGAAGGGACAAAAACAGTTATGCCAATGTTCCAAGGGCATAGTTCCAAGTGTCACGCAAGTCTAAATATGAATTTACCTTTCTTAAGACCATCCATCAGCTTCCGACACTGGATTGGTTTGAGGTGTCGGACCAGATCCACCCTCTCCATTAAGGCCAGATCTTCGACACTCTCCACTCCAAGATCCTCAAGTAGGGTGGTCAGTAAGTCATCAGGGAGGCCCGGTAAATATGACCAAACTGCTTCCTTTATAGCTTCCATTACCTAGTCTCATTGATTAGGGTCAATCATGAATCAGTTTGTGCATATTCCCTACTTGTCTGTTTGCAGTGCACTATATGCGGTTAACTGCCAACATGTGCTCGCTATACAATCAACAATACAAAATCAACTATCTTAAGGTTACTTGATATCCTGCTCCACTTACGTCTGTCCTCACGTCTGTCATATCCTCCCTTTCCTGTTTAAACTGCTCCTGGAAAAGAATGGTGGAGCGCAATAAGCATCTGATCGTGCACGTTGTATGCTGGAAGAGGATAGTAGTCCAGTACATCTTTGTGCTTAATGCACACGTAATCCTCTTGGGCCACTCCTAAGTCACAGTACACACCCATGTCAATCAACTTCACACAAATGTGTTTCTCTGAGACAAAGTGGACAGAGTTTTGGGCAACAATGACCAGCATAATCTTCCCCATGTGAAGTCCTTCATCACTGTTCCCAAACAAGATGAACATCCCCTTTCTGTAGTCTGTGCCTTTGACTGTAACATTGTTACAAGCCACTGCAGACTGAGACTCAAATTGACAACTGGCTACAGATGCCCTGATCTTGTTGTTGTAATCATCCAAATAAAAGGCAGTCCCCTTCTCTACCTGTATAACAGGAGGAAACAAGTTTCCCGCACTCAGGTAGGCCTGGAGGAGTTGGTGTCTCTCTGCTAGTGTTTTGCACAGATTTTTGAAATTGTGCAATTTTCTGGCACACTGTTTGAAAAAAGTGTGTTTGCTTTCAAACCGCAGAGTCCACAGGCGAATAAGTGGGCCAAAGTGGATGATTAGATCTGGATAATGGCCAATATAGTGATGCTTTGGCCTCAGGGGGGCATTGGGGAAGAGCCTTTTCCTGTTGCATATGTACTCCTCTGTGATGACTTTCAGATATGCTACCTGGCCTTCTGTAATGACTGGTGCACAGATAAGCTCAACCATCTCTCTCAGCTGCAAAATGAGCTGCCACACCTCATTGTCACAGGGATCTTTAATCCTGCCACCCACCAAGAGAGGGAGTAATCTAAGGAAACACCAGTTTTGAACTGCATGCCCACTTAGTTTGTCACTGCTGGGAGAGAGGTCTGCTGGTTTGTCCCTACCATCGTTCCCTTCATATCGGAACTTGTTTTTGCACCGATTTAACTGCAGGTAAGTAAAATGATTCTCCTGGACTAAATGGCGAATATATAAAGGAAGGTCATAAGCCATGACTCCCTCAAATAAATCATGGCCTAGACATGGTGGGAGGCCAGGCTGGCAAACATGGAAATGAGAAAGCTGGTTGAAAGGAGAGTCAAACTTGATACCGCATACAGAGTCTGTGGTACTAGTTTCCAGGTCTTGCAAATTACTTGTGTATGATTGGACCGTTCTTGTGGCACCACACAACACTGGATTCTTCACAAAATCCTCTCTCTGTACCTGACAGTAGCGACAAAAATATTTAGATCGACTGAAGTTTTCTAAAAATCCCCCAATAGAATGGGATCCTAAGTTGTCTCCTGCAATGGCAACCAAAGAGCCCTTTAGTACAGTGCCATCAGATATGACTACACCTCTCTCCTCCAGGATTTTGAGGTCCTCAATCAGATGTGCAAAAACCTTTTTTAGCCCAAAATACTTAAAGTCCTGCTCCCTACATAAGAGAACAAGTTGCATTTGATCTATAGAAGATCTATTGTGAGGCAAGATGTCAGTCAGGGTTAGGTAAACAGCTAAGACCTTGTGCTTTTTCTTCCCTGAGCCCAGTGGATTAACAACCTCGAAGGCATCTTGGTACAGTATCAAACCAAGTGAGGAAGGGTCAGCTTTCAACATTGGATTACTTTGAAATCCTTCTCCATCCTTGACATCCTGATAGACAGCATCAGTAGATTGCTGCAAACGTGTCATGTTATACTGTTCTCGTAGAGACTCGTTTTTGAACAGTGTCACCAATGTCTCATGTATAGGTACATACTGAGCAAAGCATTCTTTGTCATTTTCATCATTGCCCAAGAGCAAAGGCACGGGATGAACATGGTTGAAACACTCTTTAAAAGCAGACTTCCTCTTTGTATCTGTACTGAGTCTTCCCTTGTTAAAAAGTGTGAGTAGATCATCTCTGTTCACTTCATCAACCATGCTGCTTATAGTGGCCTGAGGGATTCAAAGTTTCTTCAATTTCTCACTCAGAACGTTAAGTGTATGAGACAGGCCAAGTTCATGAGCAATTTGAAAGTCCTCAATAATGGTTTGTATGGTGCTTGCCGGTAAGAGTAGCTTAGATTGCAATTTCAAATAGAAAAGTGTAAGGTTATGTAAAAAAAGGGTTTCGTCCACAGCTAATGGCACTTCTGGTTCATCATGTTCACCAGCAGCTTCTGAATACGTCTGACTGGGTTCTGGCAATGACTCTGTAGACTTGTCTAGTACCAAGTCATCTAAAACTGAATCCTTGTGTTTCCTGGAAATATGTGAAGCAAAAGTCATTACGTTTGTGAACCTGCAATCACAACCTCTAAATGGACATGGCGATTCCATTCCTCCCTTTATGTGTGTCTTCAAATGCTTGATAAGAGAGGCTAAAGTGTCACACTTAAATGCACAAGCCTCAAGCACACATTTCAAGGATGTGTCAGGTGGTAGAGCTGATCTAGGTCTAGGCGGCTGACCAGCTTGCAGGTAGCACCTATGCAGCCTATATATATGAGATCTCAGTGCTGCGTGTTTTCTGAACCTCTGTGAGCAGTCAGGTATCCCGCACTGATAACGATAATTGGGGGCGTTACTGTGGAGCTGCGCGTGCTGGACAAAGGTATGCACACTCTCAGACACATGCTGACATCGAATATATTTACAGTGGAACATTGTTGTGCGTGCTATAGTTACCTACCCAATCATTACATCTGCCTCACACTGAACACTGGTTAGCCTGGCTGCCTCACTGAACAAGATGCCACTGAACAGGATACTGTATGTTAAAGACCTCTCTGATGACCTAGAAAAAAGGAAACCAGAGAAAGGAGAGATTACAGTTTGCATGCAGATTATGAACGTATACTATAGGCTAATCTCAGGTGTACTGCACAGGAAACAAATAGTCTATAAACTACGATCTGTGTTGCATATAGGCCTACCTATACAACCAGGAAGCAATCCGTGCATGGATCTGGGGAGACGTCAGTGCAGATTACTGTCCTGTACGCCTTGTCGGCCGGAAAGATTCAGGCAGGCAATCAGTAGGCAGGCCCTAGGACAAGGGAGGGAGGCAAGAGGAAAGAAAAAAAACACAGGGAACGACGCATAAATTCATGTCAAACAGTACTGGATGAGGTGATTAATCTCAGGTGTACTGCACAGGAAACAAATATAGTCTATAAACTACGATCTGTGTTGCATATAGGCCTACCTATACAACCAGGAAGCAATCCGTGCATGGATCTGGGGAGACGTCAGTGCAGATTACTGTCCTGTACGCCTTGTCGGCCGGAAAGATTCAGGCAGGCAATCAGTTGGCAGGCCCTAGGACAAGGGAGGGAGGCAAGAGGAAAGAAAAAAAACACAGGGAACGACGCATAAATTCATGTCAAACAGTACTGGATGAGGTGATTAATCTCAGGTGTACTGCACAGGAAACAAATAGTCTATAAATTAGTATTGTTTGTCTAGCAGTGTCGAGCTTGAGTGTTATACTCCGAGTACATACTGTAGTATAGACAGCATAGTTGGTGGTAGTATAGACATGGTAGCATAATAGTAAAATTCAGTAAGACAGTTATTATTAGTTAAAATTCTGATATTGAAGAAGTTTTGGTTGATAAAGTGGGCAGTTTATCCTGTGCTGAAAAGTCTCCATTCCAATAGAGAGAGTATATATTTTAGTGTTTATTTGATTGATTTGGCCTTTTATTTATTATGTTTCCACAGTTATTTCCTCATACTTTATTAACATTTTGTACATAATACAAGTTCATGTTAAAATGATGACACAAAAAGCCAGACCGAGGGCTTGTTTCATAAACAAACTGAACTTTCTTTTGCCTGCCTATACTGTATTTGTTTGGTGGAAACCTGATCATAAAGTAAAGTAAAAAAAAAAAGAAAAAGTAGTGTGCTATTTTTGTAGTGTAGCTTGCTACATTTATCTGGGGATAGCTTCCATTGTAGTTGAGCTATATTTAATCGAGTGTAACTAGTGTAGCTTACTACATTTTCCAAGTAGCTTGCCCATCACTGGCTAAATGCTGCATGTAGCTAGTTAGCTGAACTGAAGCTATATAGGTAGCCAGGTAGCTAAATGGCTGGCTATACTATAGCTCCAGTTCAGAACAACACTTTTTCACTGGTAGTTTGTGGAAATGAACCAACTTTCCTCTCTTTCACACGGTAAAATTAGTTTGAACAGCCAGGAGCAATATAAAAAAAAACACAGTGGTCCCGTTGTTTGGTAGGCAACGTTGCATTACCCAACAGAGGTCAGAAATAGCTAACAGCTAACATTAGCAGCAGGCACGCATAACGTGTAAAAACGCATAACCATGTAAAAAACGAACACAGCACTACTCCGCTGGCGTTTGCAATCGAAATCATAGATACAGAATAATATCCACCATCGACTTTATCATGCACTACTCACGTTTTATTGTCGATTAACGATGCAGAGACACAGCACACGCTGATACAACAATGGAGGAAGGTTGCAGGTATTCTGGGAGGCGAGGTACAGGTGTAGTGCATTCTGGGAGGCGCCCGCCCAGGAAGCTGGTGTGTGTGCAGGCAGCCTAGACAAGTCTCAACATGTCTCCTAATCATGCATTATATAGTGGCCCCCAATACGCAGGTGCAGAACGGGTACTGATTGATTGATTGATTGATTGAAAACTTTATTAACAGATTGCAGAATGGGTACAATACAGTACAGCTCAATACACACAATTGTTAAGGGGATGCAGACCAGAGAAAGACTTTCGTCTTGTTTACATCAGGGTCCCCCATTTTCAATTCATCAGGACATACATCGTCATCATCATTTATTTATTCGTACATGGAATTACCACAGTCCAACAGTACATATAATTCACCAAATACCATGGCCGAAAGGAACAGGAAGAAGAAAAAATCTTCTACACCTGCCCCTACACACACACAACACACCAATAGACTTATTGTGTAAAACAAACAGAATATGCATTTTGCAAAAATGGAAACATCAACACAACCAAATTAAATCAACATAAATAAACCCATTTTGTGTATCTATCAGCAAACTACATATTTCGGTTCATTCATTTACACACACACACACACACACACACACACATACATGACATACAGACAGTACTGCTACATCTATACATTTATGAAACCGTACATTAGGTGGGGTGGGGTGGGGGGGGGCTGTACATTTGTGGTTGGTTGGGTGGGTGGGGTGGGGGGGTTGGGTAGGTTGGGTATAGGAGGGGTGGGTGGACACTGTACAACTGTATACAAGCACATTGGAATATTGACAAAACCATGTTTGGTAATTTACTGTACATTGGAGGGGGTTGGGTTAGGACATTTACAGGGGCCAGTTTCGAATTGCAGTCTCCCGTATAGGTGTTCTTTGAGAGTGGTTTTGAAAGTGGGTAGTGATTCACATTCCTTTACAGCTTTGGGTAGGGCGTTCCACATTGATGTGGCATAATTGCGAAACATGTTTAGTCCCTGATTGAGCCGAATCTGGGTACCAGGCCCATTGCATGTTGCTGTACTCTGTCGTCTCTAAGCCATCCTAGGTTGTCAAAGTGGGCAGGGGTGAGGTGGGTTCTAGGAGTAAGGTCAAGCATGTAGTCTGACCAGTTTGTTTTGAGATGTTTGTGTAGCAGGGTGGATTATCCCTATGAACTTTCACCAGGTAGGGGGAACGCAGCATGCAGATCTGAGTCCAACTGAATCCCTGACTTTAGTGCAGGAGTAGAGTGGAGCTTTAGCAGAGTGGTGGATGGGGCCTATAGGATTTACTAACCTAGGGGTAGTGAGCTGGTCCTTCTTGCCCTCCAGGGCGACTCGCAGTAATTCCCCACACACCCACACTTCTCCTAATACTACCCGCACCCTCCCACACCTGGTGGCAGTAGTGATAGATGATATACTTTCTCCCCAAAGCAGTACCTTTCCTTGCTGATGAGCAGAGACCTGTCCCAATGATATAGGCTCCCCTGTTAGGGAAGTTTAGGCTGCAGAGGACTATGATGGTCCAGTTCTACACTGCCATCATCCAGTCCATCCTCACCCTCTCCATCATCACCTGGTTCCCTGCAGCCACGGTCAGGGACAAGGCTGCAGCGGGTGATACGATCAGCGGAGAGGGTGATCGGCTGCCCCCTTCCCTCCCTCGAGTCCCTACATTCCTCCAGGGCCTTGAGGAGGGCGAGGAAGATCATGGCAGACCCCGCCCACCCGGGTCACGACCTCTTCACCATGCTTTTCACCCTAGCAACCACCTAGAAACACCCTAGCAACCACATATAACACCCTAGCAACCACCTAGAAACACCCTAGCAACCACTTATAACACCCTAGCAACCACCTAGAAACACCCTAGCAACCACATATAACACCCTAGCAACCACCTAGAAACAACCTAGCAACCATATATAACACCCTAGCAACCACCTAGAAACACCCTAGCAACCACTTATAACACCCTAGCAACCACCTAGAAACACCCTAGCAACCACTTATAACACCCTAGCAACCACCTAGAAACACCCTAGCAACCATATATAACACCCTAGCAACCACCTAGAAACACCCTAGCAACCACTTATAACACCCTAGCAACCACCTAGAAACACCCTAGCAACCACTTATAACACCCTAGCAACCACCTAGAAACACCCTAGCAACCACCCATAACACCCTAGCAACCACCTAGAAACACCCTAGCAACCACCTAGAAACACCCTAGCAATCACTTATAACACCCTAGCAACCACCTAGAAACACCCTAGCAACCACCTAGAAACACCCTAGCAACCACTTATAACACCCTAGCAACCACCTAGAAACACCCTAGCAACCACCCATAACACCCTAGCAACCACCTAGAAACACCCTAGCAACCACCTAGAAACACCCTAGAAACCACTTATAACACCCTAGCAACCATAGAAACACCCTAGCAACCACCTAGAAACACCCTAGCAACCAGCTATAACACCCTAGCAACCATAGAAACACCCTAGCAACCACCTAGAAACACCCTAGCAACCACATATAACACCCTAGCAACCACCTAGAAACACCCTAGCAACCACTTATAACACCCTAGCAACCACCTAGAAACACCCTAGCAACCACCCATAACATTCTAGCAACCACCTAGAAACACCCTAGCAACCACTTATAACACCCTAGCAACCACCTAGAAACACCCTAGCAACCACCCATAACACCCTAGCAACCACCTAGAAACACCCTAGCAACCACCTAGAAACACCATAGCAACCACTTATAACACCCTAGCAACCACCTAAAAAACACCCTAGCAACCACCCATAACACCCTAGCAACCACCTAGAAACACCCTAGCAACCACCTAGAAACACCCTAGCAACCACTTATAACACCCTAGCAACCATAGAAACACCCTAGCAACCACCTAGAAACACCCTAGCAACCAGCTATAACACCCTAGCAACCACCTAGAAACACCCTAGCAACCACTTATAACACCCTAGCAACCATAGAAACACCCTAGCAACCACTTATAACACCCTAGCAACCACCTAGAAACAACCTAGCAACCATATATAACACCCTAGCAACCACCTAGAAACACCCTAGCAACCACTTATAACACCCTAGCAACCACCTAGAAACACCCTAGCAACCACTTATAACACCCTAGCAACCACCTAGAAACACCCTAGCAACCATATATAACACCTTATTGTGAAATAAGAATAATATAATGTGATATGTTGATATGCTATTGTGAGATTACAACATCTGATGTGATATGACAGAGAAAGACTTTTGTCTTGTTTTTTTTTATAAAATTACAATATATTATTGTGAAATAATAAATAAATTATGTGAAATATTCATATGCTACTGTGAGATTACAAAATGTGATGTGATATTACAGAGGATTTTGATTGCAATATTTTATTGTGAAATAATAAATAAATTATGTGAAATATTCATATGCTACTGTGAGATTACAACATCTGATGTGATATTACAGAGGATTTTGATTGCGGTATCTTATTGTGAAATAAGAATAATATAATGTGATATGTTGATATGCTATTGTGAGATTACAACATCTGATGTGATATTACAGAGAAAGACTTTCGTCTTGTTTTGTATAAAATTACAATATTTTATTGTGAAATAAGAATAATATAATGTGATATGTTGATATGCTACTGTGAGATTACAACATCTGATGTGATATTACAGTGGATTTTGATTGCAATATTTTATTGTGAAATAATAAATAAATTACATGAAATATTCATATGCTACTGTGAGATTACAACATCTGATGTGATATTACAGAGGATTTTGATTGCGGTATCTTATTGTGAAATAAGAATAATATAATGTGATATGTTGATATGCTATTGTGAGATTACAACATCTGATGTGATATTACAGAGAAAGACTTTCGTCTTGTTTTGTATAAAATTACAATATTTGATTGTGAAATAAGAATAATATAATGTGATAAATTGATATGCTATTGTGAGATTACAACATCTGATGTGATATTACAGAGAAACACTTTCGTCCTGTTTTGTATAAAATTGCAATATCTTATTGTGAAATAAGAATAATATAATGTGATATGTTGATATGCTACTGTGAGATTACAACATCTGATGTGATATTACAGTGGATTTTGATTGCAATATTTTATTGTGAAATAATAAATAAATTACGTGAAATATTCATATGCTACTGTGAGATTACAACATCTGATGTGATATTACAGAGGATTTTGATTGCGGTATCTTATTGTGAAATAAGAATAATATAATGTGATATGTTGATATGCTATTGTGAGATTACAACATCTGATGTGATATTACAGAGAAAGACTTTCGTCTTGTTTTGTATAAAATTACAATATTTGATTGTGAAATAAGAATAATATAATGTGATAAATTGATATGCTATTGTGAGATTACAACATCTGATGTGATATTACAGAGAAACACTTTCGTCTTGTTTTGTATAAAATTGCAATATCTTATTGTGAAATAAGAATAATATAATGTGATATGTTGATATGCTACTGTGAGATTACAACATCTGATGTGATATTACAGAGGATTTTGATTGCAATATTTTATTGTGAAATAATAAATAAATTATGTGAAATATTCATATGCTACTGTGAGATTACAACATCTGATGTGATATTACAGAGGATTTTGATTGCGGTATCTTATTGTGAAATAAGAATAATATAATGTGATATGTTGATATGCTATTGTGAGATTACAACATCTGATGTGATATTACAGAGAAAGACTTTCGTCTTGTTTTGTATAAAATTACAATATTTGATTGTGAAATAAGAATAATATAATGTGATAAATTGATATGCTATTGTGAGATTACAACATCTGATGTGATATTACAGAGAAACACTTTCGTCTTGTTTTGTATAAAATTGCAATATCTTATTGTGAAATAAGAATAATATAATGTGATATGTTGATATGCTACTGTGAGATTACAACATCTGATGTGATATTACAGAGGATTTTGATTGCAATATTTTATTGTGAAATAATAAATAAATTATGTGAAATATTCATATGCTACTGTGAGATTACAACATCTGATGTGATATTACAGAGGATTTTGATTGCGGTATCTTATTGTGAAATAAGAATAATATAATGTGATATGTTGATATGCTATTGTGAGATTACAACATCTGATGTGATATTACAGAGAAAGACTTTCGTCTTGTTTTGTATAAAATTACAATATTTGATTGTGAAATAAGAAATAATATAATGTGATAAATTGATATGCTATTGTGAGATTACAACATCTGATGTGATATTACAGAGAAACACTTTCGTCTTGTTTTGTATAAAATTGCAATATCTTATTGTGAAATAAGAATAATATAATGTGATATGTTGATATGCTACTGTGAGATTACAACATCTGATGTGATATTACAGAGGATTTTGATTGCAATATTTTATTGTGAAATATTAAATAAATTATGTGAAATATTCATATGCTACTGTGAGATTACAACATCTGATGTGATATTACAGAGGATTTTGATTGCGGAATCTTATTGTGAAATAAGAATAATATAATGTGATATGTTGGTATGCTATTGTGAGATTACAACATCTGATGTGATATTACAGAGGATTTTGATTGCGGTATTTTATTGTGAAATAAGAATAATATAATGTGAAATCAAAAGATACTGTCTTTTTTACATGTATTTGTTGGGATATTACAGGAGGCCTTAATTACAATATGTTACTGTAAGATAATACTGTTAAATGTTGTGAAATGCTGGTAACTTTTTACAGTGTATTAGAAAATGTGAACTTTTGTTTGTACAGCCTTTGACAACCTACTGTATGCATACGTGTGCGCGGCTGTGCGCTTGGCAGAGTGTTGCACAGTATTTTGTTATTTTTGTATGTCATGACTCATGTTTGGTACAGTAAAGTGGTCTAGTGGAGCAGCAATATACTTGTTGTGGTCTTTTTATTTTAGTATTTCCTTCTTTATCTTTGTCACTTTGTCAATGATTAAGAGTAAGTCAGTTAAAAATGATCCCCGTAGTGCTGTGTGTGTGAGTGTGTGTGTGTGCTGCTGTACTACCTAAATAAAATAAAAAATTAGGGGTTAGGGCATTGTAAAAACGCTAAAATAATAAAATAAAGGTAAAAAAAAAACGCGCGCACTCGCTGTATCGTTCGCCAAGCAGTCGCACCCCCTGGCGTCAAGTTCAAACTCCGCCTATGGATACAAGGTACAAGCTCTGGTGGGAGATAGGGAACTATTCAAAGAAAAAGAGGGACTGTTAGATCCAATCACCAAATGCACCTTGACCATATGGAACAGAGTAGTAAAAACACACAAATTGGAGAAGCAGTCAGGAGTTCTGAGATGGGTAGCACATGACAAGAGATTCAAACCAGGGAGGTTAGACCATGGATTCAGAAGGTGGGAGAGGGGGGGGGGGGGGGGGCAACAGCGATATGCAAAATGATAGAGAAGGGGGAAATGCAGACACTACAAAAATTAAAGGAGAAATTTGGACTAGAAAACAGGGACCACTTCAGATATCTACAGGTTAGAGACTACTACAACAAAGAAATAAGGGGGGCCAAAGACGAAGAACAGAATGGAATAATCAAGATGATAGTATGGGCATACGAAGGGGGGCAAGGAAGAGTAATATCAGCAATATACCAGGCTATAATGAACAGCAAGGGACACACGACCGATTACATAAGGGAGAAATGGGAGAGAGAACTAGAGATAGGAATAACAGAGAAGGAATGGGGCAACATATGCGAGGTACAACATTCAACAACAGGATCGAGGATATGGAAAGAGTTTGGATGGAAAAACATAATCAGATTCTTTATAACCCCAGAGTTGAAGGGAAAATATGCACCAACACAAAGGGCATGCGTGGGAAGGAGGGGGCAAACCACACACACATATTCTGGGGATGTCAGAAGCTGAAGGGGTATTGGGAGGAGATAGGGGAGGCAATGATCAGAATATTAGGATACGGGTTACCACAAACGGGACTGGTGCTTTACTTAGGGGACCTGACACACGAGGGAATACAAGGGGGGGACAAGTATTTAATAAAGATAATGTTGATATCGGCCAGAAAAGCAATAACGAGACTGTGGTACAAAGAAGACCCACCGACAATAGCACAATGGGTAGGAATAGTAGAGGAGATACAGGATATGGAGAGGATAACGCACATGCTGAGGCTACAGGAAGAGAAATTTGGGGAAAGATGGGGAAAGTGGGAGGATTATAAAGGGAACGAAAACGACATCACAGAGGAAGGAACAAATGGAACACAAGAGGGCGAAGGGTAAAGGAGGAAAGAGGTTCAAGGAGGGTCTCTGAACCCATGTCACACACTTAATGTTTTCTATTTTCATTTTTGTTTAAGGTACGACAACTGTTTTATGTTTTTACATTTTATTATTTATGTATGTGGGAACTTTGCTTAAGTCAGTGTGTTTTTTTATTTCCATTTTTTAGTATTTAAATTCTTATTGTTTTTATCTTTATCGTTTATATCTGTTGATGTCATTGTATATGTTGTGATGTATGTCTATAAATGTTTAATAAAAATTTAAGTTAGAAAAAAAAAAAAAGCTTTGAGTGGTAACGTTACTTAATATTACCAGAGATTCCATTAGTAACATGTTATATTACATGTTTGCTACTCATTCTATGTCTGCACTTTATGCATTGCTTTTATTTTCGCACGGTTCCCAGTACAAGGGGCCTCAGACCCTGGAGTGGGAGGGACCTGTGCAGGAAGCCCTCTTGGGGTTGGAAATCTTAACATCTATCACAATCCTTTTTATAGATTTTAATATTACAATATTTTTTCAATTTTAATATCTTATGACTTTTCATTTAATGAATATTTTAATGTCAATTCTCTGCTCATTTTATTCCTGTCTATAATTGTGGCAACTATGTCTATTTTGTGTCTACATCACTGCTGCGAAGCACTTTGGGCTGCAATTCATGTATGAAAGGTGCTATATAAATAAAATGTATTATTGTTATAATTATTACATTTCCACAGTATGTAATCCTCTAAATGAATTATAGTTTTTTGCAGTTGGCAGCCTAAAATTAATGGATACAGAATGGCAGCAATGCTTTGATTCCCCATTGACTAGCATTGCTAACAAAGCTACCGCTTTGTTTGTCGCACATTTTTCAGAAACTAAAACTCTGATGTGAAAACGTTGTGGGGCGTACATCACTACTTTTACACATGAGGATATAGTACTATTATCTTTTCAGATATCACCAAGCCCTGGAGGGACAAGAATGAAGACTCACCATGGGAGATTTGGACATCTGCAACAATGCGTTCTTTGCGCCGGAACTTATGGGCTGCCAGGTCATAGACGGCCTTCATGACGTCGTCCCAAAGTGACGCAAGCTGATCAGGACTTCTTTTGAAGGCAAGGTAAGGACGATATTCTCAAACTCTAGCTCCGCCCAGGGGGGGGGGGGGGGGGGGCTGTACGCAGCGACAACCAATCAGCTGGTGTTGTCACACCTGGAGAAAGAGAGGCGGATACCAGAGCTCCAGTACCAGTACACAGTCTTCACCCAACACATACACCCGCATGCATACACCCACTCACCAGACTTGTAGTATGGTGCACGTACGGCCTTCTCCACCATGACCTCTGACCCCTCCACCTGTGTTCTGGGTGGAGCCACCAGGTAGATAAGGCCGCCCCACATGTTCGACACCTGCACCTTTTCCGCATTGACAGGAAAACGCTCAGTGACAGTCTCTGCCCTCTTCAGCTCTTCCTTCTTCTGAAGATTGTCACTCTGACAGCCAATCTGGACCTGAGCAACACACAGAGTGAACTACGTTACTTTGTGAGTTGTGACATTTCCCAGAATGATGGAGGTGTCCTTGATGCCTGGAAGCTCAAAACAGAGTAATCACACTAATCAGAGTCATCAGTTCCACAAAGGCCGCCAGTAAAACAAGCTCTTAGGATATAAGATACAGCAGGGAATGTGAAGACATTGTGGTGGATCTGGACTCGTCAATTATATCATAGGTTTAAACAATTTAGTACAAAGTACATACATAGTTAAATGAGCTTTGGCTGAGAGGAGTGCTCTCATTGTGCAGGAGACACACTGAGGAAGAGAAGGAGACAATGGGTCTCATTCTCCAACGGATTTACGACAAAAAATTTGCTCTTAGGGCCATTTGAGACATATTAGGGCCGGTTGTGGGATTCCCCACAAGATTGGATTCGGCCGTGACTAAGAGCAGGTTTTACGAGTGCTGAGGAGCACACTTAACTTGACAGACTGCTGTGCTTCGTGTTCTTAATGGCTTTATTTGGGAGGAATCATAGTGATTCCTTCATGTCAACCCTACAGGCCTCCTTGGAATTAATGAATTAATCATAATTAAAATAAATATGACAATATTTGTACGATAAGAAATTACGCATTTGATGTCGGAAAAATAAATAATATGGACTCATCTGATCACAGGGCAGCTGGATTAACCATATCTGAACCAGCTATTTTGGACAAATGTATAATTACTTAATTACTCAGATAATCAAACACAATTATGCAATTATTGTGAAATGATTGAAAATTATAATTATTGAATGCCTTCTGTGGCATTTGTATTTCTTATTTGTTAGATATCCATTTAATTGATGAATTATACATTTGAAAGAATGCAGGTTATAGCCAACATGCAATATATCCCATTGATTGGTACAATGGGACAGACATTTGTTTTATATAGCTATAACCTGCATTCTTTCAAATATATCATTAATCAATAAAACAGATATTGGAATACACTATGTAGCCTACGTGTCTAATGAATGAACAGTAGGCTTATATTATTCTAATTACTTGTTTAATTAGGATTTAGTAGATACTATATATATGCTCTGCCCTATACGTACAGTAAGTACAGTACAGATATTAAGGCCGCCAGAGTCGGGCAGCGGACTGGTGGACTGTACTACTATAGGCAGCGCGGTATCTGTGATTTCCTAATAAAACAAGTCATTAGAATAATATAAGCCTACTGCGTTAATTCATTACGCACGTAGACTATACAGTACTGCGAGTGTGTGTCTGTGTGTGTGTGTGTGTGTGTGTGTGTGTGTGTGTGTGTGTGTGTGTGTGTGTGTGTGTGTGTGTGTGTGTGTGTGTGTGTGTGTGTGTGTGTGTGTGTGTGTGTGTGTGTGTGTGTGTGTGTGTGTGTGTGCATGCGTGCACTACGGCAGGTGGGCACGAGCTGTAGTAGCCTGTATATATGATGACAATACATTAATCTAATCTCATTTTGATCGGTCGCAAAGCGCTTCCGCCACCATTTTTACCTGGCTGCATCGCATCAATTGCATTTAATGAGCTGGACAGGTGTGTCTAAACTCTCGGCTTTTTGTGATTTCTTTTGCAAACAGCACAGAACCTGGCTTATAAGGAGTTATCGGAGGCGTGTCTTGTATGCAAATGACCTAGACGGGAACGCACGTTCATAGTGACATTCCTCATCGCCGGCATCCCAGCTGTGATCGTTTGAGCCACTTAAGACATCTTCCCCACGCGTTGGGGAATCAGAGTGAACTTGTCCTCGATTCTGTCTCAGTCGGTTCCAAGATGGTTGCCCTAAGAGAAGTCTTTGGAAAATGTTGGAGAATGAGACCCAATGATCTTAAGTAGAGAAAGGGGTGCAGGCCATAGCCCCTGGACTCTCACCTTCCATCCCTTATTGACCATCTCATGTGGCATTGTCATGGTGGTCTGCAGACCAGGTGAGAGATAGAGACCTGTGCTGATCCACTCCTCTCATTCTGACACACACACACACACACACACACACATGGCCGCCTAGTTATAGTTGAGAGTGGGGGTGCAATTTTTTATTTTTATTTTTTTTGACAGGCAAGGGGTGGTTTGGAGGGGGTCCGGCACGACCCCCTCCATGGCCGATTTTTTTTTTAATTTAATGAACCTGTACGTGCAATTTCCTGCAATATAGAGCCTTCAATCTTGACCAATAAAGCTGCTCTTTTCACTATAAAACTCAGTTTATATTGCAGTATGATAGCCAATTACTATAATAATAATAATAATATATTAATATATATACTGTATATACACTGTATATTGATTTTTCGCTCATTCATTTTTATTAAATCAATCTCCTTTCAAATAGGCCAAGTTTTTAATAAGAAAGAGAAAAAAGATATATTTCCATTACCTGTAAATCTTGTGTCTCTTTCTCTCCTTCTCTGCCACCTCCCTGAGTCTGCAGTGCACAATCATGACATCGATCTCAAAAAAAAAAAAAATAAAAAAAAAAAGGAAAAAAAAAAAGATGGAGGCCCCTCGTCACTATAGGCCCACGGGCCGCGGCCGTCGTTAATACGGCCCTGCTCGTCTGCCATATATATAGCGTTAACGTTTGCAAATGAAGTCAACGTCATCCAGCTCACAGTGCCTCACACCACATATCTAGATAACGTTAGCTAGCGGCTAGCACTAAAGCTAACGCCAACCAGAGAGGGAAACGTTATTATTATTTATTCGAGGAAACCGTATGACCAGATCGCAATTCGGGACCGTGAAACACTTTTATTGTATTGCGTGGTAGAACCGTAGAAGTTCTACTACCACTCAATAGTAACTTATGTCTAACATAATCCTTTTATTTGAACAACTTACTGGAAAAGCCTGCTTGCCTGCCACCAATATTATGACACACTCTGTGGGATTTGATTTACACTCAGCCTACCCGCTGCAGCCGTGCAGCCAGACTGCAGCGCTGTGTGCTGAAGGTCTACGCGCTGCCTGGGAGGTACTGGATCAAACCATAATGGGGCAGGGGGGGGGTTCGCAATCTTTGGAAACTTAAAAACTTGTTATTAAGTGTCATTGTGTATTATTAATTTGATTATAGTTATAGACTATAGTTATGGTTAGATTTATATATTGGGGGGGGGGGGGTATATCATATTTTTCATATGATCAAAAAGTGGTGGAGCAAGATCATAAACTTGCTCCCCCAAGTTCAATAGTCCTAGAGCACGTGCATCGTCTGCTCTATTACGTGGGCGTCTATGCACACACACACACACACACACACACACACACACACACACACACACACACACACACACACACACACACACACACACACACACACACACACACACAGAAAATTACTCAATATCCAACAATAGCATAATACATATACCTTTAACATTTTTCAAAAGGGAGGGTTCTTGTCACAGCTGAACTGAAGGCACTATGTAGATATAAATATATATATTTTTTATCCTCTTTTTCTCCGCCTGATTTTCTATTTTTCTCCCCATCCCAATTTAGTCGTTATGCCAATTCCCCCCCCTCCCCTACCTGGTTGTTGTGCACATGTTCTTCCTACTGGTCGGTACAAGGGAACCCTGAAGTCCACCACATGCTTCCTCCGACACATGTGGAGACAGCCAGTGGCTCTCTTCTCACCTGGCAGCGAGGACTCTCATTGGTGAAGCGTAACGCGTGGGAGGTAACGCTGCCTTCACCATTTCCTGCCTTTCGCTGAGCAGGCGCCCAGACCTGACCTGTAGGCGTCGCTGTCCACAACGCCAGATTACCACCTTCGACTTCCCTCCCGCTAACTCAGCCAAACAAGTTAGTATGACGATCGGCCCAAGCCGCAGGGCAATGCTGACTCCGGGAGTCGAGACCGCAGCCTCTTGCATTGGTGACGAGCGCAATCTCCGCTACGCCATCCGACCGCCACTATGTAGATATTTAACATGCTCTGTGTTGGGACAACCTTTCATTCTGTAAATGAATGATTCTGACTTGTGTAAAGGAATCATATATCATAGCCGTGGTATATGGATATTATACCACAGCTATGACCAATCAGATTGCTTGCTGTGAGCTACCAGTTTTATAGTAGCAGCATTTGCATATATATGTCAAAGTTAGCAAATGCGCAATGCTGGACACCAAGGTTGGACACCATTAAATCTTGGGATTTGCTTTGAGTAATGGCTCATTTTGCTTACTAATGTACCTGTTGTACATGTGTCTGTAATATATATAGATCACATTTAAATGCACTGTCTAGGTTTTTCGATTTGAAATGAGGTCCATGTAGACTCAACCACATATGTCTGTTTGTATGTATATAGAGAGTATATCCAGGTCTCCATCTTGTCTTCATGGGGAATAATGAGGTCTTACCTGCTGTGTTGACATTAATATTGACCGTGCTGTTATAGACAGCGGGCATCTCAGGAATGTCCTTGATGAGGTAAGGTAGGATGGCTTTGGGCTCTAGACACACCTTGTACACCGCTGTTCCCACACAGAGGAGCAAGTGGTCCTGAGGACTCGTCACCGGCAGAGTGGAGGACACCTGGGTGTAAGACAAGAGGACATCACAGAAAGAATGAGTAGGCATGTTGGAATTAGAAGAAGTGTCCATGGGTACGTAAACTTCTGTCTGTTGGTACTATTGAGAAGAATATGGACACATCATGACTAGTCTAGAGCTGAACTGGGATTAGTGGGGGGAGGGGGGTTAGAGTGATTTTTTATGATTTTAAATGAGGGCAGTTTAGACTCAACCACTTACAATGATCTTCCAATCACAGCTAGTTTTGCTTATATGCTTATATATTTCACATTAGACACGTTTGTAGAATGTGTCTGACTTGTTCCTGGGTCTGCAGTCTGCAGACATACTCACTATTGGAGCTCAGCCTCTGGGGTTCTGCAGCAGACATACTATTGGTTTCAACGAAGGGAGTGGTTTTACTTACATCATGTGTAGTACGACGGCGTGAGTCAGCTGCGTTCGACTATTTCGCGCGTGCAGCTTTTGACTATTATGCTTAGTTATGCCAGCCAAGACGAAGAAAGAGGTCGGTCATTATCAGTCGGTCGGTCACCAAGGAACGTTGACGAAAGGCCTCTCGCTAGCGGGACAAATGGCCGGAGCCTTGTCATGATATAGCCATGATGATGTCGGCTAGTAGCTAGCTTAGCTAAAGGCTAACTAGCGTTAGCTAACCTAGAGACAGCGCATACAGCCAAGATGAAGAGGATGGTCGTTTGGCAGATGAACTTCGTCAACTCCACGCGGTTGTCTCCATCCTCTTGGACGTTTGGTGAGTTTTTAACCTATTCTATTAACTCTATTCTATTCCCGCCGTGGACATCTCTCTCTCTCTCTCTCTGGAGCTAAACTGGCCGACTAGCTGTTGTAGTACTACTAGTAGCTAACGGTGTGTGGCCTGTCAGCACCTGTATGTAGCCGCATAGCTTGCTTCTGCGTTAGCTAATGGTTAGCGATAGCCTGGTTGAGCTAACTGTTAGTCAGTTAGCTGTTTAGCTACGACGTTAGCTGCCAGCTGCGCTCGGCTGGGAACGTTCGTTTGATGCTATCAGTTAGCCTTGAGTTAGCTCTTAGCTTGTGCTACGACCATTGACATTAGCCGTGAGAATAGCAGGGGGTTATTTTTGTCCCGCCAGCGAGAGGCCTTTCGTCAACGTGGAGACCTGTGTTGCTGCCTTTCGCCCTGCGTTCCTTGGTGCAGGTAAGATTAATGAAAATCATGACATTACCCCACTCTTCCTTCCTTCCCCTCCCGAATGTTTTGTTAATAACAATGTTTTTTTCCAGGCAAAACATATGTTACTTCACAACATTTGGAGATACGACATGTGCTGTGTGTGAATTCATTGTCTTGGTCGTTTGTGTAGCTTGGGTAGCGTTGGGCCGTTGGCCAAAGCTGTGTGTGGCCTGGTGTCAGTAGCCTACCTGGCTAGCCTTTAGCTGTCGGCCATTGGCTCCTTGCTGCTTTGTTTTATCTGGTATAGACCCTCTTCTGCTGGGGAGGCTACATCAACTCAAGGGACACCAACAAGCTCAACAAGCTGGTGAGGAAGGCTAGCTCCGTGGTGGGAGTCGAGCTACCTAGACTTGAGGTGATGGTAGAGAGGGGGATGATAAGGAAGCTGGATGCCATCATGGAGAACCCCTACCACCCACTCTACGACGAGCTAGTCAAGATGAGAAGCTCGTTCAGCCACAGACTCATCCCCCCCCGACACTCAACTAACCGCCTCGGACAGTCCTTCATACCAGCGGCCATCAGGCTCCACAACAGTGGGCAGCGACTAGCAGCCTCCAGGCCCCACAACAGGGGGCAGCTACAGCGACTGCTACCAGACATTGACCTGGGACTTATAGGAACCCAAGGGGGACAAAGTAGACTACCCTGGTACTTTGATTAATGTATACTCAGTAGATAGTAAATTATAACACTACCTCATGCATACTGCACCTCATGTGACACTGTGAATAATGTGAATATTCCTCAGCTAGTCAGATAGTAAATTATATTGACCATATTGATCAAATTGTTTACACTGCCTGTGTTGTCTTTTACTACCTGTATACTGTGTTGTTTTACTACCTGTACCCCTCCCCCCCTCCCCCCCATGCTGCTATGATGCCTGAATTTCCCCAAGGGGATCAATAAAGGAATATCTTATCTTATCTTTTCTCTTTGGATTTAAGTGTTGATCTTTGTCCTTTTGGATCTATGTATATTCATGTTGCCTTTGTGAAGTTATCTTTTCCTTCTGTTTTGTTCTTTCATTAAAAGTTGAATATCCTTTAGGGGGTCATCTTTGCTTATCTCTCTCATACATGCTCTCTCTCTAACACACATGCTCTCTCTCTCTCTCTCTCTCTTTCTAACACACACAGTCTGCCTATGGCGGCCTTTCTCGATGGCTAGGCTGTGCTCGCTGAGTCTGTACCTAGTCAAGGATCTTCAGTCACAGTGCTCAGGTATTCTGCCACTGTGTACTCTCTGTTTAGGGCCAAATAGCATTTCAATTTCTTTCCAATGTGTCTCTCTCTCTGTACACTGTATATTGACTGTAGAACGGGAGCTCTCTCTCTCGCTCTCTCTCTTGCTATATGTTGACTGTATCATGCCCAGCCTCGGGCAGCGCTATTATTTACGAATATGTTGACTGTGTGAAAAAAAAAAAAAAAAAAAAAATTATATATATATATATTTTTTTTTTTTTTTTTTTTTACCTTTTGGGGGGGGGGGGCCTCGCGTTTAAATCTCGCACAGGGCCTCGCATTTCTCCCAGGCGGCCCTGAGTGTATGGTACCTGGGTCTTACCTGGGTAGTCAGCAGGGGCGGATTTAGGATTGTAGGAGATCCGGGGCTTAGCCCAGATGGGCCCCCCCCCCATTTTTTTTTCTTTTTTTTTAATTTTAAAAAAAAATAAAAAATAAAAAAATTTAATTTTTTTTTTTTTTTTTTTGCAGGCAAGGGGTGGTTTGGAGGGGCTCAGGCACGACCCCCTCCACGACAGATTTCTTTTGAATTTAATGAACCTGTACGTGCAATTTCCTGCAATATAGAGCCTTCAATCTTGACCAATAAAGCTGCTCTTTTCACTATAAAACTCAGTTAACCATAACATAGTTATGGTTAGATTTATATATTGGGGGGGGATATATCATATTTGCCATATAATCAAAAAGTGGTGGAGCAAGATTATACCTTTGCTCCCCCAAGTTCAATAGTGGGAGAGCAGAGATGCTCCGAATGCTCTTATGGCCAGGCGTCTATGATTCACTGATACAAAGTAAAATAGTGCAGTGCAATAAAATAGTTAGTAAAATAGAATAAAATAATGCAATAGTGCATTGCAATAAAATAGTTATCATCATATTTTTTCGGGAGGCCGGTAAGGAGTGCATTACAGTAGTCGAGTTGGCTTGAGATAAAGGCATGGATCTGGTTTTCAGCGTCCTTTTGATTTATAAATGGCCGTACTTTAGCTATGTTTCTAAGGTGGAAGAATTAAGTTTTTGTCAACTTGTTGATTGTGATTTAAAGCTTAGGTCTGAGTCTACCATAACACCAAGACTTAACTCACTCAAATACAGTTAGCAGCTGGATAGACCACAGATGGAAATTAGCTTCTGCTAAATCTGGTGCAAACATATTTTCATGTAACAATGATGAATTGTAAAAAAAAAAAAAAAAAAAAAATTATTTATTTTTAAATAGATTCGGGGCTTTTCAGAATACATCCGGGGCTTGAGCCCAGGTAGCCACCCCCTAGCTCCGCCCCTGGTAGTCAGCCAGTGCGTTTTCCCCACGGTAACTATATCTCCAGTGCCATGCGTGCCCTCCTACGATAAGACCTCCTCCTTCAGCCACAAAGGCCTGGATCTCTTCCTTATGTGCGTCAGAGTATGACCAACAGACATATACACTCAAGTCCTTTCTGAAGTCTGTCTTCTCACACTTCAGTCCTGCTTCGCTGAACAAGGAGTGGGCACCGGCACCGCCTAGCGCTGGTAAAACACCAACCACCCCCTTACGTCCCTGGTCCAACCATTGAATGGCGTTGTTCCAAAATGTCTGCAGCTTCTGGAGAGGACAGTTCATCAGATAGTATTAAAAATATGAAGATCATTCTGCTCATCATCACATGTATGTATCATAGTATGACATGCTCATACATGCTGATGTCAGTACTGTCTCTGAGATGTGCTCTATTCACCACCCAAATCCTACACCTCATTATGCAGTTACAGGCTGAGTAGCAGCACCAAACACTGAGGGGTCCACTTGTCTGGTTTACTTCTGAGGCTATTTGCATTTGCCACCAGAAAAAAGCCATTGGTTTTGTAACAAACAACAAAAATACATACAAATGATATTGTTTTCGTTGCCTCACTGTTCTTCAGTCCATGTAAAGTTTCAATATAGTGTATGATTTCTATTTTGAATTATTTCTTTTTCGTTCATTTGCATTTCTGAATTCATTATTTCCACTATAAAGGTTGAAAATAAACATTATTTTACATTCAATATCATTCTTGTTCATATCAATCATATATAATACAACAGTAGAAAGTGATCAAATAGAAGCCTTGATGGAACGTTTGTGTAGTTTTCTCTCTTCCAATATGGCTGCCTGGAACCATTGGTAACCACTTTCAAAAGAAAATAGCTCATTTCTGTGCAGTGGTAGAGTAGGTAAAACACTGGAAAAATACTACGACTTGTTTACAAGGTCCAGAAAATATTATCTATTTCTCATATATCAACACATAGCAACCATTGCTTTGCACATAGCAACCGGTGTATCTTCCATTGCCATGTACAAAACAATGGTTGCTATGTTACAGGCAGCCATACTGGAAAAACGAGAACTTCACAAACATTCCATGCAAGGCCTCCATTACCATGCTGAGACAGATGCTGCCTTCAAATGGAACTCGTGAGTTTGTGGTCTCGACATGGGAAGTCAAGTACATGATATGCTTGGCACACAAGTGGTTAAAGGGCACCATTGCTAGGCAACTGGGCAATGCGTCTTGAAGACAGAGACCAACGATTTAGCTAACTAAATGCAACGCCATAATGACAGAGGAAAGAGACCATTGGGAATATCAAAATTTTTTCAGACATAGTATTCATTTACTAAAAAAGACGATATTTAATATACTTTTTAAATATTGTCACCATGTCACAAATTGTGAATTCTGAACTTTCAGAATATTTTCACTTAACATAGTCATGACTCAAAATAGTGAGTCGTTCATATGGACTCTTCTCTTGGACGCGTTAAACACGACCCCATTTGAAGGCATGACCTTTTCTCTGACCTTGACCATTTCAGTGGAATGTTTCATGTGTTGCTAGGCAACAGCTGAAACAACAGTTGATTTCCTGTTTATACAACTGACAGTAAATCAACTGTAGTCAGTTCTGGAACACTTGGCTTGTGTTTGTTTCTGTTGTCAAGTGGAAACAAGCTGTAAGTTATTCACACCACACCTTATTTATCAGGAAGCCCTCGTGTGAGATCACAAGGACTCTGCCCTGTCCGTAGTTGCCGTAGAAAACGTAAATGTCGAATTCAATAATTTTTTATTTCTCCACGTGGTAAATACACAGGTCACAACATGTTTACAGGAACGTTTTTGGAGTTGTATTTGGAGTGTATTTCGTGACTGTAGGGGACTGTAGGGAACTTCAGGGTAAAGGACTGCCCCACTTCCAGTGATGAAGCTAAGCTACGCTAACGGTGCGGGCGTTCCCTAAGCCTAATGCATGCACAGAGACAAAAAAGGTATGTATCTTCTTGTCTAACTCCAGGGAAGATGTTAAATAAGCTAATTTCCCAAAATGTTGGAGTTTTCCTTTAAAGGAGTGGTTATTTTCTAGTTTATAAGGCTGTTATGTAGAGAGAGAGGGCCTCTTGCTCTTCTACTCTGCTACCATTCTGTAGGATACTGTGATGATCTGACATTGTGTGTGTGTGTTAGAAGGAGGACGGAGCCAATCGTGACTTAACTTTGTCAATTGAACCCATTTTGTAATAAAGCATCATTGAAACTTAGAAGTGAACCGAACTCGTATTTCCTACAACGGTATTTGACCATCTCATCGACTGAACCAAAAACATTTTTTTAAGGACAGTCCAGTCCCGGTTAGCTGCCGCCAATGTCAAGCTAGCCCACACTGTAAAAAAAAAATCGGTAAAAAAACGGTAAAAGTCTGGCAGCTTGGCGGCAGAGATTTAGTGTAAAATTTACATTGAAATACCCTAATTAAAATAAAGTGGAAAAGCAATACATTTACAGATAATTCTGTTTATTATTTGAGAACCAGAGAACAGAGAATCACTGTTAATTGACAGGTTAGGTTCAGCAGTGAAACACTGTTATTTTACAGGTTTTTTCCTACATTATTATGATCAAACACCTTCAATAAAGTGACAGAACTTAAAGTTCAGCAGTGAAACACTGTTATTTCACAAGTTTTCCCTACATTTACGATGAAACTCCTTCAATTAAGTGACATAACTCAAAGTTCAGCAGTGAAACACTGTTATTTCACAGGTCTTTCCTAAATTATTACGATCAAACTCCTTCAATAAAGTGACAGAACTTAAAGTTCAGCAGTGAAACACTGTTATTTCACAGGTTTTTCCTAAATTATTATGATCAAACTCCTTCAATAAAGTGACAGAACTTAAAGTTCAGCAGTGAAACACTGTTATTTTACATGTTTTCCCAGAATTATTACAATCAAACTCCTTCAATTAAGTGACAGAACTCAAAGTTCAGCAGTGAAACACTGTTATTTTACATGTTTTCCCATAATTATTACAATCAAACTCCTTCAATTAAGTGACAGAACTCAAAGTTCAGCAGTGAAACACTGTTATTTTACATGTTTTCCCATAATTATTACAATCAAACTCCTTCAATTAAGTCACAGAACACAAAGTTCAGCAGTGAAACACTGTTATTTCACAGGTTTTTCCTCAATTATTACGATCAAACTCCTTCAATAAAGTGACAGAACTTAAAGTTCAGCAGTGAAACACTGTTATTTTACAGGTTTTCCCATAATTATTACAATCAAACTCCTTCAATTAAGTGACAGAACTCAAAGTTCAGCAGTGAAAGACTGTTATTTCACAGGTTTTTCCTAAATTATTATGATCAAACTCCTTCAATAAAGTGACAGAACTTAAAGTTCAGCAGTGAAACACTGTTATTTCACAGGTTTTTCCTCAATTATTACAATCAAACTCCTTCAATAAAGTGACAGAACTTAAAGTTCAGCAGTGAAACACTGTTATTTTACAGGTTTTCCCATAATTATTACAATCAAACTCCTTCAATTAAGTGACAGAACTCAAAGTTCAGCAGTGAAAGACTGTTATTTCACAGATTTTTCCTAAATTATTACGATCAAACTCCTTCAATAAAGTGACAGAACTCAAAGTTCAGCAGTGAAAGACTGTTATTTCACAGGTTTTTCCTAAATTATTACGATCAAACTCCTTCAATAAAGTGACAGAACTTAAAGTTCAGCAGTGAAACACTGTTATTTCACAGGTTTTTCCTAAATTATTACAATCAAACTCCTTCAATAAAGTGACAGAACTTAAAGTTCAGCAGTGAAACACTGTTATTTCACAGGTTTTTCCTCAATTATTACAATCAAACTCCTTCAATAAAGTGACAGAACTTAA
Organism: Notolepis coatsorum; assembly: GCF_963971535.1. Taxonomy (NCBI): domain Eukaryota; kingdom Metazoa; phylum Chordata; class Actinopteri; order Aulopiformes; family Paralepididae; genus Notolepis; species Notolepis coatsorum. The sequence continues at coordinate 173,726,130 of NC_140167.1, forward strand.
AGTTCAGCAGTGAAACACTGTTATTTTACAGGTTTTCCCATAATTATTACAATCAAACTCCTTCAATTAAGTGACAGAACTTAAAGTTCAGCAGTGAAACACTGTTATTTCACAGGTTTTTCCTCAATTATTACAATCAAACTCCTTCAATAAAGTGACAGAACTTAAAGTTCAGCAGTGAAACACTGTTATTTTACAGGTTTTCCCATAATTATTACAATCAAACTCCTTCAATTAAGTGACAGAACTCAAAGTTCAGCAGAGAAACACTTTTATTGTACAGATTGTTAGAAACAAAAAGCTTCAAGTGTTAACAAACGATCAGGATTGTAAAACTGCTTTATTTTGGAAGCAAGTGTGCTGTATAAAACAGATTCAAATGATTTAAAACTTTAGCTTGCAGTGTTTGTTCAAATATAATGTTTAAATACAGTATGTAAAGTTAAAAACCTATAGAAGTACAATCTAAACACTATTTATGGATCAATATGCATGGCAGCTGCCACCATTGGTGTGTGAATGTGTGTGAATAGGTGAATGAGAGGCCATACGCGCTTTGGATAAAAGCGCTATTGCTATATAAGTGCAGTCCATTGAACATAACATAATGGCCAAGTAGTAAATTAAACTTTATGTCCACAATTCTGAACTATCCCTTCAATGTCATCAGATGATTTCAACTTTTAAAAGCGGAGAAAGCAACATATTGTGCTGTTGAACCGAGGGGGTTGTGGTCAGGTCTACAGTTTTTTAGCTTTACCATTTCAGTTTTATATTGTTTTCCACAATATTCTCCCGACCCCTGGGGGCTCCATAATATATGTGAACATTATACTGTTTAATTCAGAATCCCAACTATACAGTGTATTACTAAGTAAAAATCAAAACATACCACACCACAAAAGGTCAATGAATCAGTGGCACAAGTGAAGAGCAGATAAGGAACAATCCTCCAGATTGGCAGTAATCAGCTGGATCCTTGGTGCATGGTGCATCTGGGAAAATGAAAAAAAAGGACACTATGATTCACTGGAAAGTCCGGGACTGTACATTAGGAGGGGGTGGGTGGTAGGAAAAAAGATATATACGGTGGGGAGGAGACTGTCTACAGATACACCTGTGTGATGTTGCTACGGAGTTAAGCTAATAAACGTATACTATACTCACAACCACAGCAGGGGACACAACTATTTTGTTACCCTGCCATGTGGCGGACAGACCTCGCAAATGTCACTCGCCCAATAGCCTCCAGCTGCAACCACTCGAGTCCCTGAGTGATGACTGCTTGGCGCCGCCTCGGTAGAAAAAATTCCCTTTTCATGATATTTGGCGCCTCTGATTGGCTCAATTTTGTTTCAATCTGTATGCATCTACAAATCATATTATACCAGGTAGTCAATTCCGTTAGACTGCGAATCAAATTGACGGATCTCCCCAATCAAATTGACGGAAATCCGTCTTGAGACGGTGTTACGTTCTGGACACCGACCTCGGTCGGTGATCACCCACATTCCTGGCATATGTCACTGGGCTTGTCACCTGTCATTTCCCTGTCAATTAGTGCTGTCACTTAGGGGTGGTTCCTGATTGGCTGTCACGGGGGTGTGTGTGGAATGTTGGTATTCTCTCTCCATTTAACATACCTCTCTTCTGCTTGTCCATTGTCAGGTCTTCACTAATTGCGTTCGGGGATAACGCGGACGGTTCTACTGTGGACCTCCAATAAGCTCCCATTTACCTTATCTTACACTTGTGCTTTTAGCACTTGTTCTCTCTTAGAATTTACTCTGTGTTCTTACTATTAAAGTCGAACCTGTTCAAGAGTAAACACTCTCTGTCTCTGTGATTGCCTTCAACCATTGGAATTCACCTACCTGCATTCTGACAGAAGACCTGACCGAGTTAATCCGACTCAATGGGGTCGTCGGATCATCCCAAGCGGTGGCGCAGTCGGCGTTGGCCACAGCTCGACAAGCCCAAGAAGGAGTGGCTGGTGTGCAGTCGGCGGCGGGGGAAGCAGCGCTCCACGCAGAGGAAAGTCGGGGGGGGTTCGGGGTCCAGGAGCGGTCCCGCGAACCACATCTGCAGGCGCCCGCTCGCTATGACGGATCACCGGATGGTTGTCGGGAATTCATCACCCAGTGTCTACTCGTTTTCCGGCTGCAACCACGATCATTTCCATCGGAGACAGCGCAGGTAGCGTATATTATCACACTGCTCACCGGCGAAGCTCTCTCCTGGGCTACGGCGGAATTAGAGGCAGGGGCGATAATCTGCGACAGTCTGGACGCCTTTACCCGGGAATTGAGAAGAGTATTCGATACTTCCCGGGTACTCTCGATCTTCGAGGCTGGTGGTCGTCTTCTCGACTGCCGGCAGGGCCTCCGCACAGTCGCAGCTTACGCTATCAATTTTCGGATCTTGGCCCGGGAGACAGCTTGGGCGGAGAACGTCTGCGTGGTTCTGTTCGTCAGGGGACTCTCAGCGCGGATGCGAGATGCTCTCTCCGCGCGTGAGATCCCCGAGCAGCTGGAAGTGCTGATCAACACCACCATCAAGATGGATAATCGGCACCGGGAGAGGGAGAAGGAGCATGTCAACAACACCCAGCCCCAGGTATGTTTTCCTTCTTCTCCTGGTGTTGATAATTCCATGCATTACACGAGTGGGCCACTGGGTGATGAATCCATGCAGCTTGGAGCGCTGTCGCTCTCGGACGACGAGAGGCAGCGCTTCATCAAAGAGCGACGCTGCTTCCGTTGCGGCCGCACCGGTCACCGCTTCGGCAGCTGTCGGGTCCAGGCTGTATCGGCTCGGCGCCAATCGGGGATGGAAGGTGCGCCGTCGGGCCTCGAGAGGGCGCCAGCAGGTGGGCTCATTCCTGCCAAAACCACGGATTCTCGCACTTTTTTTGAGGTGGCGATCAACTGTGGGGGTGACATTAGGGGAACTAAGGCTCTCATTGACTCAGGGGCGGCGGGCAATTTTATTCACGTGGGATTGGTGAAGGAGTGGGGAACCCCGGTGGAGGACTTAGGGGTTCCCTTACCAGTCTATGCCCTGGACGGTCGGCCCCTGGGCAGTGGGAGCGTCACCCAGCGCACAGTTCCCTTACACATCCGGGTGGAGGGTGGGGAGTGGGAATGGGTTACTTTTTTTGTCATCTTTTCCCCCTATTCTGTCATGGTGTTGGGTCATCCCTGGTTGTCGTCATGTGTTCGTGTCATTAATTGGAGCACGGGCGAACTCTCAACGGCGGCCGACGTCAAGTCGATCGTCAGCGGGAGTTTGCCCAAACCCTTGTCTCCCCCCCCCTCTTCTCTTTTGTCTCCTCCCTCTTTCTCCAGGATGGTGGGGAGCGTGGCAGATTCTGATCTACCCTCTAATCCCGATTTAATAGGGGTGCCTGAGATCTATTGGGACCTGGCGGACGTTTTTAGCAAGACGCGTGCTAAAGCACTTCCGCCTCATAGATCATACGACTGTCCCATTAATCTTCTACCCGGTACCTCCCCGCCTCGCGGGCGAATGTTCTCTCTCTCACGCCCCGAAACCTTGGCCATGAACACCTACATAGAGGAGGCATTGCTTGCGGGGCACATACGCCCTTCCACTTCCCCTTTTTTGTTGATAAAAAGGATGGGGATCAGCGCCCATGCATTGATTATAGGGGATTGAATGACGTTTCCATCAAGAACCGATATCCTTTACCCCTCATGGACACGGCCTTTGAGTGCTTACAGGGGGCACAGGTCTTTTCTAAACTTGACTTACGTAATGCATACAACCTGGTCAGGATTAGAGAGGGAGACGAGTGGAAGACTGCATTTAACACACCCAATGGGCACTATGAGTATTTGGTCATGCCCTTTGGTTTGGCTAATGCTCCGGCAGTCTTCCAAGCCCTGGTTAACGACGTGCTGCGAGACTTGATTGGGGTGTCGGTGTTTGTCTACTTAGATGATATCCTGATTTTTTCTCGCGATATGGTGCAACACCAAATGCACGTTCGGGAGGTGCTAGACCGTCTCCTCAAGCATCAACTATTCGTTAAGGCTGAGAAGTGTGTGTTTCACACGGACACCGTGTCCTTCCTGGGCTTTGTGTTGACGAAGGGCGATCTGCGCATGGATCCAGCCAAGGTGAGTGCAGTTTTGGACTGGCCACGGCCTTCGTCGCTCAAGGGGTTACAACGGTTTTTGGGCTTTGCAAATTTTTACAGGCGCTTTATTCGCAATTTTAGCGCCTTAGCCAATCCCTTAACAGCTCTCACTAAGGCCTCTCTCCCTGGCTTTGAATGGTCGCCTAGGGCTGAGTCGGCCTTCTGCGATCTTAAACGTCGTTTTACATCCGCTCCTGTATTGATCCGCCATGACGCGGAGGTTCCGTTCATTGTGGAGGTGGATGCCTCTGACGTCGCGGTGGGGGGGGTGCTCTCTCAGAGATGCTTAAAGGATGGGAAAGTGCACCCGTGTGCTTTTTTTTCTCGCCGTCTGTCACCAGCCGAGCGTAATTACGACGTGGGTAATCGGGAGTTATTGGTGATCAAATTGGCACTGGAGGAGTGGAGACATTGGTTGGAGGGGGCGGCACATCCTTTCATTATTTGGACTGACCATAAGAACTTGGCTTACATCCAAGGGGCTAAACGCCTTAACGCTCGCCAGGCCAGGTGGACGTTGTTCTTCACACGATTTCGATATACCATCTCCTATAGACCCGGCTCCAAGAATATCAAACCTGACGCGTTGTCGCGCCAGTTTGATCTTCCTGGGCGGGAGGAGCAGCCCCATCCCATTATTCCACCGGCCTTGATTTTGGCACCCGTGTCTTGGGGCATAGAGAAGGTGGTAAGGTCGGCGCTAACGCGGGAGCCCGATCCTGGTGGGGGTCCTCCGGGACGGTCGTATGTTCCCAAGGTGGCGCGCTCACGCTTGCTACAGTGGGCACATGCGTCATCCCTCACCAGCCACCCAGGGGCAACCAGGACCCTGGAATTTATCCGTAGGAGGTTCTGGTGGCCGACAGTGGAGGGGGATACGCGTTCCTTTGTGGCGGCCTGTCCGGTGTGCGCACGTAGTAAGACCTCTCGACGGGCACCGGCGGGTCTCCTCCGACCACTTCCTATTCCTAAACGACCCTGGTCACACATATCTCTGGACTTTATTTCTGGTCTTCCCCTTTCGGACGGATTCACCACCATTTTGGTGGTGGTGGATCGGTTCTCTAAGGCGGCTCACTTTGTCCCTCTCCCCAAGCTTCCTTCGGCCCGGGAGACTGCTGATTTAATTATACAGCATGTCTTTCGGGTCCACGGGCTGCCAGTAGATATCGTGTCGGACCGGGGTCCTCAGTTTGCCTCCAGGTTCTGGAAGGCGTTTGCCGCCGGCCTCGGCGCCTCTGTCAGTCTGTCGTCTGGGTTCCATCCACAGTCGAACGGGCAGACGGAGAGGGTCAACCAGGATTTGGAGGGGGTCTTGAGGTGTTACGTTGCCGGTAGTCCGGCAACGTGGAGTAGGAGGTTGGCTTGGGCTGAGTACGCGCATAATACCCTTCTCTCCTCTTCTACCGGTATGTCTCCCTTTCAGTGCCAGTATGGTTTTCAACCTCCTCTGTTTCCCGAGCAGGAGCAGGAGGCGGAGGTGCCCTCGGCCCAGGCACATGTGGCTCGCTGTAGCAGGACGTGGAAACAGGTTCGGAAGGCGCTACAGAAGGTTTCGGTTAGTACCCAACGGCAGGCTAACCGTAAGCGTCGTCCGGCTCCAGTTTACCGTCCAGGGCAGCGGGTTTGGCTTTCCACCTGGGATCTCCCTCTCCGGGTGGAATCCAAGAAGCTGGCTCCTCGCTTTATAGGACCATTTAAAGTGATTCATCGGGTTAATCCAGTGGCTTACAAGCTACGACTTCCGAGCTCTATGAGGGTTCATCCGACGTTTCATGTGTCCCTGTTGAAGCCATTCCTCTCATCGCCCTTGGCCCCGCCACTGCCTGTGGTTCCTCCGCCCCGGTTTATTGGCGGTCAACCCATTTACACGGTGCGGAGGATACTGGGTTGTAGGCGGAGGGGTAGGGGGTTTCAGTTTTTGGTGGATTGGGAGGGGTACGGGATAGAAGAGCGTTCTTGGGTGCCTCAAAGGGATATTTTAGATCCCAGCCTGATCGTTGATTTCCGGCGGCTGAATCCCGAGGCTCCTAGGTGAACGTCTGGTGCCGTTCGTCGGGGGAGGGTACTGTTACGTTCTGGACACCGACCTCGGTCGGTGATCACCCACATTCCTGGCATATGTCACTGGGCTTGTCACCTGTCATTTCCCTGTCAATTAGTGCTGTCACTTAGGGGTGGTTCCTGATTGGCTGTCACAGGGGTGTGTGTGGAATGTTGGTATTCTCTCTCTATTTAACATACCTCTCTTCTGCTTGTCCATTGTCAGGTCTTCACTAATTGCGTTCGGGGATAACGCGGACGGTTCTACTGTGGACCTCCAATAAGCTCCCATTTACCTTATCTTACACTTGTGCTTTTAGCACTTGTTCTCTCTTAGAATTTACTCTGTGTTCTTACTATTAAAGTCGAACCTGTTCAAGAGTAAACACTCTCTGTCTCTGTGATTGCCTTCAACCATTGGAATTCACCTACCTGCATTCTGACAAGACGGAACACTTTAATGCCTGCATTCAACATCGATTATCTATTGTTCAGGATGTAGGAACGTTATACTTTTTCATTCATACAAAAATACAAAAATACCTTCTAGAATATAAGTATGTTTTATCATTTCCTGTAGTAATTCCTAGAACGTGAGTTATAGACCTAAATGCATCGATTGCCGTTTATTCCCTAGACACGCTATATTAAAAAATTCAACTGTATATGATCGTATACGTTATGCGTCATCATGCACGGAGGAAAGGGGGGGGGGGCGGCGTTTATAATTACGTGATCGTCAGTAAATGCTTTATGTAGTATGGGTGATATATTGATCAGATGGTTTGCAGTGAAATGAATAAATTGGGCTGAAAATAACCAGGGTTTAGCCCAGTCAGATTTAAGGCTTTAAGACTTTTTAATGCCAATCAGAATAAAATTTAATACCAATTTCACGATAACAAAATGGCAAAAATCATGGGTACTCTCAGTACTCATTCAAGGGTACTACGACTATGCCTGCACCTCATGGTACCAAAGCACCTCAAAGGCACTAAAAACAAGATTACAAACATCACAAAACAAACTGGTCAGACTACTGCTTAACCTCACTCCTAAAACCCACTTTACCCCTGCCCACATTCAAAACCGCTCTTAAAGAGCACCTACGGGAGACTGCAATTCGAAACTGGCCACCGTAAATGTCCACCCCCCCCCCCTCCTCCTAATGTACAGTCTCATCCCCATCATATATATATAATATTTTCTGTTAGGATCTCTGGGTAACAGTACTGTATATTATTTGCATATCGTATATGTCACAAATGTAACAGTACTACAGTATATACCTGTATGTCATGTATGTCCCTATGCCATAAATGTCATGATGTCATGTATGTTTTTACTGTATTTATTTCTGTATATGTTCGGACAGAGATACGGGATGGTTTGAAAGCTCGGCGTTGCTAATAAATATTTTTAATATTTTTTTATAAACTGCTCAAAGCGGCATTATTTCCGCCGTTGGGTGATCACAGCACCTGCGCACCATCCCGTATCTCTGTCCGAAACCCTCGTGCAACTGTGAGCACATTTGTAATGTCTCTGTGATACTTGTATAACGAACGGTTCTGCCAGAACCAGTCCTTCAGGGTAAATCTAGGTTGGTTTCCCATTGAGGAGCAAGTGACTGTGGATTCACTCGGTGCAGCACAGTCACGAAAGGGGCTAGTATGGACCCTGATGTAAACAAGACAAACGTCTTTCTCTGGTCTGCATCACCTTAACAATTGTGTGTATTGAGCCGTACTGTATTGTACCCATTCTGCAATCTGTTAAATAAAGTTTTCATTCATTCATTCAGCCAGCCGCCGCGCTCACTGGGGCTATTGATAGCGTCAATTAATTGTTGTTGTTGTTGGTACTGCCGCTGCGGATGTGAATGGGCCGGAGGGGCTTTGGGAGGATGGGAAAGTTATTATTATTATTATTATTATAATAGTAATTGGCTATCATACGTGCCTAGCTAGCGTTAGCTAAAAGAGCCCTCGCAGTGAAGTTATTATTATTATAGCTATCATACTGCAATATAAACTGAGTTTTATAGTGAAAAGAGCAGCTTTATTTTGGTCAAGATTGAAGGCTCTATATTGCAGGAAATTGCACATACAGGTGTTCATTAAATGTAAAAAAAATAAAATAAAAAAAAAAGAATAAAAAATAATCTTGCACCCCCACTTTCAACTATAACTAGGCGGCCATGGGTGTATATATGAATTTTGAATGCCATGGCGAAAAAATTCAATATTGATCTCAATAACGCTGTACAGCGAGATCCAATAGGGTCCAGCTGCAGACTCGGAGCCTCGGTCCAGATCAGACCACGTGAGCGGATCGGCGCGGCCGAGAAATCCGCTCTTCGCTCTTTAAAGCTTGGTCCGCTCCGCTAATCACTCATGTTGACCCCGCCCCCAAGTCGCTCTCCGCTCGCTCCCCGCTCACCTTGAATCGAGCGCTCCCCGCTCCCCGCGCCAGATCGCTCGGCAGTTTTTTTTCTTCTTTTTTTGGAGCATGGTGTAAATGAGCTCAAACTACAACAGTCTACACCCCCTGGGCCCCTTAACAATTGTTTGTATTGAGCCGCATTGTAATTGTAGCCATTCTGCAATGTTAAATAACGTTGTTTATCCATTCACTATCTCTATTAAGCGATGATAGGCTAGCCGAGCCACAATGCTATGGTCGCTGCCATTAACGTTAGCATGTAAGCTAACGTCAACAACAATGGCGTCGATACTTTTTCTACCTGGAGTGAGTGTGGGCGTCTCTACAGTGACAAAGCCTGAACGAACAGCCTATCACAGGTTCACCCTTCTCATTGGTTGAAAATGGCCTTCATGTTTGTACATCGCCATCTGTTGCTTTGGCATTGTACTGCATGTATATATTACATCAGTGTTAAACCACTGTGAGCGGCCTGGAGTGGATTGGAGCTCTCGCTCCGGACGTCGCGCCGACTCATTTTAAAACCCACTCCTCGCTCACGTCAAAACCGGCCGCTCCGCGCCCCGCGCCGCTCGCGCTCCGATCCGCTCACATGCACTGGTCCAGATTGGAACTTCCGCCCTGCCACAGGACTATTACTCCTGTGACAGGGCAATGCGCTGATTGGCGGAAAGTACGGAAGTATCTCGAAGTACGTCTGACGTATCTCGAATTACGTCTGACGTTTCTCTACGTTAGCGAACATTAAACGTTGTATTCATAAAATAATATAAATTCAGCAGCATGGGGAGGGCCGGGGGGAGGGGAGGTACAGGTAGTAGAAGACATAGTTATAGTACAGTGGAGAAGTAAAAATAGAATAAAAAGGCAGTGGAAACAATATACAATATTATTAACTCTAATAATAACACGCCACGCGGGCTCATTATAATACGAGAGCCGTGGGTCTGCATTGTATAGAGCGGATCCCCCGGCCGTATTCAAGCGCTGGATCGCTTTGCCATGGATAAAACTGTATTAATATAGTAGTAATAATAGTAGTTGGCTAGTTGCGCGCTTCTGGCCACCTCCCGCAGTGCGCGCATACACACATACTGTCTGTAGCCTATACAGTACGTGCAAAATTAGTTGTCAAGAGCCAATCGCACAGGTTGCCTCATCTCATCTGGCTCTGCAAATAGATCTAGAGTCTGAATATCATATATAGCCTGCTGATGATCTCTCTCAAATCCATTCTGAGAACGGAATGCAGTGCCTGCGACGCGGGTCTTGATTGATTGATTGATTGATTGATTGAAAATTGTATTAACAGATCATGCTGGACCTACAAAAGGCCTTTGACACTGTCAATCACTCCATTCTTGATTGAACATTTTATTAACAGATTGCAGAATGGGTACAGTACAGTACAGCTCAATACACACAATTGTTAAGGGGATGCAGACCAGAGAAAGACTTTCGCCTTGGGGGGGGGGGGTCGGGTAGGAGGGGGGGGTGGGTGGGGGACACTGTACAACTGTACAAGCAAAACTGTACATTGGAATATTGACAAAACCATACTTGGTCATTTACTGTACATTGGAGGGGGTTGGGTTACAACACAGGAGCAGAGTATAAACAACAGTACAGGAATGAGAAACAGTACTGTACTGTTGTTTATACTCTGCTCCTGTGTTGTAACCCAACCCCCTCCAATGTACAGTAAATGACCAAGTATGGTTGTCAATATTCCAATGTACAGTTTTGCTTGTACAGTTGTACAGTGTCCCCCCCCCACCCACCCCTCCTACCCGACCCCCCCCCCCCCCCCCCCCCCCCCAACCACCTCCAATGTACAGTCCCCCCCCCCCCCACCTACCCAACCTCCTCCAATGTACAGTTTCTACGTCAAATGTATATACTCTCTTTTCTGGACTCTTTTTGTATCACAAACAATACTGTATTTGCAAATCTGGTATGTCATAAATGTATAGATGTAGCAGTACTGTCTATCTGTATGTCGTGTATGTCATATGTTATGATGAATTGAAAATGGGGGACCCTGATGTAAACAAGACAAAAGTCTTTCTCTGGTCTGCATCCCCTTAACAATTGTGTGTATTGAGCTGTACTGTACTGTACCCATTCTGCAATCTGTTAATAAAATGTTCAATCAAGAATGGAGTGATTGACAGTGTCAAAGGCCTTTTGTAGGTCCAGCATGATCTGTTAATACAATTTTCAATCAATCAATCAATCAATCAATCAATCAAGACCCTCATCGCGGGCACTGCATTCCGTTCTCAGAGAGAGAGAGAGATCATCAGCAGGCTATATATGATATTCAGACTCTAGATCTATTTGCAGAGCCAGATGAGATGAGGCAACCTGTGCGATTGGCTCTTGACAACTAATTTTGCACGTACTGTATAGGCTACAGACAGTATGTGTGTATGCGCGCACTGCGGGAGGTGGCCAGAAGCGCGCAACTAGCCAACTACTATTATTACTACTATATTAATACAGTTTGATCCATCGCAAAGCGCTCCAGTGCTTGAATACGGCCGGGGGATCCGCTCTATACAATGCAGACCCACGGCTCTCGTATTATAATGAGCCCGCGAGGCGTGTTATTATTAGAGTTAATAATATTGTATATTGTTTCCACTGCCTTTTTATTCTATTTTTACTTCTCCACTGTACTATAATTATGTGACCTGTACCTCTGTCTTCTACTACCTGTACCTCCCCTCCCCCCGGCCCTCCCCATGCTGCTGAATTTATATTATTTTATGAATACAACGTTTAATGTTCGCTAACGTAGAGAAACGTCAGACGTAATTCGAGATACGTCAGACGTACTTCGAGATACTTCCGTACTTTCCGCCAATCAGCGCATTGCCCTGTCACAGGAGTAATAGTCCTGTGGCAGGGCGGAAGTTCCAATCTGGACCGAGGCTCCGAGTCTGCAGCTCGACCCTACTCGCGAGATCTGGCGGTCAAAGCATGGCGGGCAATAACCCTTTACAGCGTGGATGTGTTAATAATGATTTGAAGATGTTTACACTTTTTTTTACAACCCTACTGTTCTCCCAAGAATTAAATAAAGGTTTGATGATGATGACATGTCCTAGAAGAGAGATATAGATAGAGTGGGTGTGTTTGTGTTTGTACATGGAAGTTATACTCACATCAGCTTAAGGGAGATGCCATCCATGTCAATTCAGCATAGGATGATTCAGATGGCCTTGTGGTCAGCAGGGTCCCCCTCTGGCTGCTGGCCTCTGGTAGAGGTGTAGATCACCAGTGTCATCCCTCTGAGAACACAATTAGACTTTAGACAGTGGCTTGCGAGCACGATGAGCCTCATTTCTTTATTTTGTGATTGCTCTATCTATCTGATCTTATTACAAAATACTTGCCTCCTAGATCACTAAATGCGGGGCTCCTATCCTATTGAACATATTTTACTGTGTGTTTATTTTAACAATAATTTGTGATGCCATCACACAAACTGGCATTTAAAGGGTAAAATTTCAAAAAGTCCTGCACCAGAATGCAGGAAATTAAGTTTTTGTAACAAAATAATTGTGTGTGTGTGTGTGTGTGTGTGTGTGTGTGTGTGTGTGTGTGTGTGTGTGTGTGTGTGTGTGTGTGTGTGTGTGTGTGCGTGTGCGTGTGCGTGTGCGTGAGAGAGAGAGAGAGAGAGAGAGAGAGAGAGAGAGAGAATGATGGACAATTGCTTGCTGTGTGAGAGAGAGAGAGAGAGAGAGAGAGAGAGAGAGAGAGAGAGAGAGAGAGATAGAGATTAAGTACATTTGCTGAAATACAGTAAATACTTAATTTTCTCACTTGCTATGTGAGAATGTTAGTTATTATGTTCTCAATGCCCCTTGCATTGTATGAGTTGTGTGGAAGCGTTTGCTAGTTCTAGTGCTATCCCTTTGTACATTGTGGCTGTGTCTGACAAAAGTTAACAATAAATAATGGTATTAGGAATACATTTGCCTCCTGCGTGAACTGTGCATAGCTGAATAGACTGTATTTTAACACCGGTCATATGGTGGTACTTGGAGAGCCAGCTACATTCTCAGGTGGTACTTGGTGTAAAAAGTTTGAGAACCACTGATCTATCATGTATAAAATTCAACTCACAATTCTACATGGGCTTCAGGTGGTGGTCTGCGTCTTCAGGTGGTGACATACTTCCCGCAACTGGCGAAGAATCTCTGAAATATTGGATTGTTTGACAGTGACACACAACAGAATATTATTTTATGCCTGAATTTCCCCAAAATGGCTAATTGGACAGCACTTCTCCACCATCAGTGGCTATACGTGTCAGATAGGTGCAGATAGGAGAATCTGTCTGAATGACAAAGAAATCGCTTAACTCTCCCTCCCTCGGCCGCTATTGGCGCGACGGTGTAGCGGTCATTCCTATATGGCTATGACTATGAGCCCAGATGCAACGAGTAATTGTCTACTCAAAATCAACTAAGTGTCATGATTACGTCATTACAACCTGGGACTTGGATGGGAGAGCAGGAAAGATCCAATGTCTTCAGTCAAAAATCCGCCAATCAATGCAAAGGTAAACATACGTCTTTAGAGACGTTTTATATAAGAATAAACACCAGTGAACTTGTGTATAAAATTCAACTCACGCTACAGGCAGTCTCTGCCTGTGTGCAACTGCTGGTCTCTGGTGGTAATTCAGGAATGGCTTCAAGTTCCTCTGGCGAAGAATCTCTGAAATATTGAATACGACAATAAAAATGTTATGCCAGTGAGAGAGGGAGACGGAGATAGAGGGAGAGACAGACATAGCACTGCTGTGTCATCAAATGACAAAGGCTTTGGCAATGTAGGTGTTGTGTGAAGTGGAGGGGGTCGAGGTGAGAGAGACAGAAAGACAGAGATGAAAACACAGATAAAGGTGTGAAGTTTGAAGTGGGGTGAGAGAGACAGACAATATTGAATTGAAAGATAATACTTACTGAGCTGAATCAATGGCAGTGTGGTAATAGGGGCTGGAGTTATACATTGGCATTCCTAGAGAAAGAGCAACATAATTAACAAAATAAGGAAAAAATAAGCACCATCAAAGTAGTTATCAATGAGCACCATATAACCTACAGTAGCAAGTGTACCTAGCTCCATATACCTAGCGCATGTCTGGTGGTAAAAACAAAACATGATTTGAGAATGTGTTAGTTAACTCACCTTGATAGCGGCGATGATTGCCAGCGAATTCTAAAAAGAAGACGATCAAAATATTCAAAAAACCTTGTATGCAATTTATCAAGACTGTGTATATTATATATATATATATATATGTTTAGAGTAGCAGGAGCTAGAAGTTCAAATATGTCAGTCTTTCAAAGCCCCATTTTTTATATATAACAAAAGGCAGAATGAACATCACTGCCGCCCTGCTGGATTAAATTCTGAATTGCAGGTAGGCCTGAATAAGTATTTACTGTGCAAAATAACCAAAACCAGATAAATAATATCTGTTTTTTTATGAAGCACAGATCATGTTAATTAAGTATTCTGAGTCTGAGCAGACAGAAAACCATCTTACCCTCAGCAAGGGATTACTTTGTGCTGAAGACCCACAATGCAACACAACAACTGCAAGCTAAAATACCTCACATACAAAACGAAATAAAATATAGAGCCATGGCTGTGTCCCAAGTTTAACACAATTGAACTATAATAAAGTATTTGTTAACACTAGTTACAACAATGCTTATGTAACTATTGGGAGGGGGTGGGAGAGAATATATACATATACGGTGGGGAGAAGACTGTACATTAGGAGGGGGTGGGAGAGAAATATACATATGGTGGGGAGAGAATATATACATATGGTGGGGAGGAGACTGTCTATTACCGTACTTTTCGGACTATAAGCCGCACCTTTTTTCCCCATTTTTCGACCCTGCGGCTTATATAACGGTGCGGCTTATATGTGACTCGACGTGACTAAACCCGAAAATGTAAAAATCGAAATATTGCTTTTTTGACTGCATTGACATTTTATTTATCTGTTCCCTTATTTGCTAAACTTAATACAACTTGTAAATGAGTTAATTATTGTTATTTGTCCGACAGTATTATGTCCCAATGCTAATTACATATGGTAATTAAACATTAAAACACCTGCGGCTTATAGTCCAGCGCGGCTTATATATGTACACATCATTAAATTTAGCTGCTGCGGCTTATATTCAGGTGCGGCTTATATTGCGAAAAGTACGGTATATGTATATTTCTCTCCCACCCACCCCCTCCTAATGTACAGTCTCCTCCCCACCGTATGTATATATTCTCTCCCCATCATATGTATATATTCTCTCCCCACCGTATGTATATTTCTCTCCCACCCACCCCCTCCTAATGTACAGTCTCCTCCCCACCGTATGTATATATTCTCTCCCCATCATATGTATATATTCTCTCCCCACCGTATGTATATTTCTCTCCCACCCACCCCCTCCTAATGTAGTCTCCTCCCCACCGTATGTATATATTCTCTCCCCACCGTATGTATATTTCTCTCCCACCCCCTCCTAATGTACAGTCTCCTCCCATATTCTCTCCCCACCGTATGTATATTTCTCTCCCCACCGTATGTATATACCGCCATCTTTCTCCCGGGTTGGTGTGATCACATGACTGACAAAGCCGTGCAGTGATAGGCCAGAAGTCAGTTCGATTGCATCCAGGCTCGATTGCTTATCCTGTCTGGTTAGCCCGGATGCGTGAATACCAAACCAAGCCGCATTTCTCGGAGACGCTCTCCGATTGGCCGACGCCTGTTTTTACACTGGTTAAGCTTAGGCACTCTTCGAAGTTGGTTAAGGTTAGAGTTTGTCTTAGTGCGTGACGGCAAGTTCTTTCGACGGTTAAGCTTAGGCACTCTTTTGAAGTTGGTTAAGGTTAGAGTTTGTCTTAGAGCATGGCGATAGAATGCCAGGTAGTTTGCAGGCTCTTTGACGTGGAAATGGGCAAAGACACAGCTCGTCACGGATTGGGCAAACGCGTCAGTGGCCAATCAGAGAGCGTGGGACGGCAAAAACTTGCCGTCCCACGATTGGCGCTCATGTCACATGACCTGGCCAATCAGAGCGTCAAACGGGAACGCGGAAGGACAAGCCAGTTGCTGAAAGGATTCACGCAGCCCGGATGATCGAATTTTATACACCGCAATTATGCATCGAATTTTTTATATAGAATTTTATACACCGCAATTATGCATCGAATTTTTTACATTGAATTTTATACACCGCAATTATGCATCGAATTTTTTTACATTGAATTTTATTATGCATTCGAATTTTTTTACATTGAATTTTAAACACTGAATTTTTATTTCACATAAGGTAAATTTGGAGCAAAAAAATTCAGATACATGATTTTCAAAGTAATTATTTTCAATGCTATAAATTCGGTGTCTGAAAAAAAACAGATACATGTTTTCAAAGTAATTATTTTCAATGCTATAAATTCGGTGTCTGAAAAAATTCAGATACATGTTTTCAAAGTAATTATTTTCAATGCTATAAATTCAATTCAGATACGCGTTTTCAAAGTAATTATTTTCAATGCTATAAATTCGGTCTGATAAAATTCAAATACTTCTGTCACTCATTTGCTTCCATACCACAACAACAATAATAATAATTTTTAACAATAATTTGTGATGCCATCACACAAACTGGCATTTAAAGGGTTACAATTCAAAATGTATTGAATATGTGTTTTTTTTTATTTTTTATATACAATACTTTGTGATGCCCATCACAAACACTGGAATTTAAATGGTAAAAATTCAAACATTCCTGCACCAGAATGCAGGAAATTAAGTCTTTGTAACAAAATAATGGTATTAGGAATACATTTGCCTCCTGCGTGAACTGTGCATAGCTGAATACTGTATTTTAACGTCGGTCATATGGTGGTACTTGGAGAGCCAGCTACGTTCTCAGGTGGTACTTGGTGTAAAAAGTTTGAGACCAGGGTGAGGCCAGGCTATGGAGGGCTTTGAAGGTGAGGAGTAGTGTTTTGAAGTTAATGCGTTCCTTGATCGGGAGCCAGTGGAGGGAGTGGAGGACAGGAGTGATGTGTTTGCGGGACCGGGTGTTAGTGAGGAGGCGGGCGGCTGAGTTTTGGACCATCTGCAGTTTATGGAGGGAGCGGGAGGTGATGCCAGTGAGGAGGGAGTTACAGTAGTCCAGGAGGGATGAGATGAAGGCGTGTATGAGGGATTCAGCAGCAGGGGGTAGAGGCAGTGATGGATTTTGGCAATGTTGCGGAGGTAAAAATATGAAGTTTTGACAATGGAGCGGACATGGGGGTCAAATGAGAGGGTGGGGTCGAGGATGACACAGAGGTTGCGGACTAGGGGGGAGGGGGTGATGGTGGAGTCATTGATGGTGAGTGTGATGGGTAATACAATAATTTATACTGTAGCATTACAAACCATTTGACAGCCAGGTCCTGCAGTGCACCTCCGTTCTTGTCCTCTAGGAGCCATCGCAGCATGGCCAAGACCTTCCTCATCCAGCATATTGTCCTTCTGAAGCTCTGAAGTCATTAGTGGTCATGAACCTAGAGAGAGAGCGAGAATACGTTAGTAGATAGTCTAAGGCCAGTGATTCTCAATATTATTTAGCATATCTAGGACCTCTAATTTAGTCCATGTCATGCACATCTACATACAATATACTGTAGCATTACAAACCATTTGACAGCCAGGTCCTGCACCTCCGTTCTTGTCCTCTAGGAGTCATCACAGCATGGCCAAGACCTTCCTCATCCAGCATACTGTCCTTCTGAAGCCATTAGTGGCCATGAACCTAGAGAGAGAGATAGAGAATACGTTAGTAGATAGTCTAAGGCCAGTGATTCCAGGGATTAAAGCAAAAGAAATTCTCCTTTTAAGTACAGTCCTAACATAGTCTCCTAATGTACAGTCGCCTCCTCATCATATGTATATATTTACTGTTAGGATCTCTGGGTAACAGTACTGTATATTTGCATATCGTATATGTGACAAATGTAACAGTACTATAATATAGTACTGTTACATTTGTCACATATACGATATGCAAATATACAGTACTGTTACCCAGAGATCCTAACAGTAAATATATACATATGATGACATTTATGACATAGGGACATACATGACTTACAGGTATATTATACCTGTAAGTCATGTATGTCCCTATGTCATAAATGTCATGATGTCATGTATGTTGTGTATGTCATAAATGTCACTATGAATTGAAAATGGGGGACGCTGATGATGTAAACAAGACACACATCTTTCTCTGGTCTGTATCCCCTTAACAATTGTGTGTATTGCTACTGGATTTACCAGATCCAGAGTGAATGAATGAATAAAAACTTTATTTAATACACAAGACCCTCTTCTTGGGACCAAGTAAGGTTTCGTCGATAATCCAATGTACAGTCCCCCCCCCCACCCCTCCTACCCAACCACCTCCAATGTACAGTCCCCCCACCCCACCTCCTCCAATGTACAGTTTCTTCGTCAAATGTATATATACTCTCTTTTTTAGACTATTTTTGTATCACAAACAATACTGTATTTGTAAATCTGGTATGTCATAAATGTATAGATGTAGCAGACAGTACTGTCTATCTGTATGTCGTGTATGTTATGATGAATTGAAAATGGGGGACCCTGATGTAAACAAGATGAAAGTATTTCTCTGGTCTGCATCCCCTTAACAAGTGTGTATTGAGCTGTACTGTATTGTACCCATTCTGCAATCTGTTAATAAAATGTTCAATCAATCAATATTTAACAGATTGCAGAATGGGTACAATACAGTATGGCTCAATACACACAATTGTTAAGGGGATGCAGAGCAGAGAAAGACTTTCGTCTTGTTTACATCATCAGGGTCCCCCATTTTCAATTCATAGTGACATTTATGACATTACACAACATTGACATCATGACATTTATGGCATAGTAGGGACATACTACAGGTATATAGTAATGTTACATTTGTGACATATATGATATGCAAATATACAGTAATCAATGTTACCCATAGATCCTAACAGAGAATATATACATTATGATGGGGAGGAGACTGTACATTAGGAGGGGGTGGTAGAAAAAAAGATACATACGGTGGGGAGAGAATATACGGTGCTACGGAGTTAAACTAATAAAGGTGACTCACAACCACAACAGGGGACTCACGTATTTGTACTGTGAAGTAACTGTTAACATGACAATGACAAACGTGGTTTCTGTTTTTCTTTTTGACATACTTGCGGCACATGGAACAAGTTAACTCACCACTCTACAGCATGCAGTAGCCTAGCCAGTCTCTTGAAACACCGCCATCTTCAAACTTCCATATCTAGGACCTCTAATTTAGTCCACGTCATGCACATCTACATAAAATATACTGTAGCATCCATCAACACTTCTTGATTTGTAAGAATTCTTTGCAGAATAGCTAAAAGTAAGGACATTCAACAGTCAGTATAGGCATTTACAGGATGACTCTTTCCAGCTGTTGAAATGAAAGTCCCAGATTGAAAAGTATATATATACACAGTCACACACAATAAAACATTTTATACATCACTTACAAGCATGACCACTTGAAGATCTTGAAGACTTGGTAGATCTTGACCGTCTTGGGAGAGAGAGAGAGAGAAGGCATTACAGGATGACTCTTTGAAAATGTCCCAGATTAAAAAGTATATATTATATATACAGTCACACACACAATAAAAAAAAATTATACATCACTTACGACCACTTGAAGTATACCGGTAGTTGTTATTGAGCTGTCTTCTGCTTTCATGTCATTGTTGAGATCCAGCACTGTAACAGTATTTGCTGTGAAATTATATATTTTACAATTAAATTAAACCATGAAAGATCTGCGTGATATGCAGTGGTTAGCTAACGTCAGTATTCTGCAGTCTAGGCCTGCTAGCAGTAGTGCTACTGTAGTTTACAGATCCCACCAGTTTCATAATATCGAGCAAATAACATTACAGTAGACTAGTCACTGAAACACAGACTAAACAGCATTTATATCAGCAGCATGCATTACTTATAAATAATAAAATATATGTGTTACACAATTACCTGAGATGAGAACAGTTGGTGAGGCTCTGCCTGTAGCAGTGTATGTAGCCTAGTAGCACGTGAGCTCGCGCTACAGTGTATGTAGCCTAGTAGCACTTGAGCTCGCGCTACAGTGTATGTAGCCTAGTAGTAACGTGAGCTCGCGCTAGTGTATGTAGCCTAGTAGTAACGTGAGCTCGCGCTACAGTGTATGTAGCCTAGTAGTAACGTGAGCTCGCGCTACAGTGTATGTAGCCTAGTAGTAACGTGAGCTCGCGCGCAGTGTATGTAGCCTAGTAGTAACGTGAGCTCGCGCGCAGTGTATGTAGCCTAGTAGTAACGTGAGCTCGCGCTACAGTGTATGTAGCCTAGTAGTAACGTGAGCTCGCGCCACAGTGTATGTAGCCTAGTAGCTAACGTGAGCTCGCACGCAGTGTATGTAGCCTAGTAGTAACGTGAGCTCGCGCTACAGTGTATGTAGCCTAGTAGCTAACGTGAGCTTGCGCTACACTCACTGAAACACAGACTAAACAGCACTCATTTATATCAGCGGCACGCATTACTTATAAATAATAAAATATATGTGTTGCACAATTACCCAATAGTATGATCTCCAATTACCTGAGGAGAAGATGCAACAGTTGCTCACGGCGTGGTGCAGGCTCTGTCTGTAACACGCTTCAATTCAAATTTCAAACCGGGATCCCCCACAATGCAACGCATCAGTGTTGCCAGATTGATTGATTGAAAACTTTGTTAACAGATTGTAGAATGGGTACAATACAGTACAGCTCAATACATACAATTGTTAAGGGCATGCAGACCAGAGAAAGACTTTCATCTTGTTTACATCAGGGTCCCCCATTTTCAATTCATCATAACATGACATGTGACATACAGATAGACACTTCTATACATTTATGACATACCAGATTTGCAAATACAGTAGGGCCTACTGTTTGTGATACAAAAAGAGTCTAGAAAAGAGAGTATATATTTGACGTAGAACCGTACATTATAGGTGGGGTGGGGGGGGGGTGGGTGGGGGACACTGTACAACTGCACAAGCACAACTGTACATTGGAATATTGACAAAACCATGTTTGATACTTTACTGTACATTGGAGGGGGTTGGGTTAGGACATTTACAGGGGCCAGTTTCGAATTGCAGTCTCCCGTAGGTGTTCTTTGAGAGTGGTTTTGAAAGTGGGTAGTGATTCACATTCCTTTACATCTTTGGGTAGGGCGTTCCACATTGATGTGGCATAATTGCGAAACGTGTTTAGTCCCTGTTTGAGCCGAATCTGGGTTTAACATGATTTGTGGAGCTCCCATGGTGTTGTGGTCGTGGTATTCACTGACCTTTGGGAAGTATTTTGACATGTACACATACCTTGGTCGTGTATGTATCTTGTAGACAGGCCCATTGCAAGTTGCTGTACTCTGTCGTCTACTCTAAGCCATCCTAGGTTGTCACGTGGGCAGGGGCGAGGTGGGTTCTAGGAGTAAGGTCAAGCAGTAGTCTGACCAGTGTGTTTTGTTATGTTTGTGTAGCAGGGTGGATTCCCTACTTTATGAGAGTAGATCGATGTACACACTGTCACCAGCGGTAGGGGGGAACGCAGCAGATCTGAGTCCAACTGAATCCCCAACAATAGTGCAGGAGTGGAGCTTTAGCAGAGGGTCACAGCCTCTTCACCCTGCTCCCCTCTGGGAGAAGGCTGAGGATCCCAAAGGCTGTGAAAGCTCGACACAGACTGAGCTTCTTCCCCTCAGCCGCCAGGCTGATCAATGCCTCAGGTACCCCCCCCCCCCCCCTCGGTACCCCCCCCCCTCTGCCCCCAAGTGACACTGGCACAATGACACTGACTGCACTGCACTAGTCCGTACTGGATCCCTGCACTCTTCACTTTATATATATATATATGTATTTATTGATTAATCCCCCACTGCACTGTTTCGTTTCTTGTCTGTGTTGGTGTTGTTTTCTGTGAAAAAAGAAAGGAAATGCATTCACTGTATTGCTGCAACAATTACCAATGTGTTTTACACAAATGGCTAAATAAAGGAATCTGAATCTGAATCTGAATCTGGGGCCTAGAGGGGCCTGAATCTGAGGCTGAATAGTGTTGAAGGCACTAGAAAAGTCAAAGAATGTTACCCTCACTGAGCTGCCCGGCTTCTCCAGATGTAGATAGGCCTTGTGGACCATGTAGATTATGGCATCCTCCACACCGATGTTCTGCTGATATGCAAACTGCAGCTTGTGCTAAGCTATAGGCTAGCTGGTATGCAAACTGCAGCTTGTGCTAAGCTAGGCTAGCTGGTCCCTACTGCTTCCAGTCCTTGTGCTAAGCTAGGTAGGCTAGCTGGTCCCTACTGCTTCCAGCCCTTGTGCTAAGCTAGGCTAGCTGCTCCCTACTGCTTCCAGCCCTTGTGCTAAGCTAGGCTAGCTGCTCCCTACTGCTTCCAGTCCTTGTGCTAAGCTAGGATAGCTGGTCCCTACTGCTTCCAGCCCTTGTGCTAAGCTAGGCTAGCTGCTCCCTACTGCTTCCAGCCCTTGTGCTAAGCTAGGCTAGCTGCTCCCTACTGCTTCCAGTCCTTGTGCTAAGCTAGGTAGGCTAGCTGGTCCCTACTGCTTCCAGCCCTTGTGCTAAGCTAGGTAGGCTAGCTGGTCCCTACTGAATTGAATTGAAAACCTTTATTTATCCCAGAGGGGAGATTAAGATGTCATTTACAGCATAAGCAGCGTAACAGCAATTTAAAAACAGAAATTAAAAAACAGTTTATACATAACATACATGTGTTAAAAACAAGACGGACAAGTACACAGGGATAGAAATAGCTAAAATAGTCCAATCATGAATGTGTTGTTAAATAATTAAATTAATTTGTTACAGTCCACAACCCAGCTCGTCCAGTTCACAGCAGTTGGCCCATCCTGGCCCTGCTTGGTTGTGGAGCCTGATTGCCACCGGCACAAAGGACTGCCCAAAGCGCTTTGTGGTATGTCGGGGGGGGGGATGAGTCTGTGGCTAAACGTGGACCGCATTGCGGTCAGCTCATCATAGAGGGGGTGGCAGGGGTTCTCAAGGATAGCATGCAGCTTCCTCCTCGTCCTCCCCTCTGCCACCACCTGCAGACGGTCCAGGTCCGCTCCCACCACAGAGCTTGCTTTTTTTTTACCAGTTTGTTTATTTTGTCTGTGTTGGTGTTGCCCCCCCAGCATACCACAGCGAAAAAGAGGGCACCCGCCACCACAGACTGGTAGAACATCTGCAGCAGTTTGCTGCAGACATTAAAAGACCTGAGCCCTCTCAGGAAGAACAGTCTGCTCTGTCCCTTCCTGTAGAGGGCCTCTGTGTTGTCCTTCCAGTCCAGTTTGTTGTTCATGAAAACACCCAGGAATTTGTAATTCGCCTCCCTTTCCACCTCCTCCCCCTGGATGATGATGGGAGTTGAGGGCTTCCTCTTGCTCCGCCGATGGTCCACCACCATCTCATTCGTCTTGCTGATGTTGAGCTGTAGGTGGTTTTCCTTGCTCCACTCTGTGAATCTCTCCACCACAGCTCTGTACTCCTCCTCGTTGTCGTTGGTGATGTATCCAACGATGGAGGAGTCATCAGAAAACTTTTGGAGATGGCAGTTCCCGGAGCTGAAGCGGAAGTCTGAGGTGTACAGGGTGAATAAAAAGGGTGCCAATATAGTTCCCTGGGGGGCTCCAGTGTTGCAGATCAGCACGTCGGAGTGGCACCCCTGCAGTTTGACAGACTGTGGTCTGCCAGTGAGGTAGTTGAAGATCCAGGCCACCAAGTCGTCCTCCACCCCCATCACTGACAGCTTCTCAGCCAGTAGTGGAGGCTGAATAGTGTTGAAGGCACTGGAAAAGTCAAAGAATGTTACCCTCACTGACCTGCCCGGCTTGTCCAGATGTAGATAGGCCTTGTGGACCATGTAGATTATGGCATCCTCCACGCCGATGTTCTGCTGATATGCAAACTGCAGCTTGTGCTAAGCTAGGCTAGCTGGTATGCAAACTGCAACTTGTGCTAAGCTAGGCTAGCTGGTCCCTACTGCTTCCAGCCCTTGTGCTAAGCTAGGCTAGCTGGTCCCTACTGCTTCCAGCCCTTGTGCTAAGCTAGGCTAGCTGCTCCCTACTGCTTCCATTCCTTGTGCTAAGCTAGGCTAGCTGCTCCCTATTGCTTCCAGTCCTTGTGCTAAGCTAGGCTAGTTGCTCCCTACTGCTTCCAGTCCTTGTGCTAAGCTAGGTAGGCTAGCTGGTCCCTACTGCTTCCAGCACTTGTGCTAAGCTATAGGCTAGCTGCTCCTTACTCCTAGCATTCCTTGTGCTAAGCTAGGCTAGTTGCTCCCTACTGCTTCCAGTCCTTGTGCTAAGCTAGGCTAGCTGCTCCCTACTGCTTCCAGCCCTTGTGCTAAGCTAGGCTAGCTGCTCCCTACTGCTTCCAGTCCTTGTGCTAAGCTAGGCTAGTTGCTCCCTACTGCTTCCAGTCCTTGTGCTAAGCTAGGCTAGCTGGTCCCTACTGCTTCCAGCCCTCATGCTAAGCTAGGCTAGCTGCTCCCTACTGCTTCCAGCCCTTGTGCTAAGCTAGGCTAGCTGCTCCCTACTGCTTCCAGCCCTTGTGCTAAGCTAGGCTAGCTGGTCCCTACTGCATCCAGCTCTTGTGCTAAGCTAGGCTAGCTGCTTCCTACTGCTTCCAGTCCTTGTGCTAAGCTAGGCTAGTTGCTCCCTACTGCTTCCAGTCCTTGTGCTAAGCTAGGTAGGCTAGCTGGTCCCTACTGCTTCCAGCCCTTGTGCTAAGCTATAGGCTAGCTGCTCCTTACTGCTTCCAGTCCTTGTGCTAAGCTAGGTAGGCTAGCTGGTCCATACTGCTTCCAGCCCTTGTGCTAAGCTATAGGCTAGCTCCTCCTTACTGCTTCCAGTCCTTGTGCTAAGCTAGGTAGGCTAGCTGGTCCCTACTGCTTCCAGCCCTTGTGCTAAGCTAGGCTAGCTGCTCCCTACTGCTTCCATTCCTTGTGCTAAGCTAGGCTAGTTGCTCCCTACTGCTTCCAGTCCTTGTGCTAAGCT
This sequence comes from Notolepis coatsorum, assembly GCF_963971535.1. Lineage (NCBI taxonomy): Eukaryota > Metazoa > Chordata > Actinopteri > Aulopiformes > Paralepididae > Notolepis > Notolepis coatsorum. The sequence goes on from NC_140167.1 coordinate 173,750,982, forward strand.
AGGCTAGCTGGTCCCTACTGCTTCCAGCCCTTGTGCTAAGCTAGGCTAGCTGCTCCCTACTGCTTCCAGTCCTTGTGCTAAGCTAGGCTAGTTGCTCCCTACTGCTTCCAGTCCTTGTGCTAAGCTAGGCTAGCTGGTCCCTACTGCTTCCAGCCCTCATGCTAAGCTAGGCTAGCTGCTCCCTACTGCTTCCAGCCCTTGTGCTAAGCTAGGCTAGCTGCTCCCTACTGCTTCCAGCCCTTGTGCTAAGCTAGGCTAGCTGGTCCCTACTGCATCCAGCTCTTGTGCTAAGCTAGGCTAGCTGCTTCCTACTGCTTCCAGTCCTTGTGCTAAGCTAGGCTAGTTGCTCCCTACTGCTTCCAGTCCTTGTGCTAAGCTAGGTAGGCTAGCTGGTCCCTACTGCTTCCAGCCCCTGTGCTAAGCTATAGGCTAGCTGCTCCTTACTGCTTCCAGTCCTTGTGCTAAGCTAGGTAGGCTAGCTGGTCCCTACTGCTTCCAGCCCTTGTGCTAAGCTATAGGCTAGCTGCTCCTTACTGCTTCCAGTCCTTGTGCTAAGCTAGGTAGGCTAGCTGGTCCCTACTGCTTCCAGCCCTTGTGCTAAGCTAGGCTAGCTGCTCCCTACTGCTTCCATTCCTTGTGCTAAGCTAGGCTAGTTGCTCCCTACTGCTTCCAGTCCTTGTGCTAAGCTAGGCTAGCTGGTCCCTACTGCTTCCAGCCCTTGTGCTAAGCTAGGCTAGCTGCTCCCTACTGCTTCCAGTCCTTGTGCTAAGCTAGGCTAGTTGCTCCCTACTGCTTCCAGTCCTTGTGCTAAGCTAGGCTAGCTGGTCCCTACTGCATCCAGCTCTTGTGCTAAGCTAGGCTAGCTGCTTCCTACTGCTTCCAGTCCTTGTGCTAAGCTAGGCTAGTTGCTCCCTACTGCTTCCAGTCCTTGTGCTAAGCTAGGTAGGCTAGCTGGTCCCTACTGTTTCCAGCCCTTGTGCTAAGCTAGGCTAGCTGCTCCCTACTGCTTCCATTCCTTGTGCTAAGCTAGGCTAGTTGCTCCCTACTGCTTCCAGTCCTTGTGCTAAGCTAGGCTAGCTGGTCCCTACTGCTTCCAGCCCTTGTGCCAAGCTAGGCTAGCTGCTCCCTACTGCTTCCAGTCCTTGTGCTAAGCTAGGCTAGTTGCTCCCTACTGCTTCCAGTCCTTGTGCTAAGCTAGGCTAGCTGGTCCCTACTGCGTCCAGCCCTTATGCTAAGCTAGGCTAGCTGCTCCCTACTGCTTCCAGCCCTTGTGCTAAGCTAGGCTAGCTGCTCCCTACTGCTTCCAGTCCTTGTGCTAAGCTAGGCTGGCTAGCTCGTCCCTGCTGCTTCCAGTCATTGTGCTAAGCTAGGCTAGCTGCTCCCTACTGCTTCCAATCCTTGTGCTAAGCTAGGCTAGTTACTCCCTACTGCTTCCAGTCCTTATGCTAAGCTAGGCTAGCTGGTCCCTACTGCTTCCAGCCCTTGTGCTAAGCTAGGCTAGCTAATAATTTAGGAAAAACCTGTGAAATAACAGTGTTTCACTGCTGAACTTTGAGTTCTGTCACTTAATTGAAGGGGTTTGATTGTAATAATAATGGGAAAACCTGTAAAATAACAGTGTTTCACTGCTGAACTTTAAGTTCTGTCACTTAATTGAAGGTATTTCATCGTAAATGTAGGAAAAACCTGTGAAATAACAGTGTTTCACTGCTGAACTTTAAGTTCTGTCACTTTATTGAAGGAGTTTGATCGTAATAATTTAGGAAAAAACTGTCAAATAACAGTGCTTCACTGCTGAACTTTAAGTTCTGTCACTTAATTGAAGGTATTTCATCGTAAATGTAGGAAAAACCTGTGAAATAACAGTGTTTCACTGCTGAACTTTAAGTTCTGTCACTTTATTGAAGGAGTTTGATCGTAATAATTTAGGAAAAAACTGTCAAATAACAGTGTATCACTGCTGAACTTTAAGTTCTGTCACTTAATTGAAGGTGTTTCATCTTAAATGTAGGAAAAACCTGTGAAATAACAGTGTTTCACTGCTGAACTTTGAGTTCTGTCACTTAATTGAAGGAGTTTGATTGTAATAATTATGGGAAAACCTGTAAAATAACAGTGTTTCACTGCTGAACTTAAGTTATGTCACTTAATTGAAGGTGTTTCATCATAAATGTAGGAAAAACCTGCCAAATAACAGCGTTTCACTGCTGAACGAGGTTCTGTCACTTAATTGAAGGAGTTTGATTGTAATAATTATGGGGAAACCTGTAAAATAACAGTGTTTCACTGCTGAACATAAGTTATGTCACTTAATTGAAGGTGTTTCATCATAAATGTAGGAAAAACCTGTGAAATAACAGTGTTTCACTGCTGAACTTTAAGTTCTGTCACTTAATTGAAGGAGTTTGATCGTAATAATTTAGGAAAATACTGTCAAATGACAGTATTTCACTGCTGAACTTTAAGTTCTGTCACTTAATTGAAGGTGTTTCATCTTAAATGTAGGAAAAACCTGTGAAATAACAGTGTTTCACTGCTGAACTTTGAGTTCTGTCACTTAATTGAAGGGGTTTGATTGTAATAATAATGGGGAAACCTGTGAAGAAACAGTGTTTCACTGCTGAACTTTAAGTTCTGTCACTTTATTGACGGAGTTTGATTGTAATAATTATGGGAAACCTTGTAAGATAACAGTGTTTCACTGCTGAACTTTTAGTTATGTCACTTAATTGAAGGTGTTTCATCATAAATGTAGGAAAAACCTGTGAAATAACAGTGTTTCACTGCTGAACTTTAAGTTCTGTCACTTAATTGAAGGAGTTTGATCGTAATAATTTAGGAAAATACTGTCAAATGACAGTATTTCACTGCTGAACTTTTAGTTATGTCACTTAATTGAAGGTGTTTCATCATAAATGTAGGAAAAACCTGCCAAATAACAGCGTTTCACTGCTGAACGAAGTTCTGTCACTTAATTGAAGGAGTTTGATTGTAATAATTATGGGGAAACCTGTAAAATAACAGTGTTTCACTGCTGAACTTAAGTTCTGTATCGTTAGTGGCTTAGCTTGGCATCGCTACTGCACTATCTCGCGTACGTGCACGCGTACTGAATAAACCACAAATGTACCTCTAATACCAGTATTAGTCTGACCACACCCCTCATCAGCTTACCTTCATAAGCAGGTGTGTGGTCACCTGCTCTCCTCCTTCTCGCTTTCACCACAAGGAAGAGGTGCCTCGGTAGATCCCCACACTTGACACCATGATGGAAGAAATTGGATTAGGAACAGCTTGGGAAACAAGGATACGTTGACATCATATCTTTATTTTCTCTCTCACTATTTTCGAGAAAATACGGCGATATTGTCTTCGTACTGGAGTGTCTAGAAGATGATGATCATTCTACAAACCCTCCACCGGTTTTCGTATTGGGAGCACGCCGCTGCATGCTTCTCAACTGCAGTTCCTTGCTGTGTTTGTTGGGGTGAAACCTGTCAGGCCACAGCTGAACTGTCGGACATGCCGCTGTTGTGAGGAGCGGTGCGTTCCAGGTTGGGTGAGTAGTGTTTGCTGGCGGGCTCCACTTGTCTGTTAGTGCTATGGGGGCTACTTGACAAAGTTTATGGAAACCGGCCCCAGGCTAGGGTCCTTTGTTTAGCCGTCTAGGCGACAGAAGGCCTTGGTCTGGCGACCATTATAGTTTTAACTAGTGGGCCGCGACCATTGACACTGGTGATCCCTGTGTGTTCTGGACGAGTGGATTCTCTCTGTCACCGTGTTAAGACCCCATCTTTCATATCCAAATGAGAGTATTCCTTCACGAGGGGATATGTGCATGTAATGTGCGATAGCGGCAGATTCATGTTCAAAGTCAGCTATACAGGCCAGTTGGTACTGTGCTGATTCCGCCGGACGTGGTAATATCACCGTTGTGAAGCGGTGTTGACGTCTTGTTTTCTCTTTTCTCTTAAAAAGTGAGGAGGGTTCAGAACGGCGGCCTGTCTGGGTGAGTGTTATGTCATTGTTTACATGTTCATAGCTTACGGTTAGCCGGTCGGTGGCCTGGCGCGGGGTAGCTTGGCTTCTCGCGCGCCGCCGGGAGCTCGCTCCTGATCGCGTGCGTCGTAGATCGGCGTCTCGCGAGCGGAAGCAATAGCACCCGAACGGTTGGAGCAGCCGTTAGCTTGATGCTATTCTGTTGAACGTGCTTTGATTTTAACATGTTTTACACTCTTGACCACGACGTCATCCTTGACAGGGGATGTTCGTCGACCCTGCCTGAGCCTAGACGGGGATTGCGTCAACAAAGAGGACTGTAGCGACTGGTGGAGCGGCGACGCTGCCCGGATCGAACAACACGGGACGGCTGTGTTCTACGGTGGCTTGTGACTGCACTTCGCTGATCTGCGTTCCGGGCAGGTACGGGGTTGGCCAGACCTCATAACACGTCTTCTGGTTTTACCTTGCTAAATGTATTGTGAATAACGGTGTTTTTTCCCAAAACGTGTGTTGTTGCAATGCATTTGAGATACGTTGCGGGTTGTGTGTGAGCTGTTTTTGTCACTGGCAGTTAGCTTCTCCGTGCAGATCGTGATGTATTGATCTGGTTGTTGTGTGAGAAACATCATGGTGTTTATGTGTACCGTGTACTCACTACTAAGGCAACTAACCTATGAAGCTATGCTTGGTGACGAGTGAGTAAAAGAATGTTCTTTCTCAGACTGTAATGACAATGAACAGTGAGTTCACACATTAACAGGTTTTCCTGTTTTAACTGGCCGTATTGAGGGTAAAATAGGAGGATTGTGTTTCCCCCCCCGGTTCCCTGGGGACTTTATCACCTCCTATCAGACATGTTGTGCATTAATTGTGTCTTTTGTGTGGTAGGGATACGATGTAACTCTCAGCTTGATTGCTGAGGTTGTGCTAAATCTGCTGGAGAAACTTATTTCCTAAAGGGAAATTGGTTTGGTTGCTGTCATGTGTGCTTAGCAAGGCCTGTGGTCGATACTAATCAAGAATGATGTATTCTCTCATTGTGAAAAAAACGGCGTTCCTCTGTTGAGTGTTTTTGCCATTTTTTGTAGGTGATGATGGGTTGTGTGTGTCATGTGACCTACAACTGGGTTGTACTGGCCACAGAAGCACATGTGTATGTTGGACCGGGGTTCTTAGAGCCCTCTCTATTCTGTGTTTTTCCTTAGTAAAAATCAGATAGCAGGTTAGCTCGTGCGCTGTGTGGAGCTGTGAAACGCTTCATAGAGCTGACTATGACTGTGTCATATTCTCTTTTTGTCGTTACGTCGTATCATGGGTGTGGGGTCGTAAAGGGGTGAACTGGTAACCTTTCCTCTCCCCATTGTTCTGTCGGTCAGGGGTACACCCCCTGTCCTTCAAGGTTCCCGTCACGTGGCGGTTCGGCACGTTACGGGGGGGGGGGGGGGGGGGGGGGGAGTTCCTGGTCCCACGGCCTGGTATATTGGGCGTGTGCACCGCAGGAATTCCCCCGCCATAGAGTACGTCACCGTGCGCGTCTCTGTTGGTAGGACTTCCGTGTGCTGTTCAGGTCCATGTGATGGATCTGTTTTCAGGGGGGGTGGTCAGGGCTCCTCCTCACCAAGCGCCTACTCAGGCCTTCTGTGAGTTCGGACTCCTTCTTCCATGTGAGGAAGCCTCCATCAGAGTACAGAGCCTTCCTCCTCAGATTGTCAAAGTGAGTGGACCCTCTAGAAGGGTCCTTTTCTATTGTATGTATATTCGATTCAATTCGTTTATTGAGTGTGTATGGGTTCGGTGCCTCTTCCCCGGAGGCCCTAAAACCAGTTTTTTACATGGCTCAAGGTGCAATATATTCTTTTCAATCTGTACAGCTCGCGTGGGAAGTCTCTCTGGGGATCCCCGTCTCTTTCCTATGGGAGGGTGGTGGGATGTAAAAATGTGAACATTTTTTACCCCGGCTGTGTAGACTGGGATACATACTGTTGATGCTTCCTTCTTTCTATTCCAGAAGTGTTGGAGTTAGGGAGTGTCACACCCCTCTTGTCGTTCCCCTGGGCGCCTTGGGGATTCAATGACAGGTCTAAATAGCCTGTTCATTGATGGGGGTGTGTCCCGACGCACGTATAGTGCTAGCTCGCTGTAAACAGGCGATTGACTGGCACGCCTTAGTTGCTTGTGGTTGAAACAGCGTTTTTATAAAGCAACTGAGATGGGGGTTTTTCCTCTTCCGGCGACCACATCCCATGACCTGGGTGGGTTGTCGACGGATTCTCGTTCATGTCTGGGGGATGATGACGGGATGGATCTGAACATATGTAGTGGGGTCTCACGCCCTTGGGGTGGGCCACCAGGCGCGGTTCGTCCCAACGTCTGGGTGGCGCCTTCTTTTCATGTTAAGATCAACACGCATATCTGCCCTTCTCCTGGAGTAGGCATGTCGGCGTGGTTAGGGCACGGGACTGGTTCTGGTCACGCTGGTCCAGATCAGTTGAACCCGTTGTCCGCCGGGGATGCAGATCTGCTGTTCTGGTACCCTGAGGGACTTGGGCTTTTTTCAGGGGGAAAAATGCCAGGTCGGTCTGGGTGTCACAGGGTTAAGCGCTATGGAGACCCTGGTTGGGTATGTTTTTACTCAGCACTGTCGTCATGGCTTACAGCCATGCCATTCTGTACGCGCTCGATCTCGTCGGATCTCGGCCGCTACACAGGTTGGTCCTGGTTAGTACTTGGTTGGGAGACCGCCGGGGAATACCAGGTACGGTGTGCTTAGGGGCTGGTTCTCCATTATTTTTCGCTCCTCTCTCACGCATGGCGAAGAGGGGCCTGTGGGGGTGGTTTTTTGACCTCCTCTGGTGACCCTGTGCTTCCCGTACCGCCAGGCCCGGTCCGAAGTGATGTTTGCGACCCGTAGGCCTGGGTTAACCCTTTTTGGAAACTGAAACACTTGTACTGCGGTATAGCCGGTGTATACCCGCAGGTGTGTTTTGGAGTTTTTTCTTGAGGGGTTATAGGAACAACCACCGCATTGGGTAACACCGAGGTGGTTGATTCCCTGGTGTGTTGGAGCAGTGTCAACTCCCGGGTTCACCGTTTGAGGGTGCCCCTGCACGTTCATGACGTCTGCCAATCGTGTCAGCCTTCTCTGCCTCGACCCCTCTGGGTGGGGGTTGTTAAATGGAGGCTTGGTCATGCAACACCGCCAGCTTACGCTCCTTCCGCCGGGGCGGCTGTGTTCAGCTGTCCCCTCTGGCGCCTGTCTCGTCCGCAGTCTCCAGGCTAGGGTTAACAGCCTGTTGCCTGGTTTTTCCCCGGTGCGCTGCCTGCTTCCGTTGGTTAACCTTTTTTGTGTGCTTACGGCCATGCTGACTGCCTATTCTGCAGGGTCAGTGTGCCAGGCGGTGTACTATTGGGGGGACGGGGCCCGCTCGGCTTACGGCCATACCGACCTGAACACGCCCGGTCTCGTCCGATCTCGGAAGCTGGGCAGGTTCTGGCCTGGTTGGTTCCGCCTGGGAATACCAGGTGCAGTAACTGAGGGGCCTTTGTCCGAATACGCTGGCGATGTGGGGGGCGGGGCACTACGTGCCCACCTGGTGGGGTCTTGATGCTGGCATCATGGACTTCTCCGGGCCCCCATTCCAGGGAGTCCAGTCCTTTTGGTGGGTCTGGGTCTTCCTTCGTGCTCCGCTGCTACGGCCTTGCCACGGGGTTGGGTTTGCCCTTGACCCCGTGATTCTGGGGGCAGTAACGAGGTTGTTCCTCCGTTCGTTCCCGGGTGGCATGCGGGTTGTGCGTGTGTGTAGTCGTGGGGTCAAGCCACGGTCTGCTCACCCTGTGCGTTGAGTTGCTTGAGTGCCTCTTCGCACGGTCGGGTCCGTCGCCCTCCCGTGACGTCCCTAATAGGGGGGCTACCCTCCATTAGGGGGGGTCGGGGGGGCTCGGCCCTCCCTGTTCTGATGGTTTTGGGGGGCTGTCAGCGGGGTGTATTTGTCAGCCAAGTGGCTCCGCTTGGCCTCCCTTGTGCAGTAGCGATGCCAAGCTAAGCCACTAACGATACAGAACGTTAGGTTATGACTATAACCAAGTTCTGTTAGTTAGGGGCGATGCTTGGCATCGGACGCCGCTGCAGCCCTTGTCCTCACCTTGTGGTGAAAGCTTGGGAAGGAGGAGAGCAGGTGACCACAGACCTGCTTATGAAGGTAAGCTGATGAGGGGTGTGGTCAGACTAATACTGGTATTAGAGGTACATTTGTGGTTTATTCAGTACGCGTGCACGTACGCGAGATAGTGCAGTAGCGATGCCAAGCATCGCCCCTAACTAACAGAACTTGGTTATAGTCATAACCTAACGTTATGTCACTTAATTGAAGGTGTTTCATCGTAAATGTAGGAAAAACCTGTGAAATAACAGTGTTTCACTGCTGAACTTTAAGTTCTGTCACTTAATTGAAGGAGTTTGATCGTAATAATTTAGGAAAATACTGTCAAATGACAGTATTTCACTGCTGAACTTTTAGTTATGTCACTTAATTGAAGGTGTTTCATCATAAATGTAGGAAAAACCTGCCAAATAACAGCGTTTCACTGCTGAACGAAGTTCTGTCACTTAATTGAAGGAGTTTGATTGTAATAATTATGGGGAAACCTGTAAAATAACAGTGTTTCACTGCTGAACTTAAGTTATGTCACTTAATTGAAGGTGTTTCATCGTAAATGTAGGAAATACCTGTGAAATAACAGTGTTTCACTGCTGAACTTTAAGTTCTGTCACTTAATTGAAGGAGTTTGATCGTAATAATTTAGGAAAATACTGTCAAATGACAGTATTTCACTGCTGAACTTTTAGTTATGTCACTTAATTGAAGGTGTTTCATCATAAATGTAGGAAAAACCTGTGAAATAACAGTGTTTCACTGCTGAACTTTAAGTTCTGTCACTTTATTGAAGGAGTTTGATCGTATTTTTTTTAAATACTGAAAGTTGCCTTATTTTCACATTCAGTAAAATGATGAGTATCTTATGTGTTTTTACATACAATTCAATGTAATTTAACATTCAACACAATTAAGCAAATACATGTATTTAAAAAGAATTACCTGTAGAATAACTGAAGGTTTTTACTGTTTTTTAATTATATTATTCTCTTTTTTAACATTATTTAACATTACATTTAAAGTTTAACAGCAAAAAAACAGAAAGTTGCCTTATTTTCACATACAGTAAAATGATGTATATTCTAGGTGTTTTACATGTAATTTAACATTCAAGACAATTAAGCAATGGAATAATCCTGTAAAAAAAAGATAATTTCTTATTAAATCAATCTACAGATTACAACCTTTATTTAATGGTTAATATTTGTATTAAAGGTTATTTACTGTATTTTTATGGAATTTCATGTATTTTTATGGGATTTACACTTAAAGTAGAAAAACAAAAGTAATCTGTAAAATAATACATTGAAAGTCCCGTAAAAATACATTTTTTTTTAAGAGTGCAGACCCAGACCCAGAGGGCACTGCTGCTAACCCATGGAAGATGCTTGTAGAGAGGCAGAGGGCATAGAGGAAGACAAGGCTCAAGGAAGAGAACAGGGTAAGTTTGAATACAAATTTTAACACACACATAATGAATAATTTGTAATATTTTTCTATTTTATTTTATTATATTTAGTTTCATTAATTCATTCATAACTTTTGAACAATAGATGCTATTCCTTTTTTTTTTTATTGGTCTTTTTCCCCCTCCATTTTCCTCCGATTTTCTCCCATCCCAATGTTAGTCGTATGCCAATTCCCAGTCCCTTCCTGGTCGCTGCGCACTTACCCCCCACAGTCAGATCATCTGGGAGAGTGGAGGCTACCACGTGCTTCCTCCGACACACGTCCAGCCAATCACCGCTTCTTTTCACCTGGCAGCGCGGATTGTCATTGAGAGGGCGTAGCGTGTGGGAGGACCACACTATCCCCCTCAAGTCCAATCCGCGCTTAGCAGGCGCCCCGACCGAACTGTAGGAGTCGCTGTTTACAACGACCCGGACCCACCCCGCCAGCTTCTCCCACCCTCTAATACAGCCAATTGTATTAGTGCAGACGGCCAGCCAAGCTGGTGACAACCCCGGAGCTGTGAGCTGGATTCGAACAGGCGAATCCAGCTCACAGCTCCGGGGCTGGTGACGAACGCAATCTCCGCTCGGCCACCTAACCGCCTTAATAGATGCTATTCCTAATCTGTCAGCTGTTCTATATTGCCAACACGATTGTCTACATTCCAAACCCTCTAATTTGTCTGTTACCAAGTAAGGAAAGTACTTGAAAATGAATTTTTATCTTCAAGTTCAATTTCAACAAGTTCAAGTGCAACTACATATGAAGAATAATAACAATAATAATGATGATAATCACACACATATTTTATATAATTGGAAAGCCCTAGTTGTTAGCTTCAAAATGGTACCAAATATGATACCCAGTAACTAATAATCTATCACAAACCGATTTTCTAACTGGGCCAGTAGTCACAGGAGGGTTAATTAATTAATTACGGACGGACGGACGGATGGACGGACGGACGGACGGACGGACGGATGGACGGACGGACGGACGGACAGACAGTGTGCTTCACACATGGGTGTAATAAGTGTGTAATAAGTGTGTACTCACGCCACGGCCAGGTAGGAAGATTGTCAGGATAGAGGTAGGTGAGTTCCAATTGTTGTAGGCAATCACAGAGACGGAGAAGGTATACTCTTGAACAGGTTCGACTTTAATAGTAAAGAACACAAAGAGTAATACTAGGATACTATGCCAAGGCAAGAGAACGAGAGAATTAGATAATGGAGCTTAGTGCTGGTCCAGAACAGGAACCGCCCGCGTTATCTCCGAACGCCTATAGTGAAGACCTGACAAATGACAAGCAGAGGAAAGGAATGTTATATAGCCACCAAATACTAACATTCCACACACACCCCCGTGACAGCCAATCAGAAGCCAACCCCTAATTGACAGCACTAAATGACAGGGAAAACAAGTGACAGTAACCAAGTGACAGATGACAGTGAAGGTGGGAGGTTCCCGACCGTAGTCAAGAACCAGAATCGTAACAGTACCCTCCCCCGACGAACGGCACCAGACGTTCACCTGGGGGCCTCGGGATTCAGCCGCCGGAAATCATCGATCAGGCTGGGATCTAAATATCCCTTTGAGGCACCCAAGAACGCTCTTCTATCCCGTACCCCTGCCAATCCACCAAGAACTGAAACCCCCTACCCCTCCGCCTACAACCCAGTATCCTCCGCACCGTGTAAATGGGCTGACCACCCATAAACCGAGGCGGAGGAACCGTAGGCAGTGGCGGGGCCAAGGGCGATGAGAGGAACGGCTTCAACAGGGACACATGAAACGTCGGATGAACCCTCATAGAACTCGGAAGCCGTAGCCTGTAAGCCACAGGATTCACCCGACGTACCACCTTAAAGGGTCCTATAAAGCGAGGAGCCAGCTTCCTGGATTCCACCCGGAGAGGGAGATCCCGGGTGGAAAGACAAACCCGCTGCCCAGGATGGTAAACCGGAGCCGGACGACGCTTGCGGTTAGCCTGCCGCTGGGTACTAACCGAAACCTTCTGCAGCGCCGCCCGGACCCGCTTCCACGTCCTGCGGCAGCGAGCCACATGTGCCTGGGCCGAGGGCACCTCCGCCTCCTGCTCCTGCTCGGGAAACAAAGGAGGTTGAAAACCATACTGACACTGAAAGGGAGACATAGCGGTAGAGGAGGAGAGGAGGGTATTATGCTCGTACTCAGCCCATGCCAACCTCCTACTCCACGTTGCTGGGCAACCGGCAACGTAACATCTCAAGACACCCTCCAGGTCCTGGTTGACGCGCTCCGTCTGCCCGTTCGACTGCGGATGAAACCCAGACGAAAGGCTGACGGAGGCGCCGAGGCCGGCGGCAAACGCCTTCCAGAACCTGGAAGCGAACTGAGGACCCCGGTCCGACACGATATCCACCGGAAGCCCGTGGACCCGAAAGACATGCTGTATCACAAGATCAGCAGTCTCCCGGGCCGATGAAAGCTTGGGGAGAGGAACAAAATGAGCCGCCTTCGAGAACCGGTCCACCACCACCAAAATGGCGGTGAACCCGTCCAAAAGGGGGAGGCCAGAAATAAAGTCCAGGGATATGTGCGACCAGGGCCGTTTAGGAATAGGAAGTGGCCGGAGGAGACCTGCCGGTGCACGGCGAGAGGTCTTACTGCGCGCGCACATCGGGCAGGCCGCCACAAAGGAATGCGTATCCCCCTCCACTGTCGGCCACCAGAACCTCCTACGGATAAATTCCAGGGTCCTGGTGGCCCCAGGGTGGCTGGTGAGGGATGAGGCATGTGCCCACTGCAGCAAACGTGAGCGTGCCGCCTTGGGCACATACGATCGCCCCGGAGGGCCCCCGCCAGGATCGGGCTCCCGCGTCAGCGCCGACCTTACCACCTTATCTATGCCCCAAGACACGGGTGCCAAAATCAAGGCCGGTGGAATAATGGGATGGGGCTGCTCCTCCCGGCCAGGAAGATCAAACTGGCGCGATAACGCGTCGGGTTTGATATTCTTGGACCTGGGTCTATAGGAGATGGTAAATCGAAATCGTGTGAAGAATAACGCCCACCTGGCCTGGCGAGCGTTAAGGCGTTTAGCCCCTTGGATGTAAGCCAAGTTCTTATGATCGGTCCAAACAATGAAAGGATGTGCCGCCCCCTCCAACCAATGTCTCCATTCCTCCAGTGCCAATTTGATAGCCAACAACTCCCGATTACCCACGTCGTAGTTGCGCTCGGCTGATGACAGACGGCGAGAAAAAAAAGCACACAGGTGCACTTTCCCATCCTTTAAGCACCTCTGAGAGAGCACCCCCCCCCCACAGCGATGTCAGAGGCATCCACCTCCACAATGAACGGAACCTCTGCATCGTGGCGGATCAATACAGGAGCGGATGTAAACCGACGCTTGAGATCGCAGAAGGCCGACTCTGCCCTAGGCGACCATTCAAAGCCAGGGAGAGAGGCCTTAGTGAGAGCTGTTAACGGATTGGCTAAGGCGCTAAAGTTGCGAATAAAGCGCCTGTAAAAATTTGCAAAGCCCAAAAACCGTTGTAACCCCTTGAGCGACGAAGGCCGTGGCCAGTCCAAGACTGCACTCACCTTGGCCGAATCCATGCGTAGATCACCCTTCGTCAACACAAAGCCCAGGAAGGAAACGGTATCAGTGTGAAACACACACTTCTCAGCCTTAACGAATAGTTGATGCTTGAGGAGACGGTCTAGCACCTCCCGAACATGCAGTAGGTGTTGCACCATATCGCGAGAAAAAATTAGGATATCATCTAGGTAAACAAACACCGACACCCCAATCAAGTCTCGCAGCACGTCGTTAACCAGGGCTTGGAAGACTGCCGGAGCATTAGCCAAACCAAAGGGCATGACCAAATACTCATAGTGACCATTGGGTGTATTAAATGCAGTCTTCCACTCGTCTCCTTCTCTAATCCTGACCAGATTGTATGCATTACGTAAGTCAAGTTTAGAAAAGACCTGTGCCCCCTGTAAGCACTCAAAGGCCGTGTCCATGAGAGGTAAAGGATATCGGTTCTTGATGGAAACGTTATTCAATCCCCTATAATCAATGCACGGGCGCTGATCCCCATCTTTTTTGTCAACAAAGAAGAAACCAGCGCCGGCCGGGGATGTGGAAGGACGTATGTGCCCCGCAAGCAATGCCTCCTCAATGTAGGTGTTCATGGCCAAGGTCTCGGGGCGTGAGAGAGAGAACATTCGCCCGCGAGGCGGGGAGGTACCGGGTAGAAGATTAATGGGACAGTCGTATGATCTATGAGGCGGTAGTGCTTTAGCACGCGTCTTGCTAAAAACGTCCGCCAGGTCCCAATAGATCTCAGAACTCCTATAAAATCGGGATTAGAGGGTGGAACAGAATCTGCGACGCTCCCCACCACCCTGGAGAGAGAAGAAGGAGAAAAAAGAGAAGAGGGGAAGGGAGACAAGGGAGTGGACAAACTCTCGCCGACGACCGACTTCACGTCGACCTCCGTTGAGAGCTTGCCCGTGCTCCAATTAATATTCCGTACACATGAAGACAACCAGGGATGACCCAACACCATAACAGAATAGGGGGAGACAATAACAAATAATTGAACCCACTCCCACCCCTCACCCGCCACCCGGATGTGTATAGGGACAGTACGTTGTGTGACGCTCCCACTGCCCAGGGGCTGACCGTCCAGGGCGTAGACAGGAATGGGAACCCCCAACTCTTCTACCGGGATTCCCCATTCTCTCACCAACCCCAAGTGAATGAAATTGCCCGCCGCCCCTGAGTCAATGAGAGCCGTCGTTCCCCTAACGTTACCCCCACAGTTAACCACCACCTCCAGAAATGTACGTGAGTCAGATGGTAGTGCTGGGGTGAGCCCACCTGCTGACGCCCTCTCGAGGCCCGGCGGAGCACCTTCCCTTCCCGACTGGCGCCGAGTTGAGCCAGCCTGTTCCCGACAGCTGCCGAAACGATGACCGGTGCGGCCGCACCGGAAGCAGCGTCGCTCCTCGATGAAGCGCCGCCGCTCATCGTCTGAGAGCGACAGCGCCCCAAGCTGCATGGATTCATCACCCAGTGGCCCACTCGTGTAATGCGGGAAGATGTCAACAACGGGAGGAGAAAGGACACGTACCTGGGTAGTATCTTCATGCTCCCTCTCTCTCTCCCGATGTCGGTTGTCCATCCGTATGGCGGTGTTGATGAGCGTTTCCAGCTGCTCAGGGATCTCACGCACGGAGAACTCGTCTCGCATCCGTGCGGAGAGTCCCTTGAGAAATAGGACCACACAAGGAATTTCCGGCCAAGCCGCCTCCCGAGCCACGATCCGAAATTCGATGGCGTATTCTGAGACCGTGCGGGAGCCCTGCCGGCATGCGAGAAGCCGCCCACCGGCCTCGAAGAACGAGAGTACTCGGGAAGTGTCGAATACCCTTCTCAACTCCCTGGTGAAGTCGTCCACACAGTCGCAGAGAGGCGAACCGCTCTCTAATTCGGCCGTAGCCCAGGAGAGTGCTTGACCGGTGAGGAGGTTGATAATAATATGCGACTTGTGCTCTGGAAGAGGGAAATGAGCGTGGCTGCAGCTGGAACACGAGTGAGCACTGGGTGATGAACTCCCTGCATCCCTCCGGTGCTCCCGCGTAGCGGCCTGGTGCGGGTAGCCGTGGCTCCTGGTTCCGATCCTGGTGCCCAAGAGCTCCCCGACTCTCCTCGGTGTTGAACGTGGTGTTGAACGCCGCCTCTCCTGCCGCCGTCTCACCCACCGTCGTCCTTACCCCCGCCACCTCGACTTGTGCCTGCCGGGCTGTGCTGAGCGCCGACTGCGCCGTCTCCTGCGACGCGCTGACGATCCCGCCCAGCCGAACCAACTCGGCGCTGACCAGATGTTGGTGTTCCTCCATGTGCTCCTGTGCACACTTCTGTGCCTGGAGCATCTCCATGATTGCCTCCATGGAACTCTGATGGTCAGGTCTTCTGTCAGGATGGAGGTAGGTGAGTTCCAATTGTTGTAGGCAATCACAGAGACGGAGAAGGTATACTCTTGAACAGGTTCGACTTTAATAGTAAAGAACACAAAGAATAATACTAGGATACTATGCCAAGGCAAGAGAACGAGAGAATTAGATAATGGAGCTTAGTGGTGGTCCAGAACAGGAACCGCCCGCGTTATCTCCGAACGCCTATAGTGAAGACCTGACAAATGACAAGCAGAGGAAAGGAATGTTATATAGCCACCAAATACCAACATTCCACACACACCCCCGTGACAGCCAATCAGAAGCCAACCCCTAATTGACAGCACTAAATGACAGGGAAAACAAGTGACAGTAACCAAGTGACAGATGACAGAGAAGGTGGGAGGTTCCCGACCGTAGTCAAGAACCAGAATCGTAACAGAAGATGGGATCTGAGTGGTGACGCGGAGACACTCCCACTTCCCGTAGTGATCTGTGAAATAGATGCCTGCCACACTGGACACCTTGTTCCCTGGGAAGCTCAGGAGTACATTCTCCTTAGGGTTCAGCGCATAGTTCCACGCCTGGCCAGCTATCAGCACACCTCCTCCAGCCTTCAGATACTCCACAAGGCCCTTAGCATACACGCCAACGTTATAGGCATCAGTCACGTACACGCCGACCCCCAGATTCTCATGGAAGCCCCCCACCTCTTTGGCTTGGAAGCTGGATCTGCTGAGGTTCTGAGCCACTGACCTGGAGTTCTGGTGGACCCCCACCAGCAGGTTGTCTGATCCAGACCCCCTCAGCCAGGTGAGGGCATTCTCTACCAGGGCAGAGAAGGTAGTCAGGTACGCCTCATGGCCCAGGACCACTATCCTTCCACGGCCATACCGGGAGGCTGCCATCAGAACCTGGCCTTGGGTGTTCATGGCTAGAGGGAAGGCGTCATCCCCAATCAGGACCAAGGGACAGGGGACAGGGGGCCCCCGCAGGTCCAGCTCTGTCAGGCCTTTCATCAAGGAGCTGTAGGCCTCCTCATGGTAGGCTGGCGCAGGAGTGGCAGACATGATAGTGGTGGAGTGAGACTCTGAAAGTGGAGAGTGTGGATGCAGGATAGAAGAGACAAGTACAATGTAAGGATGTAGGATGTAGGGGTGTAGTCACCTAGGGTGGATTAAAGTCTAGAGTGACCTTGATCCAAATAGATACCA
Source organism: Notolepis coatsorum (assembly GCF_963971535.1). Lineage (NCBI taxonomy): Eukaryota > Metazoa > Chordata > Actinopteri > Aulopiformes > Paralepididae > Notolepis > Notolepis coatsorum. The sequence goes on from NC_140167.1 coordinate 173,767,756, forward strand.
AATAAAGACAAACAGAGAATATGGTTTCTATTAGGATAGGCCTCCTTCAGGGGTCCGACAGGGAGAACATTCAGTGTGGAGGCCTGCTCTCTTCCTTACTGCCTCCTGAGATCAACATGGTTCAACCCTGAAGCCCTTATCTCTGTGTTACATTTAGTGGCCTAGTTTCTTTTTTTCTTTTCTTTTTATTATTATTATTATGTTTTTGGTAGATTTATTTCTTTATTATTTGTTTGTACTACCGGGCAGTCCGGTAGAGAGAGAGAGAGAGAGAGAGAGAGAGAGAGAGAGAGAGAGAGAGAGAGAGAGAGAGAGAGAGAGAGAGAGAGAGAGAGAGAGAGAGAGAGAGAGAACGGGAGACAGAGCGGGGGGAAGACATTCGGCAAAGGACGCCGGGGTCCGGGAATCGAACCCGGGTGGGCCGCTTTGCGACGCAGCGCGTTACATGGGTCGCCACTTGGGTGCCCCTAGTTTGTTCTTCTGTATAAAGGTAACCTTAGTTACTTTTAGTTTTAGTGGGGTAACCCACTTCTCAGCCAAAGACATAGCCAGACATTTTCTTGCTACCTTGGAACTTCTGACATACTGTAGCTAGAGAAATAACCAGACACCGTCTCATCACTGTGCATTTCCACACAGGTTCTCTTAGAAATGCCTGACATGACCAGCATTTTTAACCTTGCGTGTCTTACGCTATAAAGCTCAGAGTTATTAAACACTCGGTAACACTTTATAATAACACTCAGTTATAAGACCTTTATAAGGTATTTGTTGATAATGAACTAATCATGAACAAATCATTGCCGGCCATCCACGGTGCAGATGTGACATTTCAAAAACAATGACTTAATCAAAATAACAAAAATACTATACTACTGCAGTCTATCAGATGCGTTCCACAATAACGTCATCATGACAGACAACACTTAGTGTGTGGCGCTTCCCTAGTTACACATTTTGCAACCGTTAACCCCAAACCTTGGGCACGCAGCCCTCATGAACACCTGGACTCATCCACAAGTGCCACACATAATTAATTAACATTACTAAACAGGTGCTACACATCAATTGATTTGAATACTCACGTTGGTTTATTTGAAGAAAAAAAGGTTTGCATTCCATTAAAGGTCTATCGGTTTGACAGAGCGTAATTTAAAAGCAACAAAAAGCAGTGTGTTTGGTTACTTAAGCATCATTGGTGCGTTTGAGTTTAGGGAGGATAATTTCTGATTGGGTAAAGCTTTATATGGGCATCGGAAGACGGACGTTTTTTTTTCAAATGCTTTTGAAGAGGTCCCTCGGGCCCCTCGCAGAAACACTGTGGCCTTGGTCTATTTTATCAAGCCTGCATATGAATGCCTATTGTTGCAGATGTCGCTTCACACCTCTCTTGAAGACAGCAATAGTGGGGGGGTTTTGAATGGCCCTGGGCAGAGAATTCCACAGCCGGCAGGCTGTACACAGAAAGCCATTCTGTGAATAGGAACCCTTTCTTATCAAGCTACCACACAGGGAGAAGACCTCGGGAGGGGAGGGGGGGGGACTGGATAAGCATGGGTTGGGGTATTTCCATGATGGAGGACATCCATGGCCGCATACCCTCTGGTTGTCCCTCCTGAGAAGAGCAGAGGGAGGCAGGAAGCCATTAATGAGAACCGTGGCAGTTTAATATGGCTATATTAAATATGGCTAATATTTAATCAATCCCTGGCGGAGTCAGTGGTCCCTGCCTGCTTCAAGATGTCTACCATCATCCCTGTACCGAAGAAACCCTCCCCAACATGTCTCAATGACTACAGACCGGTGGCACTCACCTCTGTGGTCATGAAATGTTTCGAGAGGCTGGTCAAGGATCACATTTGTGCCTCCCTCCCCAGTGATATGGACCCTATGCAATTTGCATACAGGACAAACAGGTCCACTGACGACGCGGTCTCCCAGGTACTGCACAGCACCCTCTCTCACCTTGACCGCCAGAAGGGGGGCTATGTGAGACTGTTGTTCATTGACTACAGCTCAGCGTTCAACACCATAGTCCCCACCAGACTGGTGGACAAGCTGATCGAGCTGGGTCTGAGCTCCGCTCTGAGCGCCTGGGTACTGGACTTTCTGAGTGAAAGACCCCAGGCGGTCAGAGTGGGGGGTCAGACCTCCAACACCATCACCCTGAGCATCGGGTCCCCCCAGGGCTGTGTTCTGAGCCCCCTGCTGTACTCACTCTACACACACGACTGTGTGGCCAAGTTCAGCTTCAACTCCATAGTGAAGTTTGCAGACGACACGGTGGTGGTGGGGCTGATCTCGGACAACGGTGAGAAGGCCTACCGGGAGGAGGTTGAGGTACTGGAACGCTGGTGCCAGGACAACAGCCTGCTCCTGAACATTGGTAAAACTAAGGAGCTGATCGTGGATTATAGGAGAGGACAGCAGGAGACACACACACCACTGAGGATAAACGGGGCTACCGTGGACAGGGTGAGCAGCTTTAAGTACCTGGGGGTCCACATCTCAGAGGATCTGACATGGTCAACACACATAGACACAGTCGTAAAAAAGGCGAAGCAGCGCCTCTACCACCTGAGACAGTTAAGGAAGTTCAGAGTATCTGGGAAGATACTCCAGTCCTTCTACTCCGGAGTTGTAGAGAGTATCTTGACTGGAAACATCACTGCCTGGTATGGTAACAGCACGGCACAGGACAAGAAGGCCCTACAGAGAGTGGTGCGCTCAGCCGAGCGTACCACGGGTATTGCACTACCTCCCCTGCAGGTTCTATACAACAAGAGGTCCAAATCCAGAGCCTGCAGAATAATGAAAGACCCTCACCACCCCAATAACAGCCTGTTCCAGCTGCTGAGGTCAGGCAGACGCCTGCGAACCCCAGCTACTAGGACAGAGAAGCTTCGGCTCAGCTTCTTCCCCCAGGCCATCAGAGCCTTGAACACTGAACACTTAGTGCCACAGAACACTGAACTCTCTACACACAAGCGCACATGAGCACACACACGCACGCTGTACACGCTCGCACACAGGGCCGCCTCAGGGGGTGTGCGAGCAGTGCGGTCGCACAGGGCCTCGCGGGAAGGGGGGTCTCGCAAAACAAAAAATTAAAAAAAATTAAAAAAAAATATTTTTTATTTATTATTTCTTTTATTTTTTATTTTTTTTTATTTTTTTATTTTTTTTGCGAGGCCCCCCTTCCCGCGAGGCCCTTTTTCATCACATACCTAAAATCTAGTTTTGCTTATATGCCAAGGTCGGTCATTATCAGTCGGTCAGTCACCAAGGAACGTTGACGAAAGGCGGGACAAATGGCCGGAGCCTTGTCATGATGCAGTCGGGATATAGGCCATGGCCCATGATGATGTCGGCTAGTAGCTAGCTTAGCTAAAGGCTATCTAGCGTTAGCTAACCTGCAGCCAAGGATGAAGAGGGTCGTTTGGCAGATGAACTTCGTCAACTCCACGCGGTTGTCTCCATCCTCTTGGACGTTTGGTGAGTTTTTAACCTATTCTATTAACTCTATTCTATTCCCGCCGTGGACATCGCTCTCTCTCTCTCTCTCTCTCTCACTCTCTGGAGCTAAACTGGCCGACTAGCTAATAGTACTACTAGTAGCTAACGGTGTGTGCCTGGTATCAGC